>NC_133197.1:5905000-6280000 GCF_049306965.1 Danio rerio
ACGGTCACGGCGAACGCGGCGCACGTCAGCACGGTATTGTACAGACTTGTTTTGTTGATCTGCGCCTCTAATCTCTTCTCCGTTTGACCGAGACCTTGAACGACTGTCTCAGTATCGCAAACAAAAAGCTGCGTGCCTCGGGTTTGAATGACTGGCTTCTCTAAAGGACGAGACTGTAGAGTGGTTTTCACCGTCTGCAGCTCTGTCCCGACCTTCGATAAACTCTCCCACACTTGCTCTAGTTGTGGTTTAAGGCTTTCGATGAGCCCTTGAGCTTTTTGGCTGTTTTGGAGAATCTCTTGAATCGCTTCTTCCGAGGCACCAGATGTGGAAGATTGGACAACGGCGGCCGCTGGTTGCACGATGGCCGGCTTGCCAATTTTTGCATCTTCTCCGCTGCCTTTCAAAGTCGTCCTGAGTGAGTGGATGAGGTTGCTGAGTTCGTCCTGTTGCGTTTTGTGTAAGCTGGCCTGCACCTTGATTGCTTCCTGAAGACTCACCGGCCCCTTCTGAGCCTCCAGCAACAAGCTTTTGAGTTCCTGCAAACGTACCCGGTTTATGTATGTGGAGCCCATTACGCCAATGATGGCACCCAACACTGAGCCAATGATGGACCAGTTTTTGGTGCGTTCTGCCCTGGTTCTTTCTTTGTCGTGGCTTTCACGCACCGCAGCGGAGAAGAGCGCGAACTTCTCTCGCTCGGCTTCTTCTGCATTCTCGTGGGATGTTCTGAGGCGCCGTTCTTCCTGTGGTAAAAAAAGTAAATGTTAAGAAATAAACAAAGTAGTAGTACTACTCTAGCTATAACGCGGTTCACCTTTCATGGCATCGCAGTTTTTCTCCGTGCAATTCGACATGCTCTTTTTTTCTACAGCGCATTGTGTTCTGCGTCCTGACTAGCTGTAGACCATTGTCAATCAATCAATCTCCTCCGTGCCGTGTTTCCTGTACATTACAGAATGCGTTCAGCTTGCCAAATTTACATAAATCTTCTATCCCTAGCAGTGTGACTTTGAAGTACAGTACTGTAGGTTTGCAAGTTTTCTCCCTACAATGTTGATGAAAGGCACCTGCAGTAGCACCCAAATAGCAGAGGAAGATGGTAACCATCGCACAAAAAGTTGGACATGCTGAAGGAAGGAAAGTAGAAGGTACGCGGCTGTAGGGCACCATTACAGAATAAATAAATGAAGGTCAAATGGTTTTAATCTTTGGTTTCATTCTATAATACTGGACGTATTTTTCTATGAAGGTTTGATCTTTGAAAGTGTTTAAACAAGAGAGAAAAGTGTAAAAATGTTAAATGCAGAGACTCCCGGATGCCTGCAAACAAATGATAATCACCCGGAAATCATCCCTCTTTTGATATAAGTTGTGTGCAACTCGTCCCCAACGTTCTTCAGGTACACGCATTGTTCATGCGTGAGTCTTTTGTGTCCAATGCGGCATCTTCTATAGACCTTTTTCATGGCTGCTGCATGGAGGGCGCCATAGCGACCAGCGTCTTCCGGTAGAATGCTAAAAACTTCCGTTTACAGCCTGTACAACTGGTAATTTGTGCTCCGAAAATGGGTTTCAATAACGTTTTTAATGGATAACAGAGTGTTTTTGTGACACACAACTTATAAATGTGTCTGTTAAAGCCGTTATAATCTGTCACATGTGGTTCAAGCGCGTCAGAAATACGAGAAAAAAGTTCTCCTAGTTCACGTGTCTGCCGTCAGAAATACAGTGTGTGTGTGCGCGTTCCCGGCCTGTCAGCTGTTAGCTCAGCAGCTCTTTAACACACACACACACACACACACACACACACACACACACACACACACACACACACACACACACAGAGAAAGAGAGAGAGAGAAAGAAAGAAAGAGAGAGAGCAAACCAGAGTACTGGCATGAAACTTAACAGGTATGAAAGTCGTGCAACTTACAAAAACGACCAATAAAAGTCTGTTATTGATCCTCTGCTGGCTGATTTGCTGTTCATTCTAATCGCGAGCCGTTTGTGTTTTATTTCGTGTGTTGTTTTCACCACGGTTTGTGTTTTTCTGCCATTTCGAAATGACACTAGCCTATATTTTCACTTTGTCACAGTTATTAAATCAGTGTGTCAGTGGCACAGTACAGGCTACGTGTGTGTGTCAAACATTTTGGTGAATTACATTTGTTTGGGCTGGTTATATATTTGAAATAAAGAGAAAATGTTGACTTTAGCGATGACGAGGCTTCATTTAAACTGCAGAAGATGCCGTCTGACAACGAGGGGGAAACGCCTCACAGCAGCTGTTTTCCATCCTATTAGATCGCATTTCTTTAAATGATCAGTCCAGGAGATGCTGCTGATGGACAACAGTATTAGTTCAAAGAGGATAAAAGCAGGTAAAATAGATTAAAACTATCGTTTCAAAGCTGTCCAAATGTGACTGTTTACATGCATCAGCTGCCGACCGGAAGTTCTTCGAGTTCTCCTTTCGCATACACGCAAAGCATAATGGGTAATTTTGCGTTCCAAGAAAAAGGTCTATAAATAATCTCATTGTGTCTTGAGGTACAAAATTAATTAGATTTTCTTCCTATTTCTGGCTGAATTTCAAAAAGTTTGTTTTCTGAGCCCTGATCCCATTCTGTTTGCCATTTGCTTAGAATATAGCCTTTTATCAGTGACTTTAGGTCTGAAGGTGGGATTTTGCACTCCTTTAGCTTTCCTGTATGGGGTGTTTTGGCGGCTTTGTAGGCTTGTTCATTTCCTATTAATACAGCATGACATGGGATCCAGCAGAAAACCATATTTTATAAAACCATTTTTGTAGTTCATTTACTTTGATAAAAACGTCAATAATAATGGGATGCTCCAGTTTAAAAGAATTAATTGTTTGTAGACAGTATTTTGAGTCCGAAAAATAATAAAATCGTCTTTTTCAGCATTTTCAATGTGATCCAGAGCTAAAAATAGAGCCTTTGCTTCTGCTGTAAAAACTGAGCTTTGATCTGGAATGCGAATGCCATAGTGTAATTAACCTATTACGACTGCTGCAGAAACATGACTGTCCATTTTTAAGTGTTGCATGAGAAACATAAAATTTCCCCTTAATTGGCAAAAAAAAAAAAAGTTTAGGCACGCTTGAGGTGGTTATGGATTTGTGTGTTAATGCCAAAAATGTGAGATGGAAATGCATTTGACCTAAATGTTAACATACAGTAGCGAACATTACACCCGCCTGACCAGTCAGCAGTCTTCATTTTGTTTGCCTTTTTTAATGTTGGTTGCTAGGTTACCAATACTACAGTCACCCACTTTAACAACTTGATGGAAACACTTAATGCGCATTTGGAATTTTTTCATTTTTTTGCAGACTTTGAAAAGATTTGCTTCACGTTAGGATGAACGTCGTACTATAGGTGGACTATTGCAGTGTTTCTCAACCACGTTCCTGGAGGACCACCAACACTGCATATTTTGGATGTCTCCTTTCTCTTTCACACCCACTACTTTCATCCTCTGCTAATGAGTTGATGATCTGAATCAGGTGTGTTTGGTTAAGGAGACATGGAAAATGTGCAGAGCTGGTGGTCCTCCAAGAACATGGTTGAGAATCACTGGCTTATTGGATCACATTGTTGGCATATAAACACACCCTGAATTTGAGACAGAATGAAAATACGACTGATGAAATGTCTTTCCGTAATAACCCACCTGCAGTAGCTTGTGTTCAAGTGTTGCTAACTCTAAATAATGTGCCTCTTCACGCGACACTCGGTCCAATCGGTCTCTCACTTCTTTCAGACGAACTTGTAGAGCCTCCAGGCTGGTGTGAGCTTCCCTTACAATTCCTCTGGCAACCATAAAAGCCTTCTCAGCCTAACACCAAAACATAATATATACACTTAATACACTTCATTGAACATGTACACTCAGACATCACCTATATACTATATAACTGCAGGTTAGCTATGTTTATATATACATATATATATATATATATATATATATATATATATATATATATATATATATATATATATATACATACATATATACATACATACATACATACATACATATATACATACACATATATATATATATACACACATATATATATATACATACATAAATACACACACACACACACACACACACACACATTATATATATATATATATATATATATATATATATATATATATATATATATATAATGTTTACTGTTAAAAGCTATTAGTTACTAGTTAATTACTAAAAGTTATTAGTAACTAATAAAGTTATGGTAACTAATAACCTTAACTTTTCAGTATTTGGTTGTAATGCAATAATTGGCACCTTTTGTAAAGCTCCTTTGAAACAATAGTTATTGAAAAGCGCTATATAAATAAACTTGAATTGAATATATCCAAGGATTCAGAAGAAAAATGCACATGTTTCTTGACACATTACCTCTGTGACTTTGGACTGAGCATCTCGGACTTCATTAAGCCCGACAAACTCTTCATAGCGCTCCCACCAGTAGTTGACGGTCACTGATGTGGTTTTCACCGCATTGCGTCCCCACTGTTTCCCCAGCTCTCCAGCATATGCTAATGCAGACGCCGTGCGCTCTTTAGCAGATGTAGTTTTATTTGGCTCATCTTTAGGGCTTTGCTGCTGGGTGCAGTATGATCTGTGTAGGCTCCACTGGACCGGGTTGAACCCCTGGTGTCGGTAGAGACACGTGGAGACGAAGCTGCCTGGAAATACAGTGTTTGTTCTGAACCTCATTGAAGAGCCTCATATGTCAGGTCGCCACACGTCAAATATGTAACCTGTAAACACACTAAAATCAATACATGGAGACCTTTTCGGTGGATTGAGGTAAAGTTAGCTTCATATTCACACATTTGGATATTGTCCTAGATCATATAATTTCACAAAAATATTATTTGCAAATTCTAAATTGTGCAATCACATTAGCAGCAAATTATTATCAAAGTACAAGACTGTTCACAGTCAAATAAATAGTGCTAATGTTGTTTGTGTCATACTTACATGTGATTTCAGACCCAATATTCAAAGTACCATGGTAAACAATATAGGGAGCATGTTACAAGTTGTCACTAATCTAATGTCTGAATATAAAACCAATTTTACCTCAATATTAGGGGGTAATTTCTAAAAAAAAAAAAAACTTTATCTGGCTACACAAATGAAGACAAAGGTAAGAAAATATGTCTTAAACAATAAAAAAAGAATAGACTAAATAAGAAATTACTTTGATTTGAATTAGAACAAACTTCACTATATTCTGTAAGTCCTGAGATATGTAAACTCATCTTTTAAAAGTGCATTTTTAGATTCTTGATTATCCTGTTTAAATTTTAGAACTTTTTTTATATGTATACTTGTATTTATTGCATGTTTGATTTCTCTGTTGTTGTAGTAGTGCATTGGGTCTTAGAAAAGCGCATTATAAATAAAATGTTTTATTATTAACACAACATCTAAAAGTTAAATATGTGGGTTCTACATAAAGTACACACAAAATAAACTGACCTACCTACGAAAGCACTACATCACTTGCATGTGATTTCAGACCCAATATTCAAAGTACTATGATAAACAATAGGGAGCAGGTTACTATTTATTACTGATCGAATGTCTGAATATAAAACCAACTTTACCTCAATATTAGGTGGTATTTTCTAAAAAAAAAACAAAAAAAAAAACAACAACTTTATTTGGATTTGTAAATGGCTGCACTAGTTAAGTAATAAGTAAAATTACAATAATAAAAGTAAGAAAATATGTATTAAACAATATTAAATGTATATCTTTGCACATTCGATCAGTGACAACTTGTGAAACGCTTCCTATATTGTTTACCATGGTAATTTTGAATATTGGGTCTGAAATCACGTGCAAGTGATGTACTGGTTCTGTTAGTAGGTCGTTGTATTTTGTGTGTGTAACGTTAAGTGACTTAGAACAAACTTCTATAGAATCTACAAGTCCTTAGATATGAAACACATCTAAAACTTAAACATGTTAGTAATTTATACACGAATTACAAACAAAATAACAATAAAAGAAAATATGATATTTGTTTTCCAGTTTCAGCTGTATTTGTCTCTAAAATGACCTACAAATAAAACAAAACTGGTGTACGAGCTGATGAATGAATTCACCAGTGTCGGCAAATAATGTTTACAGTAAGTCATTTCAGAACATAAACACATACCGGTGATTTTCCGTTTGGTCGCGTTCCCGCTCGAGTCAGCAATTCATCATGTTTAAAATCTGTGTATTATAATGTAAATATCTGTCAAATTTCCTGAAATGTCATCCTGCGGCATGAAAACATTTCTTTCAGGCACTAAACCGGTGCTGTTTTCGATTGACTCTTCGGTTATTGATTCAGTTGAATCGATTCTAACATACATTTCTTAAAGAAACATTTGTTTCTTTAAACAGTCATTTAGAACTAAGTAAGATAATAATTTGGTTTATAAATCAAACAATAAGGCCGACAAACTGCTCATAGACAGCGCTACATTTACAAATCCGTCTCAAACCAGCCAGTTCAAACGAACCGTCTAAACGAATCGATTCTCCAAAACAAATCGAGCCCTCCGTTCTCTCAGGCACTCGACGGAACCACTACATCCGGGTAACTGCTGGGGTCCTGACAGCGCGGAAAAAAAAGCGTTAGCTAAATAATCCGAGCAGCATGTCTGGAAGAGAAGGTAACGTTAAATTAAATAAATTCGCTAGTCATGACGGTTTCGTCGTGTAGAACGTGATTATAAATAAATAACGCTATTTTTTGACCACATTGACGGTCTCTACGGGTTAAAAACGCGGTGTTATTATTCATATCTAACGTAAGGCTAACTGCATTAAGTTAGGTGTAATATAATTTATGTTATAGTTGAATGAATAGATGTTGGTGTTATTTTTTATTATATGATTTTTATTATATGTGATTTTTTTTCAAATATGTAGTTTAATCTATTGTAATTATAACAGGGTTTCTGCAGGCTATTAAAAAGTCTTAAAATGTCTTAAATCTCAAAATCAAAACTTTAGACCTTAAAAAGTCTTAAATTTACTGAAATATTGTGTTGTAGGTCTTTTTAATTTTTTATTTTTTTAAACGGGTCTTAATTTTCCTTTGTTCATGTATTGCTCCCCAATCTGCCAAAACCCATACAATCACCAACAGTCTATCACAATAAAACGTTAAAATTTTATTTTTTTATTATAAAAGGTATTTTTAAACTCTATCATAGTGGTTTGTTTATTTTCCTTACAATAACATTTGTTTAAAAGTTTATTTACCATTTACTGCTGAGAACACCGACATGGACAGACTGATTTCCATATGTTTAATTTATTATAGTTTTTAAAACTTTTCTTTTTTTTTACTTAACGTTTTTGTTGGGAAAAAGTGTATGTGTATATGTCTTTTCCATCTGGGCCATTTGAAAATTTCCTTAGTCTTTAACACTTTGAGTCCAAAATATCATTCATAATTGTCTTAAAATTTCTTAAGTCTTAAATTGAATTCTGTGAAACCTGTTGAAACCTTGCATAATGATAACAAACCTTTACATATTTAAAATTTTATTTTAGGAGGTAAAAAGAAGCCCCTCAAGGCTCCCAAGAAGCAGTCGAAGGAGATGGACGAGGTAAGTTCAGTTCTGTGAGAAGTGTTTTCATATAAACACAGAGCTCATGGGTTTGTGGACATATAAACTGTATTAATGGCTACAGAGTATTACCGATCTAAGTTTAGATATCTAGAAATAAATTAGTTTGTGCTCTATTTTGATCTGTTTAACTGCAAGCACAAATTTCTGGTTTTATCTTTAAACAACAGGACGAAATGGCTTTCAAACAGAAACAAAAAGAGGACCAGAAAGCAATGGAGCAATTGAAAGCCAAGGCTGCTGGGAAAGGACCTTTAAGTAAGAGACGCAAAAACCAGTGTGTCATTTTTGTTGTTGTTGTTCATATTAATCAATAGAGTTGGATCCTGTATTTAAAAACTGGTTTCTGATCATTGAATTTGGTAAAAATAAATTAAAAAAGGCGTAGTTCACCCAAAGCTTAAAATTGTGTGAGTTTCAAAAGAAGATATTTTGGAAAATTTTGGAAACTAGTACCATTGACTTGTAATATTTGTTTTTTCCTTATATGGAAATCGATGGTAAACGGTTTCTAAGGCGCCGTTTACAATTGTGCGTTTTAGTTTTAAAACGGCGTTTTAGATTAAAAAAACGATCCGCGTCCACACTAGCGTTTCACCTAGCGTTTCTGAACATATCTCCGTCCACACTACGCCACCAAAAACGTATATCACATGACCATTCGTGCACTTTGGACATGCACGTTCTAGTATAAACAGGAAGCATGCGTCTCGCTCGGCATTTGGTTATTGTTAGTCAACAAACGCCGGTTTAACAATGAACGCGATGGCAAAGACAGCAAGAGAGTTTTTTTTGTGGACAGACGACAAGGTCGAGTTGCTACTAAACGTAACAAATGAATAACTATACAATGGCGCCTAAAACAGACAATAGTGCAAGCAACGCTCCCATTTCTGTGTCCATGTTGTTGTTTACAAGGCTGGTCTGCTGTCTTCTGGTAGCGTTAAAGCCATGTGTTATAGTCATGTGATAGGGGCTTGACAAATAAGGGAAGGATACGCAATGACACAAAAGTCCCAATCAGGTAGCGAATCTCAGCAGCCCCGCCTCCATTTTCAGATGTCTCCGTTTTCCCTCATCCACAAAGAGACGGAGCAGCAGCGTTTTAGAAAGAAAACAGCCTCTCCAGCGTTTCCAAAACGCTCAGTTTTCGGCGCTTGAAAACTCGGGTGTAGGGTGGATGGATGGCGTAACTGTAGCAAGACTTCGCCGTTTTCAAACTAAAACGCATTAGTGTAAACTGGGCCTTACATTCTTTCGAATTTCTTGTTTTGTGTTAAACAGAATCAAGAAACTCAAAAGGTTTGCAACTAGGCATGAGACGATAATCGCTTTCAAAGTTTATCGCGGTTTGGAAAAGTCAAGGTTTTAAAACCGCCAAATTTGTCTGTAATACCGTTCCTAAGGTATGCGTAAGATTTTTTTATGAGCAACAGTATCTCCAGCAGAAAAGATATTCAAAAATGCCATTTTAAGTTGTAAAGGAATCAGTGTTTTTGAAACAAATGAAGACAGCAGAAGTCAAACATTCATTTTAATTATTTAGCCTGACACGTTTACAGCTCCAAAATATTATAAATGTTTCTTAAAATAAAACATATTGTGTTTAAAGAGGGAAAAAATGTAGTTTTTTCCCCAGACGTTTAAAAAGAATATATTGTAGAGCAGTAATCACAATATTGTGAAAGCGTGATATTTTTATCCAAGGTTATCATACGGTCAGAATCTTATACAGGCCTATGCCTATTGGCATCCACTTGAAAGTGTGTAAATATAGATTTTTGGGTGAACTACCTCTTGTACGACAAACAGTTGATCAGTTTTTTATTAATTATATATCATTTTGTTGAACCCGTCTGACTAATCAAAATTCAGGGAGGAGAAACTACATTTTCCATGATGCTATACTGAAAAATGTTATCAATTTGAGATTTAGATCTTTAGCTTGTGTAAATATAGGTTTGTATTTTTAGAAATATGAATATTATTTATTATATTTAACGCTACATTTCTATTATAATTATATTTGTCATTTTAGTTTGCTTGTTATTCAGGATTGTAGTTCTTTCCCTTACTAAACACATAAATTGCTTATTTTTTAATATAATTATTTGCCACAAAATTCGTAATGCTATGATTCTCCTGTGGAAAAATTCTTGATCAACATTTTTTTTTTGATAAATCCGCATACTCTTTCTAGTTATCTCAACTTACAAAACTGGATTTAGTCAAGCTGACTAAAAATATTAAGCTAAACTTTGTAGAAATAAAAAAAAACGACACCTGATTAACTTATTACGAAGTTATAGTAAAAAAACCACGATTATCTTTCGAACTTTTTGTAATATACATATAGATTTTGTTCACATCCCGATGGGAAAACACTTCCAGGATCAGTGCTACTGACAATATTGGTGTTCACTAATGCTGTAGTCAACATTTTTTCCTAAACTTTATAAATCCAGTGTAAGAAAATGTCTCTAAACATTATTTGTTTCATTTTCCTTCCACAGCTGGAGGTGGAATCAAGAAATCTGGGAAGAAGTGAATGTGGTTTAGTGTATTTTTTGCTTGCTGTTCAAACCACCAACTCAAGATTTGGGTCCACGATGGCAACAACAAATGAATTTCTTTTTTTTTAAGTTACTTTATATTTCTCTTGTAAAGAAAAAGTAATAAAGTTTGTAATGACTGTACATTTCAATTTCAGAGGTTTTAATTAATGATTGTGAAACATCATGATAAAACAGCTGTAAAACATCCAAACAAGTGATCCATTATGTTGTCATTCATTCACACTTTTCATGTCCTCGATTGTGTCTTTATTTAACCTAAACAAACACAGACACACACAAAAACACCATGTTAGCATTGTATGTTTATGTTTTAGTCATTTTTCTGCTGTGTGTAAGTGTCATACTTTTCGTTTCTTGGATTTGTCCTTGAGCTCCACCTCTACTGGATAGTGGTCACTCACTTTCAGCGCCTGTGAAGACATTTAATCTTATAAACCACATTCTGTAAGCTAAATGTACAGTGATAACTCATGGAAATTGTGATTAAATCAACTGTGACCATAAAACCAGTCATCAGGGAGCCTTTATGAAAAATCAAAAACCTTATTTACAAAATGTGTGTATGCTCAGTGTGTGTATGTGCTTCAATCAATGGCAATGTTCATAGTTATAAAAGCGTGGGAAAATACTTTCTGCCATGTCAAGATCTGAGCAGGGGTACATGCGTATTCTCGTGGAAATATGGCCGTTATTCCTACATCTAATAAAAGCAGAGTGTGCTAGTAATGGGGGAAACCAAGTGAAACAGCGCTATAGTGACCCCTGGTGGTCGAAACTAAATGCAACTAGAAGCCTGGCAAAACATCAACAGATTTGGTTTATAAAACGTATTGCTAGCTTTAAATTGAAAGTGTAACCTATTAAATCTTGTGTACTGTTTAGATAGACTACCCTTTCGTTATGTCTGGAGTTGTTTTTGCCCCATTGACTTCCATTATAATGACATTTTATGACATGTTTAGCAGAGCCTACCATTAACCAAACAAACTATAAGCCTTGAAAACGTATAATGCTGACATAGTGTTTAAGGACATTATATGATAAGTTAAGTGATACGAAGTTTCTATTTCAGAGATCACCACTGTGGAATGAACCGCCAACTATTCTGGTATACAGTAGTCAACATTTTAAGCAGATCAAACACGTTTTTCAAAATTGCCTTGTAAGAAAAGAATAGATGTTCAATAGTTTTAGGACAATGACGAAAATTGATGACCCACTTTTAACATTCACTACTGTATATTTTAAGCAGAAGATGCCCTTCCAGACGCATCCCAGAGCTGGGAAACACCCATACAAACTCATTCACATGTACATCATACAGTACGGCCAATTTAGTTTATTCATTTCACCTGTAACGCATGTGTTTGGACTGTGGGGGAAACGGGAGCACCTGGAAGAAACCCACACCAACATGAGGAGAACATGCAAACTCCACAGAAATGCCAACTGACCCAGCCAGGGCTTGACCTAGCAACCTTCTTGCTTTAAGGCAACCGTGCTAAGCACTGAGCCACTGTGAAGCCATTTTTACATATATTTACTAATTATTAAAAATTCTAATAATTTTTTATCGTAAATAGATTATTTAGACTCATAAATTGTGTTTTTTTTTTTGGCTATTTTTACAATATAACCATGCGAAATAAGACTGCTTTTGTGGTCCTGTGTTACATATGAGTATGAAATCATTCTTGTTTACATCTTCCTCTGTCAAGCTGAAGGCAGTCTGGAAGTTGAACGGTTTCGCAGAGCCTGGAACAACAGCTAGCATCATATCGTCTCCATAAACAACAATCCTGTGTATGAAAATGTTACAATAGTGAGGGAAATGCCAGATTTCAAAGCTTTTATTTAGCAATGTGATTATTTACCGATCATAAGTGTTGTCGTTGTGTGTGCTGGCCGTGGTGTCTTCATCGTCACTGATCAGCCAATGGAATTCTGGGTCACTTCTGATGCGGATTTGTTTCATTTTTTTATCAGACACGTAACTCCCGTCTGCGTTGAAGTCTCCCAAAATCATGATGTTCTGTGTGGATATAAACATGAAACATCGGTCTGTTTGAGAAACTGTCGTATAATTTTGATGCTACACTGTAAAACCTAAAAAGTTAAGGTAACGCAAATCGTTTTAGGAAACCGATTGCAACAAAGTTCAAAAACTAATCCTAATGAGTACTGTAAACTTAATACGTTTGAGTAAACGAAGCAGTTTGAGCACAGTAAAACTCAATAAAAGGAGAGAACTCAAACCAACGGAGTACAGTAAAACCCAAGAGTTAAGGCAACTCAAACCGTTTGAGGAAACCGATTGCTACAAATTATTTGAGTTAAACTAATCTATACGAGTACTGTGAACTTACTCCATTTGAGTTGAAGTAATGAGGTATGTAATGAACTCATTACCTTCAACACAGAGTTCAAAACTCTTCTCAAATGAGTAGAATTAACTTTAGGTACATTTTGAGTTGACTACACTCATTTCATTTGATGAAGCTGACTGTTGGGTTTAACGGTGTATTTTTCATAAAATGTGTATTTTTCATTACAGTGTATTTTTTTTAATAAAATTTCATAAAATGTGTAGACGGTTATATTAATGATAATTTTGAGCTATAGCGTGAGAAATGAGTGAGGAAAATGTCAAATTTTAAATTAAAATTCTAAATTGGGCTGACGCCCCGTGTGAATGGGGCGTAATGCTGTGTTCACACAGACATGGCATGCTCAAATAAATTGGCGTAAATGGACGCTAGACGTAAATAGTCGCTAAAACATTTTAGTCGCTTCATTAGTGCATCAAATTCAATTCATTCGCGTGTCAAATTCGATTTATTCACACGTCAAATTCACTTTACAATAGATGCAGATTCGGGGCTTGGTCGGGGCTTCTGTTTGCTTGGTGACTCTAGCTTCATTGCTAAACAGCTAACATGGATTTCATTGAGAGAGTAGCTGTGTTTATGTTCTTTAAGAAGGCTGAAAAACAGTGAGGATTCGTTCGGCACCGTGTCTGAGCCATTAGATCCTTTCTGAGGAGCAGCAAGCTCAGTGAGTTCATCAACTCCTGAAACTGAGTCTGGATGATGGAGGCTTTTAGCCGAGCCGAGCCCAGTTTGATGAACTGTTGTCCGGTGACGGCAGGAGGATTTTCACTCAGGACACCAACAACAGGCACTACGTTATAATCACTCCCCTACAAGAGCAAGCTCCTGATAGGTTAATGTGGTGCGAATGTCCAGTAAAGTTTGGATTTTCCAACTCGAGCTAAATGTACATCAAAAGCGCAAAACGCTCAACTCACGCCGCGACATTCGAGCGGTCTCATTCATGCGAATCACATCGGAGGATGTCTATTTTGCGTCTTTGCATTGACTTAAAATACAAGATGCTTCATCTGCATCTGCTGTGAATGCACCATGAGAACTTGATGATAATGCACCTGCAGTAATTCGCATTTGGAATTTTATAGATTTTTTGAGTCCTTTGAAAAGGTTTGCTTCATGTTAGCATGGAAACCTGGCTAGTAATCCGCTTGTTAAGTGTGACGTCACGCGAAGCGGCTTCCGGGTCCTAGCGCTCTATTCAACTGAATGGGGAGACTCATGAAATGGTAATAATGAACGTTTACAAAGCGATTTAATGCTTTCGAAAATCACGATCGCAGTATATATGTCCAATGCCTAATATCCGATGGCCAGAAAGTGATACATTTTTTTATAAATTGTTAAATCTTTGGTTTTTGTTATGCAGCAAGCCCAGAGATTGTTGTGTACACTATGATTTATATAATTAACTTTAATGTGTGATAGGAATAAAACGCGATCATAAACGAATGATTTCTCCACTCAAATGAGTGGCGGCTTGGACCCAGAAACAGTATTACATACGTCACAAACACGTCACCACTTAACAAGCGGATACATGGTTTATACTAGTATATCATTGCTTAAAAAATACATTTAAAGGGCTAACCCAAAAATTTTAATTCCAAAGTTATTATTTACTAGCCCTACTGTTGTTGCAAACCTTAATGAGTTTCTTTTATTTATGCAAAAGCTGAACATAAAAGAAGTTATTTGGGAGAGTTTTGGAAATCAGTAGCTCTTAACTTTCATAATAGCACAATAAAATACTATGAAGGTCAATGGACACCGGTTTGTCAACACTCTTTAAAGTATCTTCTTTTGTGTTCAACATAAAGAAACTCTCAAAGGTTTAGAACTACTTGACGCGGAGTAAAGATTATATTTTAATTTTGAGGTGAACTATCTCTTTATGGTTTGGAGTAATATTAGAGTTAATTAATATTAATGTCAAACGTTTTACATCAGTTTTCCATTTCTTCCTAACATCCTGAAACACGTCATAGAGTTCGTCAATTTCCTTCACTGAATCTTCAGGCTTGGTGTGGACGGGCATCAGCACCAAATCTTCCAAAACTGCCAAAACACAAACAGTAATGTTAACAACAATAACCTATTTACACACACACACACACACACACACACACACACACACACACACACACACACACACACACACACACACACACACACACACACACACACACACACACACACACACACACACACACACACACACACACTCATTCACCTTCTGTCACAGCCCCACCCAGAGATTAATGCAAATAAGCCAGTGACGTTGGTTTATTTGTACTGACTGTCATTTGCATGAATAATAAATGTAGTTATTATGCTATAAATAAAAAGCACATTTGCATATTAAAGGTTCAGGACACCCTGGAGAACTTTTTTTTAACAGATTTGTGTGTGTTGAGCATCAGTTAAGACAATGTTAGCACCTGTCAGCTTTAATTGTGGGGAAAACTGGATAATTTTGAGCTTTTGTCAGCAAATTTCAGCTTCCGGCTTTAAAATGATTTTTGGGGCGGGATCAAAATCGACGACGTAGCGCAGTACTGCAAGAGCAATGATGACGCGTCGGTTTCTCATTATTATTCATAGCGGAGTTTTCTTATCCTATGAGAAGAGCCGGCTGCTTAATTATTCATGAGACCTGCCAGACCTGCCAGAGTCAAGCCTGAGCTGTGAGACACGTCACTGACCCACGGCACGGGCACACAGTATTTAGCCGTTCATAAAGGCTCGTATGTGTTTGTTTCCATGATCCACGCGGTTTGTTGCATGTTTTCCCCCACAATCTTGTCAGGGGTGATCATACAGCAAAGCTGTGTGTGTGTTGCAAACATTTTTGTCGGGAGAGCAGCACGAGAATTAGAGAATGGCGGATGCTGTCTTTTATCAGGAGTTCGTTCACATTCAGACACATCGCTGTGCTGCTGTGTTTGCCTAAATCCTCCAGGATACCAGCAGGACTAACAATTAAAATAGACAGGTCAGGAGACCTGCTGCACTGAGTCTGCTGGATACGGGGATTGAGGGAGAAGTCCTCATTTATAGGGTTTACATGAACACACTTATCTTTATAATGATATAAATTGTGGTTATGTGTATAGGAAATTACGAATAACAAATGTAGCAGGGCATTGAATCACTTTGCATTTTAACTTTATAAACTATAAACTCATGCGTCTCCTCACGGTTTGTCTCATTTTGTGAGCTAGCTACGTTCGCTCACGTTCTCCCCTGCTGGCCACGCCCACTCCTGCCCTGTGCTCGCGGAGCTCCACGCCCATTAATCATGCATCTTTTGAAAAAATTCTGAAGTAGACTTTAACCGAAATTGGGGGGTGTCATGGCCCTTCTTAGGCCGTACTCACACTATGTACAGTTGCCTTGAACCGGGCCGAAGCACGCTTTTCTCCCCTGACGGCCCACACTCACACTACAATCGGACCTGGGCACGCTTACGTCATCAATGATGCGATGGTATGCAATGACACGCAGTCAGATATTTCACCGAACAGATCTGCCACTTTTGGCGCTCATAAACAATCATAAAGCCCTCATGCTGCAGGAGTTAAAGGGTTTGCTGAAGGCGCGCAGCTGTCGTGCAGTGAGGGGTTTGCGTATTTAATAAGCTACGGCAGTTTGCGTTCATTAAACAGTAGGATTGATTAATAATCCATATGAAACAGTCCCGTAAAAGTCACGTCTCGCTTTCAGTTTCGGGCTTTGGCGCGTTTTGCACTCACACTACAAGCGTACCATGCCAAAGCCAAGTGAACCTCGCCGATTCAGCGCACTCACACTTCTCAAACAATCCGGAAAACGGGCCTGGGCACGGTTCGGATAGCATAGTGCGAGTACGCCCTTAATGAAGGCAAATGAAAATGGGTACACAAAATGCTCTGTACTGTGTGGCCTACACGTGAAGATAAAAAAATTTTCTGAGTGAATCACCCTCAGGTAATAAGCTGTACCTGCATTAGGACATTTGAAGCGCAGAATATACGGTTCTCTGGCGAAAGCATCTTCATCCCCAGGCTGATCATCTTTGTATTGGTATGATCCAACCAGTTCCACCACGTCCTCCCTTTATATTTTAAACACACAAAGTTAGCAAAAAAATAAATAAAATAAAAGCTAGAAGAAAACTTTTTATATATACATTAGCAGTTAATACATTTTTAATCACCCTCTGTTGAATCAATAGCATTTACAGTGCTTTAAGTTTATTGGTTGCGTTTTTTTTTAAACGCAGTAAAACGTCAACGATTAAAGTATTTATTGTTAATTTAAAATACGCACTATTTTTAACAGTAAATATGGATTGATATGCACCAAAGAGCTGACCAAGAGGCGACACTCAATAGAACGTTCAATAAAAACAGCAGCCCTGGATTCCGCCGTTTTGGAGTGAAAGCGGTCGGCTGTCCATTGGATCTTATTGCTGTCGCTAAGCAACTGCTTTGTTTTTTCTTTCTTTATTTATTTTAAAAGCACATTAAAGCTGAGATACTACGTGGAAGACGACGATACAACACTTACTATCACAATCATCAGCACTTTTAACAGTTTATTTTACAGACTTATAATATGCTGTTGTTCTATTGGAGTTTTCATTCCAAAATGGCCGCCGCGCCCTCTAGTGCCTGTTTCCCAAATCGCACTAGAGTGTCACCTCTTGGTCATTCTATAAAATTAGCAATTACTATTGTAAACATATTTTAATTTGATAGTTCCAACATTGATATATTAAAATGATATGACTGATGCTCTTTGGTCTGTCTTAAAATATTTATTGGTTTAATGTAGTAATAATGTGAAAAACAACATAACCTATTAATGAGCGATAATAAAGGCAGATTCATTAAATACTGTGTGTGACTTCAAGCAGACAAAACCAGACCCAGAAACACACACACACACACACACACACACACACACACACACACACACACACACCAAGATAGACACAGACAGACACACAGCCAGAGCCACCTGCCACACCCACAGACCTACCAGAGAGACAGACACACGCTTAAACAGCCGGACTGAACGATAACCATGTAAACGGATGTTTACGTTTATTTAACAAGCAATGTCATACATTCTCTTATCAGATACACGCATACGCTGTAACACTGATCAGATGTCTTTTATCTTTCTCAAGCACTCTTCAACCTTTTCAAATTTCCCAGCCAGAGCCTGCTGCCACACCCAGACCGGAGCTGGAGAGACGCACACACACAGACACAGACACACAGTTCTGACCATAACAGAGCAAAGGCAAGACAGCGGTGCATATACCATAGTTTATTAATTCTAACATAATATATTATAATATATTAACATATTAGTATAGAATTTAATTATAATAACATAATTTACATCAATAATTACAATATAATAGTGTATAATTATAATAACACAATTTATTACAATAATTAAAATATAATACTGTATAATAGTGTATAATTATAATATAGTTTTAATAACGGTTGATATATTTTATTTTATTTGATTAAAATCTAATTAATAATATTACAATATCTAATTTTAATGTAATAATACCGGAATTATTAATTTAATTAAACTGATAAGAATCTGATTAACGGAATTATTAATTTAATTAAACTGATAAGAATCAAATTACCGGAATTATTAATTTAATTAAACTGATAAGAATCTGATTAACAGAATTATTAATTTAATTAAACTGATAAGAATCTGACTAACAGAATTATTAATTTAATTAAACTGATAAGAATCTGATTAACGGAATTATTAATTTAATTAAACTGATAAGAATCTGATTACCAGAATTATTAATTTAATTAAACTGATAAGAATCTGATTAACGGAATTATTAATTTAATTAAACTGATAAGAATCTGATTAACGGAATTATTAATTTAATTAAACTGATAAGAATCTGATTAACAGAATTATTAATTTAATTAAACTGATAAGAATCTGATTAACGGAATTATTAATTTAATTAAACTGATAAGAATCTGATTACCAGAATTATTAATTTAATTAAACTGATAAGAATCTGATTAACGGAATTATTAATTTAATTAAACTGATAAGAATCTGATTAACGGAATTATTAATTTAATTAAACTGATAAGAATCTGATTAACAGAATTATTAATTTAATTAAACTGATAAGAATCTGATTAACGGAATTATTAATTTAATTAAACTGATAAGGATCTGATTACCGGAATTATTAATTTAATTAAACTGATAAGAATCTGATTAACGGAATTATTAATTTAATTAAACTGATAAGAATCTGATTTACGGAATTATTAATTTAATTAAACTGATAAGAATCTGATTAACGGAATTATTAATTTAATTAAACTGATAAGAATCTAATTACCAAAAATATTAATTTAACTAAACTGATAAGAATCTAATTACCAGAATTATTAATTTAACTAAACTGATAAGAATCTGATTAACGGAATTATTAATTTAATACGGTGCACTTTGAGAACCACTGCTGTAGACTATCAACAAAAAATATAGCTTACAGAGCTAATAATTTGGACCTTAAAATGTTTTTAAAAAAATTAAAAACTGCTTTTATTCTAGCCAAAATAAAACAAATAAGACTTTCTCCAGGAGAAAAAATATTATCTGACATACTGAGAAAATGTCCTTGCTCTGTTAAACATCATTTAGGAAATATTTAAAAAAGAAAAAAAAATATGTGTGTGTATGTGTTTATATATATATATATAAACCCACACATATATACACAGACACACACACACTATAAAAAAAATAAATGATGTTTTATTGTTGGTAAATATCAACCATATGGAAACCAGATGGTATGTGAGTGGAACGTGTTGTCTAATAAAATCGCCTGCTATAATTATCATGAACTGTGGCATTAATTATGGATTAAAACAGTTACCTGTACAGGAACATGAACTGCTCTTTATAGTTTCCTCTTCCCAGGCGTGTGCTGAGCTCCATGGTGTAATGAGCTTTCTTGTCAAACCTGTTTAAAGAACTGTTACTAGCATCACATAATATTGGGGTTTTGAGGTAAAACACGCCTGTTTTTGACTCACTTATTCAGCTCCTTGAGGAAATTATCCATCGCGCGTCCTTTTGAATCCACCACCTCAAGAATAACGATGATGTCATAGCGTGACACAATCTAGAGAGAAAAACATCATTGAAACACCAACGCTGCTCCTCCCTTGAAGGATTATCAGACATTAACCGTAATTATGTGTTAAATAGCCCTTCAACAGGAGGATTACTGTAAAATTCCATGTTTTACATGATGATGGATTTTCTGTAGGTGCGGACGAGCCTCACCTTGATCTTGGGAAATTATAGTTTACAGAAATCAAAAGTAAAAGCATAAAGAACTCTTTAGACTCTGGAGAAGTCTTAAGAAACAAATAATAGACGAAATAAAAAATATCAAAAAACAAAACTAGCCGCATTACATCAGTTTGCTTCATGTAAAATTTCTTTAAAAAGTGCAAAAACTATTAAAAATAAACCTAAAATTAATACATTAGAAAAAAAATAGAAATAATAATATTGCTAAAACATTGCAAAAATAAAATACACAACTTAAATATTAGACATAATTGTATTTGCATATATTACAATTAAAACTTTAATATAACTGTTTAAATTTGTTTACTGTTAAAATGGTTATAAATAAACTAAAATTATTACACTTAGAAATTAAAATATATATTTGGAATAAAAAAATAAATATTGCAAAAGAAACAAAATATGCAATTATTTCATGTGTTTTAGGCCTTAAATATAAGTTATTTTACATTATATTAAAATAAAAGATTTTTAAAAAAGTTTACTTGATTTTTTTGGTTTTAAAACAGTTAAAAATAGACAAAAATTAATACATTAGAACTTAACAAAAATTTATTTGTAAAAAAATTAAATTAACATAGCAAAAAATAAATGACTGCAATTATTTCATGTTATCAGGCCTTAAACATTAGATCTGCATATATTATGTTAAAATTAAGACCTTACTTCACCTTTTTTGGTTTGTTTACTGTTAAAATAATTATAAATAAACTAAAATGAATACATTAAAAATGTATAAAAATATTTGTAAAAAATCAAATAAATACTGCAAAAAAAAAACTAAAGCTGCTATTATTTAATTTTTTAGTTAAAGACTTTGCTTAAAATTCTTTAAATTTGTTCACTGTTAAAACAGTTAAAAATAAACAAAAATGAAAACATTAGAAATAAAAAAATATTTGCAAAAACATTAAAATTGAAAAATCAAAAAACAAAATATGCATTTATTTAATGTTTTCTGGCCTTAAATATTACTAACAAATAGTTATTGCATATGTGTTATCACAATGAAAACTTCACATGAACTGTTTTGGTTTGTTTACTGTTAAATCATTTAAAAATAAACTAAAATTAATACATTAGAAATTAATAATTTTTGGAAAAAAACTGCAAAATATGCAATTATTTCATGTTTTCAGGCCTTTAATATAACATCTGTTTTGCATATATTATATTAAAATTAAGACTTCACTTGAAGTTTTTTTGGTTTAATTACAGTAAAAACAGTTAAACACAAACAAAGATGAACACATTAGAAATTAATAAAAATATTTTTGTAAAAAAAATTCAAGATCACAAAAAATTTTATTTAATGTTTTGAGGCCTTAAATATTAGAAAAGTTTTATTAGCAAGTTTTATAATAAAATTAAGATTGTTTTGCTTGTTTATCGTTTAAAACTGTTTAAAAGTAAACTAAAATTAATACATTAAAAATGAATAGAAATGTATTTGTAAAAAAAAGATAAATATTGAAAGAAACTACATACACAATTATTTTTTCACGCTTTAAATAAGAATTTTATTTTAATTTATTTTAATTTTAATATTATTTTTATTTAATATTATATATTACAATTAAGAATTTACTTGAAGATTTTGGTTTGTTTACTATTAAAAATATACTAAAAATAATACATTAGAAACTAATAAAAATAGATTTGTAAATTGTTTTTCACTTTTTTCATATCACAAAAAACTTAAGCAGTTATTTCATGTTTGAAAGGTTTGTTTACTGGAATTATAAGGAATATTTTTTTGTAAAATGTTAATATTTGTTTTTATTCCTACAAACGCTGATGCTGAAATTTTCTTCCAGACTTCCAATAAAAATATGAAAATATTATTGTTTATTTTAGAAAATACAACTGATCAGAAAATCAAATGCTTTCATGTTTTTGGGATTGAAAAAAAATCAAGGCTATTCCACTAAATACATGAACCATTCTGAAGTAAAGAAAAATTGATATTGTATTGCCTAAAATAAAATATATTACATGGCAACATAATGACACTTTAAGCATACAAACACACAAAAAATGCTACAAATGATTTCCATTTTAAATGTCATCAATAGTTTGCAGAAAAAAATAAAGATTTCATTTTACACAAATCTATAAACCATAAATAGAGAAGTTATTAAATACTTCCCCGCAGTTGTATTAATTTGTTTCCCGGTACTGAAATTCTGAGAAATTATAATAATTCTGATGTCATCTTATATTTAAAATAAAATATTAATGAAAACCACTGAAAATAATCAAAGATAGTAAATCACACCATACCTTAATCAGGGTTTGCAGCACGGCTGGGTCAGAGAGTTTAGACTTCCCAAATTTCTGGACGTTGAAAGACGCAACCTTCATGATGCCTGTTAAATAAATAAACAAACAACAAACATATAATTAAAAAAACAAAAGCAAATCAGTCTTTAATTAAATCAAACACACTGTAAAATGACCATCAACACAAAGAAACATGACATGAATGAACATTTCTGAAGCACACAGTAGTAATCTGTAGTATTCAATGTTGCATCACTATATTCAAGCCATCATGAGTGGAAAAACCTGTTTCAGAAGCAGCCAAAGCTGTTTACTAAGAGTTGGAGATCCCAAAACAAGATAACCCATTCATCGAAGGGACAGACAACACCTTAAATTGAGTTTAATGCTACTTAAAGAAACACTCCACTTATTTTTTTTTCTTGTTGTTGTTGTTGAAAACAGTCAACACCCCTACAGTTCAACAGTTGGGTTTTACCAATTCTCAATCCTTTCAACTGATCTCCAGGTCAGACGGGAACACAGTTAGCTTAGCATAAATAACTGAATCGGATTAGACCATTAGCATCTCGCTCAGAAAATAACCAGGGTTGTGATCATTTTCCTTAAAGCTTGATTATTTGTGCACTAATCTAACAGAAAATAAACAACAGCTTTTTTTAAAAACTTTCGGTCAGTCTCAGTACTCAAACTACATTTAAAACTGTTTAAAAGTAAACTAAAATTAATACATTAGAAATGAATAGAAATGTATTTGTGAAAAAAGATAAATATTTAAAGAAACTACATACACAATTATTTTTTCACGCTTTAAATAAGAATTTTATTTTTTTATTTATTTTAATTTTAATATTATTTTAATTTAATATTATATAATACAATTAAGAATTTACTTGAAGATTTGTTTGTTTACTGTTAAAAATATACTAAAAATAATACATTAGAAACTAATAAAAATAGATTTGTAAATTGTTTTTCACTTTTTTCATATCACAAAAAACTTAAGCAGTTATTTCATGTTTGAAAGGTTTGTTTACTGGAATTATAAGGAATATTTTTGGTAAAATGTTAATATTTGTTTTTATTCCTACAAACGCTGATGCTGAAATTTTCTTCCAGACTTCCAATAAAAATATGAAAATATTATTGTTTATTTTAGAAAATACAACTGATCAGAAAATCAAATGCTTTCATGTTTTTGGGATTGAAAAATCAAGGCTATTCCACTAAATACATGAACCATTCTGAAGTAAAGAAAACAACAGCATTTTTTAAAACTTTCGGTCAGTCTCAGTACTCAAACTACATTAAAATGAACTAATTAAAATGAAAAGTAATCTCTTTAATTTACTTTTTTTCAGCAGACAAGTTATTTAACTGCAATAACTAGTTACTTTGCTTGCTAATTACAACCAACGTCTGATCAGATCATGCCTCAGGGTTTCTCTGAATGCAATAATCACTTCCAGAACTCCAGACTTTCGAAGATTAAAGTAGCTAAGCCAAGTTTTTTTTTTTGTTTTCTTTTAGCCCATAGGCTTCATAAATGTCATGGACTGAAGCGAAACATTCCACCTCATTCAGCGGCACACAAGTGGGGACAAGTTTAAGAGTTTCTTTTGCCGGAATTCCATTTGGGTGTGAAGAAAACAAATGTTGTTTGGAACATTTAGAATCCGCATTCCAAACAAAATGGTAGGAAATTTAAATCTAGAAACAAAAGAATGTTGTTTGAATCTGAATAGTCGTCAAGCGAGTTTAGTTTTGATAGCGCTAATTTCTGCAATGGAGATGTAGAGGCAAATAATTAACAAGATTAACTATTTTAATTGTATCACAGTGACCTAATCAGTCAGTGTAACTTAATTATATTAAACAGACTTGAAACTGCAGGATTTTACTTAAAAAATTTTAAGAAACATGACAAACTTTCAGTTTGATAAGCTGTAATTAACATAAAAACATGTTATCATCATAGTTTTGTTTACAGTAAACATGTTTTTTTTTTATTCTTACCTTTTTAAGTTGCACCAGATTAACCTAATCAGTGATTTGATCTTAAATGACATGAAACTGACTTAAAATAGGTTTGAAACATGATTAACTGAACTAAGCACTGAACTAAACTGAACTTCTGGACTGAAGCAGTTTCAGTTCACTAGAACGTCTACGCTGAAAAAAGATGTCTGCAAAACGATTGCAAACTATTTATTTGTGTTAAATTTAAACACACAAATTCAATTTACTAATATTCAACTTAATTTGTTTGTTTAAAACCTGCCCAAATAAATAGTTCACAACCACTTAACTAAAAAATTTTTTTAGTAAATCCAAGGAATTATCTTTAAATAATTATTTTAAGTGTATGTTAAGCTGCTTTGACACAATCGACATTATAAAAGCGCTATAGAAATGAAGATGAGTTATAATGAATTAAATTAACTTTTAGTTTAATAAGTTATAATTAACATACAAACATACGTTGTCATGACTTAATGATCATAAATGTTTATTTTTAACAATACACTGCTGTAAAATGTGAAAACCTAAACAAATACTTAAACTCGTCACAAATAAATGAATTAAGTTGGACAAACTTAATTTAAGAGCGTTTTCAGTAATAAATATTGTTTTCAGCTCTTTTAGGTGTAATTTGAGTTTGAGTAATTTATTTAAGAAAAGAAGAATGGAACAGTACAAACCATTCAATATAATAATAATACTTTTGTTACAGTACAAATAATTTCCTTTCCATGTTAATATAATAATAAAACTTTAATGTTTTGTGGCAAGTACTTGTATTGTTCACTATTAACAGCAAACAATACTTACACTTGTTTTAAATAAATTACTTAAACTTGTTACACTAAAATAACTAACTTAATTTATTACTGAAAACTGTCATAAATTAAGTTTGTCAAACTTAATTCACTAAATTGCAACAAGTTTAGTGTATAATAATGTATAAGTTTAAGTGTTCACTTTTTACAGTGTATATAAATACAAATATGAAAACGTATCATTTTTAAGTTGACTCAAATTAAATTTCCACATCAATCAAACTTAAAACATCAAGTTAAAGTTAAACTAACACAACAAAACTTTCAATTTCACAGTAACAGGTTTACAAACGCATGCAACTCACCCGAGAACTGATCCAAAGAGGCACTGAAGGAGAAAAAAAGACTGTTGTGACAAAAACACAGTTTCATTACCTCTTATATCCTACTCCTGTGCCCTGATTGGCTGATGCACAAGTCAGTGGTGGTTTAGCTCCGCCCCTACCTGGGCATTCCTCGAAAACAAGACCACAGTTCCGTCCTCAGGGCAAACATTCGGTCGGAAGTGAAGAGTGCAAACAATAGAGTCCTCATTACAAACACTGAAGCGTTTAAAACAACACTGGAAAATGGAGGATTAATAGGCAGGTAGGGCATGAGGAGACATTTCAGCTTTTGTGGAGTCAGGTTAACCTGTAATGTATGAAGAAGGGAAAGAGTCTGTCAGGTGCTGCAGGTAGATGATTGTTCAGTAAAGATTTAGAGAATTTAGGACCTTATACTGGATGTTACATAAAAAAAATGCCCAACTGTGGGACAAATGTTCAAATAGCCAACAATGGGTTAATTTTAATTTTCAATTTAATTAAAATGACACTTTTTTTTGTCCATATTTGATGTCACATTTGGTCAGTACATTTGTTTGGCAGGGCAATAGAAGTGGGTTAATGTGTAACATGGAGTTAACCATTTCTCAACTTCTTCTTGTGTTTATGATTGTAATTCATGTCTAGACAATCCAGATGCATGTTTGGTTTACTGCTTGACATGCAGTCAGATATTGGGAAGTGAAAATGTGATAACGGTTAAAAATCGGGGAGCCAAAATAAATATTTGAGCTCAAACAGGTTTTCTCTTTAGTGTTAATGGCGGGACAAGATTAGTTATCTCATTCTGCTGTGTGCATCAAATACAAAAGTGATGTTAAATCTGTATGTTTTTATATGTGACACTATAAAACATCAATCATCTGAGAGCTGAATACATAATCTGTCCGTTGATGTTTGGTTTGGGAGGATTGGAAAATATTTGACTGAGATAAAGCTGTTTGAATATCTGGAATCGGAGGGTTAAAGGGCCATGAAAGCCCCTCGTTTCAGCAGGGTGTTTTCACACCTCTACTTTGGAAAAAGTCAGAAAAGTGGGCGTGTCCAGCTCTGTTTAGGGGGGAGTGTCGGAGAAAGAAAAGAGGCATGGTGTGGGAGTGTCTATTTGGGCGCACTGAGTTTTAGAGTCAAATCATATATTGAGAAACATATTGAGGAAAAAATCCTTTAAATCGTTAAAATTAAGCTTTTAGCAATGCCTACTGCTAATCACAAATTGAATTTTGTTATATTACAGTAGGAAATCTACACAAAATTTTTATCTTGATATTCTGATTCTGATTAAAATTAAGCTCTTAGCAATGCAAATTATTAATCAAAAATGCAATTAATAATTAAAAAATGTAAAAAATGACCAAAAGGAAATTAAGGAAGTGAGTGAATTTAAATACCTAGGTGGCATCATAGACTCGAAGCTTAAGTTTGATGCCCACATCAAGAAAATGTCTAAGGCTATTAAGACAAATTTAAACTGTTTTCGTATGATAAGACCATATATATCTCTTAAAGCAGCGCAAATGTTTGTGCATGCTATGATATTTTCACGTATGTCTTATTGTGCAATAATCTGGGGTCAAGCAACCCACTCAGTTATTAAGCCTGTAATATCTCTTTACAAACAAACTTTAAAAGTAATGGATCAGAAACCAATAAGATGGCACCATTGTCAAATTCTTAAAAAATATAATTTGTTAAGTTTTGATAGTTTTTTAAAGTTTTCGTTTTTAAAAAACATGTTTAAGTGTATACATGGTCTTGCTCCTAAAGTAGTTTGTGAGTTAATAAATAAATTCAGTAGTGATGGGGCGAAGACTAGAGGGGCAGTAAGTGGGAATTGTAGAATCCGCAGATGCAGAACCGCTGTGGGTCAGTCATCCTTTTCAGTAAAAGGTTCACATCTATGGAATGCCATGCCTGTTCATTTAAAGTTACAATCAGAACTCCCAGTTTTTTCTGTAAAGCTAAAAGAATGGTTGAAATCTTTACAGCAATGTGAACATTAAGCATTACTCTTTCAGGTTGGTCCCATTTACATTTCTCTTTATCCATATGGACTTGCATCTTATGTTTATGGCTCTGTAAATATTGTACATGTTTGCTGTATTGTGTTTTATTCTTGCCGGTTTTCTTTTATTATTATTATTTTTTTTTTCTTTTTTATAATGTAAAGCCTAACCAGGGACGAGGGCTGCAAATTAGCTTTATGCTATATGCACTATGTACACAACATCGGTTATCTATGTATAACAATGTCAAGTGTATTGTCCCTGTAAAATAAACAAGCAAATAATAAAAAAAAAAATAATAATTCTGATATATTACAGTAGGAAATCTACACAATATTTTTATTTTTAACTTAATATTCTGAGGATTTTTGGCATAAAATTAACAATTTTGACATACATCCATTAATGACGTACATTAATAAATGCCGGGTTGTTGCAACCAAATGTTGTGTCAAACATGTCCAACAGCTCATTTAAAGGAAAAGTGTTATTTAAATATAACAGAAAAAAATAACCCAATGATTTATTATACCCATGCAACAAGTGTATTATACATATATTAATATTAATGAATCTGTACTTTTGATATATACAGTTGAAGTCAGAATTATTAGCTCCTCTTTGATTTTTTTTTCTTTTTGAATAATTTTCACAGCATATCTGATTAATATTTTTTTCATCTTATTTGTTTTATTTCGGCTAGAATAAAAGCAGTTTTACATTTTTTAAAAGTCATTTTAAAGTCAAATTTATTAGCCTTTTAAGCTATATTTATTCTCGATAATCTACAGAACAAACCATCGTTATACAATAACTTGCCTAATTACCCTAACCTGCCTAGTTACCCTAATTAACCTAGTTAAGCCTTTAAATTTCTTGAAAATATCTAGTTAAATATTATTTACGGTCATCAGGCAAAGTAAAAATAAACCAGTTTTTAGAGATGATTTATTAAAACTATTATAATTAGAAATGTGTTGATAATCTGCCCTCCGTTAAACAGAAATTGGGGAAAAACATAAATTGGGCTAATATTTTAGGGGGGCTAATAATTCTGACTTCAACTGTGTATACATGCACACATACTGCTATTCTGAATATGATCAATCGCAAATAACAGCATTGATTGGCAGCAATATTATTAATAAATTCTATGAATATTGTTATAGACATTCTAGTCCAAATATGAGTTAAACAACTATAAAACCAAAATAATATTTTAAATAGATCTAAATACAATTTTTTGCTGTATTATACTATTGTTGTTTTGATAAACCCATAAATTCTATTAAATACCTTAATAATATATTTTTTTCCACAAAAAAAATTGGTTCAACAAATAACTTTTCAGCCAAAAATTCATTCAAAAGCATGTTGTGAAGAATATTTAAGTCATCTTATATTTTTATATTTCTAAAGTTGGAATGGAAAAGTTCTGTGAATTGGGCAGCAAAGTGGCTCAGTGGTTAGCACTGTTGCCTCAGAGCAAGAAGGTCGCTGGTTCGAGTCCCGGTTGGATCGAGTTGGCATTTCTGTGTGCAGTTTGCATGTTCATGCTTTGGGTTTCGTCCGGGTGCTCCGGTTTCGCCCACAGTCCAAAGACATGCGCTATAGGGGAATTGAATAAACTAAATTGGCCATAGTGTGTGTGTGTGTGTGAGAAAGAATGAGTGTGTATTGGTGTTTCCCAGTACTGGGTTGCAGCTGGAAGGGCATCTGCTGTGTAAAAAATATGCTGGAACAGCTGGCGGTTCAGTCCGCTGTGGCGACCCCTGATGGATAAAGGGACTAAGCTGAAGATTATGAATTTAATTAATTATTAAAAAATTACAAATGTATTAATGATATTATAGAAGATACAGACAGAGAGAATATGGTTTCAAATTCCTTTCGATAAAGAAGCCAAATACAAGTCAAATAGTTGGAAAACCAAAGTCATAGTCTAATTAAAACTATTTTTAGCTGTATTATACTATTGTTGTTTTGATAAACCCCTTAATTCTATTAAATACCTTAATAATATTATGTTTTTTTCCACATAAAAATTTGTTCTACAAATAACGGTTCAGCCAAAAAATCTTTTAAAAGCATTTCTTTTTGTTGTGAAGTATATTTAAGTCGTCTAATATTTTTATATTTCTATTTTTGGAATGGAAAAGTTCTGTGAATTGGGCAGCGCAGTGGCTCAATGGTAAGCACTGTCACCTCAGAGCAAGAAGGTCGCTGGTTCAAGTCTCTGTTGGTTCGAGTTGACATTTCTGTGTGCAGTTTGCATGTTCATGCTTTGGGTTTCGCCCAGGTGCTCCGGTTTCACCCACAGTCCAAAGACATGCGCTATAGGGTAATTGAATAAACTAAATTGGCCATAGTGTGTGTGTGTGTGTGAGAAAGAATGAGTGTGTATGGATGTTTCCCAGTACTGGGTTGCAGCTGGAAGGGCATCTGCTGTGTAAAAAATATGCTGGAACAGTTGGCGGTTCAGTCCGCTGTGGCGACCTCTGATGAATAAAGGGACTAAGCAGAAGAAAAATTAATTAATGATATTATAGAAGATACAGACAGAAATATTATGGTTTCAAATTCCTTTTGATAAAGAAGTCAAATAATTGGAAAAACTAAAATCATAGTCTAATTAAAACTATTTTTAGCCGTATTATACTATTGTTGTTTCAATAACCCCCTTAATTCTATTAAATATCTTAATGATTTTAAGCTTTCCACATTAAAAAGTAGTTCTACAAATAACTTTTCAGCCAAAAATGTATTTTTGTTGTGAAGAATATTTTAAATTATATAATAAATCGTTTTGTGACTGAAAAGTTTAATCAATTTTAAAGATTCTTTTAACGGAACTTTCAATTCTAAAAAAAGAATCTTGTAATTCTTAATTGAAATCTGAAATGCTGCAAATCTTGATCTTCAGTTTAAAGTGAAGTCTGTCAGCTAACTGAAATTGCTTGTAGGGAAATGTTTTTGAGGTTAGACTTGGTGACATCTGACACCATACTGAAACCACCAGAGTGCTTTCGACAAGTGTGTCTGCACGACATTATTATCTAGACCTCCTGAAGGGTGGAGTCTCACAAATGCAAACTGAGTTCTTTATTTTCAACAGTCAAGTCATTTGATCTTAAAGCACATGGGTTTCCTCTTGTCAGGCAGGTTGTAAATTTCTTTTCTAAAAGGCGTCTACAAGTTTAACAAGGCATCTGTGCGACAGACCATATCAGATGAAAGACAGGAAGTAGGCTTGGCCTTTATTTTCAAATGAGCGCTCATTCATTATTCAGCATAGTTTTATAACAGACAACACTGGAAAAACAAGACTTGACTTCATTGTAATCACAGCAGCTTTGGTAAGAGCTCTTTTTTGTTTTTGTTTGTTTACATGATGATACATTTGAGTACTGAAAAGTGTTTAAATGCAATCGCTGGGACTTTTGGAGACTTTAATAAACTTATGCAATCAGTTAAACTTGTTTTCCTTTCAATTTCTCAAAGTAAAACTTTTTGGTTTTCCTTTCTGTCTCAATCGGTTTCCTGCATTATCGCACATGTCTGCTCTGTGCAAACATTAAGAGTTTCCTGTCTTCACACAATGCATCCTCAAACACCTCTGAGGGTTTACAACAGGAAAATAGCATAGAAACTCCCAACTGACCATAAAGTGACAACAGTTGTTTTTTTCTTTTCACAAAATGCCGCCTTGTTTGTGGTTTTAGATTTTATTTAAGGTCGACAACATGAAGATCGCATCTTTTAACATCCAACGTATGGGTCCAAGCAAACTGTCGGACAAAAAAGTAGTCAAAACTCTCATCAAGGTCAGTTTGTCGTCTTATTGTTCAAAGGAATCACTTAAAATGACAACAAAATACTAAAAAAAGGCAACACTTTTCCCCTAGATCTTCTCCCGGTATAGTATAGTCATTGTCCTGGAGGTGGTGGATAAACAGGGGAAAGCCATCAACCAGTTCTTGAACGAGCTCAACAAAACTGGGTCTGTATGATTTCTGAGGCTTCATAGTTCAAAAAGCATGTAGTTCATCCCTCAAACCAAATGTAACTCGCTGTGTTTCCCACAGAGCTAATAAGAACAGTCCGTTCAAGATGGTGGGAAGCTCTAGACTGGGGCGGACGCTCTACAAGGAGCAGTTTGTCTGCTTCTACAGGTACTGCGTATGGTGACTATTGCAAATCTGAAGGATAAAACGAAGCTAAACTTGTTGTTTAATAATGAATAGTCAGTCAAACATCACTAATTGGAGCTATTTATCAATGCTGAACATTCTGACATGCTTGTGACATCCTAAACATGGGAGCATCATGCTAATACATACTAGCAATGTGCTAAAACCTGTTAAAATGTGATAAATGTGATGAAAATTAATATCAACTTGTCTATTTATGCTAGCAGACATGTTAAAAACATTAGCCACAGGCAAAACTGGGTATAAGTGTGTTAACATTATGCTGGCAGCATGCCAGTTCATAGTAACATGATATCAACAGCTAAAACATGATAACCATGTACTAGAAAAATGGCTTTAAAAAAAAAAAACAGGCTTTAAGTGTGTTAATAATATGCTGGAAGCTTCATAATAACAATGTGCTAAAACATGTTATTAACACCTAAAATGTGATATAATTATGTGCTTAAAAGCATTATCAAAATGTTTATTCATGCTAGCAGACACGTTAGAGACATGTTTGCCCCGTGCAAAAAACTAGCTATACAACATAGCTTCTAACAGCATCTTAAAACAGGAAAAAAACATGCTAAAACATGTTAACTTATGCTAAAACATTGTATTTATGAACTGACTACACTTTAACACCACTACAAAGTATGTACTGCATGGCAACATGTTAAAACAGGGTATAAACATGGAAGCAACATGCTAAAACATGTTAACTTGTGCTAAAACATGCTGATTTAAGTTACCATATTGTTAAAACATGGTTGTAACAAACAACTCATGCTAGCACAGTGCTAAAGCATATGAAAAAAGACAACACATGCTAATTCATAAAGGCAAAACATGTTATTCATTTGATAAAACATGCAAAAAATGTGCTAGCAAATTGATTGTTCATACTATTAACTTGTTAAACCGCATAATCATGTTAGCATATTGGTCAAACCTCAAACATGGATTACAGATTTAGCATGTTATAGCATAAGTTAACATGTTTTAGCATGCTGTTTGTATGTCTATACCATGTTCGAACATGTTGTAAGAAGCCATATAGTATAGACTTTGTAGTTGCATTCACAAGCATTATATTCATTAATACAAATTTTCAAACATGACTTCAATGCACCATTAGTTTCAAAGGTTGTTATCTGGGAATAACATGTTTTAATAACTTTTCCTTTTAAGAATTGGCATGTTTTGTCTTGTTTCATATGTTTTAGTACTGTGCTAGCTTGTTTGTTGCAATCATGTTAAACATACAAAGTATGCTAGCAAACATGCTTAGCAATGTAGTTAAACATGGTAGTTACAAGCTAATTATCAATTAAATATCAATTTAAAGTATGCTAGAAACATACTAGCAATATTTTTTTCCTGATTATCCTACATATCGCAGAAACATCTATTTGGTGTCTCTGGTTCAATATTTTGCACACATGTGCTAATCTGTAATATGTCGATCGTTAAATAGAGGTTTTGAAAGATATTCAAGATGTTTATGATTTAAAATGTTCGAAAAGCATGTTTTATGATATTTATCAGACCTTTCTAAATGGCTTCAGACCAAATGCTCTTCAAAATGTCTTGTAAACATTTGTATGCTATACGGTTTTATGCTATCAACATGCTAAAACATGTTAACTCATGCTAACAAGGTAGGTTAAACATGCTAGCAACATGTAAAAACCCATTAGCAATGTGTTAAACATGCTAAAACATGTTGGAAGCTTGCTAGCAGCATAGTTATTCATGTTAGCATTATGTTTACATGCTAGGAAAACATTTTCTCTTTTTCACATCATCTTAAATATATATTTATAGCTTACATAGCAGTTTTAAACAAAATATGTATGTTCGACTAAGACCAGTCATTCATGTAGCACTATTTAAGGCCTTTTGCTCATATCCAACAGAGAAGCTGATGCTAAACTGCTCAACACATACCAATATGAAGACAACCAAGTGGGTGATGAAGATGCTTTCTCTCGGGAGCCGTTCATTCTGCGTTTCCAATGTAAAAACACAGGTAAGAAATCTGCTTGCTTTTCACAGTAGAAAACAAGAGGAGAAAAATATTAATTAATAAACTCAATTACCTGCTCTCTTTTCCAGTGATGAAAGATTTGGTGCTGATCCCTGTCCACACAAAGCCCAAAGACTCGCAGAAGGAACTGGATGAACTGTATGATGTCTTTGTGGAAGTCAGAGATAAATGGAAGACTGATGTGAGTTTAGCATTATGCAACTATTAAACAATATATAATAATGTGCATATTGATAAAATGGGGACATTCCAAAACACTTGACCAAGGCTTAATTAATCTGGTTGGTCAAAACAGGGTATAAACATGCAAGCAACATGCTAAAATGTGTTAACGTATGCTAAAACATGCTAATCATGTTGACAGTGTTAAAAACATAACTGTAACAGACAAACCATGCTAGCACAGAGCTAACACATATGAAACAAGACAAAACATGCTAATGTTTATAGGCAAAACATGTTATTCCCAGATAACAACCGCTGAAACTAATAGTGCATTGGAAAAAATGTATTTATAAATATAAAGTACTTGAATGCCACAACAAATTCTATACTACATAGGTTCTTACAACATGTTAAAATGGTTTAAAAATGCAAGCAACAAGCTAAAACTTGCTATATCGTGTTAGCATAGTGTTAAAACATAATTGTAACAAAAACATGCTAGCACAGAACTAAAACATGTAAAACAAGACAAAACATGCCAATTCATATAGGCAAAACATGTTAAAACATATAACAGATAACAACTGCTAAAACTAGTTAATGTGTTCAAGTAATGTCAGAAAATTCCATTTCTGAATAAAATGCTTGTGAATGCCATAAATATGTATATATATATATATATATATATATATATATATATATATATATATATATATATATATATGCAAGCATCATGCTAAAACATGTTAACTTTTGCTAAAACATGCACTAGCACAGAACTAAAACATATGAAACAAGGCAAAACATGCTAAACATACAGGCAAAACATGTTATTACCAGGTAACTAGCACCGAAACTAATGCTGTGTTGGAAAAAATATATTTATGAATATAATGCCACAACAAAGCTTATACTACGTAGCTTCTTACAACATGTTAAAACAGGTTATAAATATGCATGAACCATGCTAAAATATGTTAACTTATGCTAAAACATGCTAATTCATGTTAGCATATTGGTAAAACATGATTGTAACAAATCATGCTAGCACATAACTAAAACAAATAAAAACAAAACAAGCTAATTAACAGAGCCAAAATGTGTTAAAACATGTTATTCCAAAATAACAACCGCTCAAACGTCATGTTCGTTCAAGTCATGTCTGAACAATTTTATTTCTAAATATAATGCTCGTCAATTTAACTACAAAGTCTATACTAAATGGCTTCTTACAATGTTAAAAAAGGATATAAATGTGCAAGCAACACTACAAAACATGTTATGTAATGCTAAAACATGCTAAATTTTGTTAGGATAGTGTTAAAACATGACTGTAACTAACAAACCATGCTAGGACAGATCTAAAACAAATGAAACAAGACAAAACATGCTAATTCATATAGGCAAAACATGTTATTTCCAGATAACAACCGCTCAAACTAGTTGGTGTGTTCAATTCATGTCTAAATAGGTTTATTTATGAATACAATGCTCATGAATGCCACTACAAAAGTCTATACCACATGGCTTCCTACAACATGTTCAAACAGGTATAAATGTGCAAGCAACATGTCAAAACATGTTAATTTATGCTAAAACATGCTATATTGTGTTAGCATAGTGTTAAAACATGATTGTAACAAACCATGCTAGCAAAGTGCTAAAACATTTTAAACAAAACATACTAAGTCATATAGGCAAAACATGTTATTCCCAGATAACAACCACTGAAGCTAAGGATTCATTGGAAAAATTGTATTTATGAATATAATGCACATGCATGCCACTACAAATTCTATACTACATAGGTTCTTACATGTTAAAACAGTATGAACATACAAGCAACAAGCTAAAACATGTTAACTTATGCAAAAACATGGTAATTTGTGTTTGTTTAGTGTTAAAACTTAATTGTAACAAACCATGCTAGCACAGTGCTAAAAACGTATAAAAAAAGACAAAACATACTAATTCATATGGGCAAAACATGTTAAAATGTGTTATTCCCAGATAACAACCGCTAAAACTAGTTGGTGTGTTCAAGTAATGTCGAAAAAATTGTATTTATAAATATAATGCCTGTGAGCGCCATCATAAAGTCTATACCAAATGGCTTTTTGCAACGTTAAAACAGGGTATAAATGTGCAAGAGTCACGCAAAAACATGCTAATTTATGCTAAAACATGCTAAATCATGATAGCATAGCATTAAAACATGGTTGCGACAAACAAACCATGCTAGCACAGAGCTAAAACATATGAAACAAGAGAAAACATGCTAGTTCATATAGAGAAAACATGTTAAAACATGTTTTCCCAGATAACAACTGCTGCAACTTCATTGGAAAAGTTGTATTTATGAATATGATGCATGTAAAACATGTTAATGTATGCCAAAAAAGTGCTAAATCTTGTGAGCATAGTGGTAAAACATGATTGTAACAAAAAACCATGTGAGCACAGTGCTAAAAACATATGAAACAAGACAAAACATGCCAATTCATATAGGATAACATGTTAAAACATGTTATTCCCAGATAACGCTGAAACTAATGGTGTGTTCAAGTCAAATTAGAAAAATTGTATCCAAATTGTAGTCCAAGTTATCAATTAGTTTTTTTAAAGACAAAATTCATCAGAATATTAAGTAAATATTATGTTCCATGAATATATGTATTATTAATATCCTACTGTAAACATATCAAAACACATATTTTAAGAGCTTAATTTGGCAAATTTCTCAATATTTAGATTTTTAACCCACAGATTACAGATTGCTAACTAGTTTTATCCTATCAAACCATACACCAACAAACTGAAAGTGTTTTTGAGTTTAGAATGTCGTTTTACATTGAAAATGAAAGGATTGGTGTTCTTTTTTGGCTGAATAACATGTTTTAATACAAGATGATGTCAGGATCACAAATTATTCAAAGACCCATTTTAAAGATTTAATGTTCTTGCAGTAAGAGAACACAACAGAAGAAGCACAAGAAGTTTCACTCTGGTTGTTAAAAGGGCAGTATTTCGAGGCCAGTTTTTATACAGTCTACAAACAGATGATAAAGTGTTGTCTTTAATCAGAGGTCTATTCAGTTTGTTTGGTAGAATCCGTTTGATTTTATAATTAAATCATTGTGCCAGTTGCAGAAAAAAACTGTGCTGACAATCCAATCATTTAACTGATTGAAAACTCCAATTGAGCATGTGATTATATCAAGAAGCACATACATTTATAACATCAACTTTGGATTTCTTTAAAAGTATACATATACATTACCTGACAAAAGTCTTGTTGTCGATCCCAGTTGTAAGAGCAACACTTCTAGTTGATCATTTGGAAAAAAGTGTCCGAAGGTGGATTTTTGTGATGAATCATCTGTTGATCTGCATCCCAATCATCACAAATACTGCAGAAGACCTACTGGAAGCCATGGACCCAAGATTCTCACAGAAATCAGTCAAGTTTGGTGAAGGAAAAATCATGGTTTGGGGTAACATTCAGTATGGGGGCGTGCGAGAGCTCTGCAGAGTGGATTATCAACATCAACAGGCTGAGGTATCAAAACTTTTGTGCTGCCCATTACATTTCAAACCACAGCAGAGGGCAAATTCTCCAGCAGGAGAGCGCTCCTTCTAATACTTCAGCCTCCACAAAAAGCTCCTGAAAGCAAAGAAGGTCAAAGTGCTCCAGGATTGTCCAGCCCAGTCACCAGATATGAACATTATTGAGCATGTCTGGGGTAAGATGAAGGAGTAGGCATTGAAGATAAATCCAAAGAATCTTGATGAACTCTGGAAATCCTGCAAGTCCTTTCTGTTAAGTGACAAGACGTTTGTCTAAGCAAAGTCAGACCTTACTGTCCTAATTAAATAATTAAAAATCAAGACATGATCAAATTTTATTGTGGTTAAAAAAAGCTTAATCTAGAGGCCTTTGCCTTTTTATGTAAGCCACTTTTGATACCAACGATCAACTAGAAGTCGAGTTATTATTTGCTGTTTCTAAAACTTTGATATGCGACAAGACTTTTGTCAGGTAGTGTATACAAAGAATTTAAATAGAAAAGACGGAAAAAATAAAATGAACTTATCTAACAGGTGATTTGTTTATTTAAAATGGAGAAATTCTAATCTTTAGTTTAACCAAATATGAGTAAGACTTTGCTTGCGTTGTCTTACAGAACGTCATGATCCTTGGCGACTTCAACGCAGACGGTGCTTACGTCTCCAAGAAGAAGATGAAGGCCATCAGAATCCGCACCGATACCGATTTCCACTGGCTGATTGGAGATGATGTTGACACCACCGTCAAAACGACCAACGACAACACCTACGACAGGTGAGGAGCATCAATAAACTTTTGCTGTGCGGTTCTGTTTAAATATAAAGAATTCAGAGTTACACATTGTGCAAACGGATGCGAAATGTTTGTTGCAACACAATTAAAGTAAATAGTGATGGAAGTAATAAGAAACATAATCAGTTGCACTTCTCTTGAAAGTGAAATGTGTCTTTTGTGGGAATCCAGAGTAGTTCGTAATTACCCCTTATCCAAATTAACTGTGGTTTTATTATGGTCTAGTAAATGTGTGGTAACTTTAAGGTTTGGTGCAATTAGTGTCTTGGCAAAGCCACAGTTTTACCACAAACAGCGTGGTTTAACGGTGATTTATATACTAAAGTTGTAACCCAATTTTGGAACAAATATGCCAAACAAACCCAATGTTTGGTTAATTGTTTCAATTAAATTTAGATAAAAAATGTTTAACCCAATGGTTGGGGTTTTCCATATTTGACCCAACGTTGGGGTCATTTTAAAGCTTAAGAGACGTCTTTATTAGAACTGTTCAATAATGTCATATCTTACTTAACTGACAAAACTCTATACATTTTGCCATCAGTACTCTAAAACTGCTGGGTTATCCTAATCCAATGTTGGTTAAAATATAGACAAACTCAACATTGGGTTATTTTTAACCAACTAAAGTTACATTACACTTTTTAACCCAATGGTTGGGATCGACCCAACGTTGGGCTACTACAACAAAGTACAAAAACATTTCTTCATATGTGGTTTAACTACAATTATCATGTTTTTTGGCTTTATTTGTAGTAAAACCATAACAATGTTTGGTCAAATATGGACAAACCCAACCATTGGGTTAAAAAGTGCAATTTAACTTTAGTTGGAAACTGTAAACCACGGGGAGTGACACAGACAACTGAAGGTAGGATCCAAAAATGCAGGTTTAATCGTTGTTAGGCAAGCAAAGGTCAACAGGTATAAACAGATATGTGTAGGCAGTCCAGAATCGTAATCGGTAACAAGCGAGAGGTCAAAAAGGCAGGCAGCAGGCAGGGAGAACAAGAAAACTAAGCTAGGTTGAAAACACAGGAAAACTAGACAGGAATAACGCGTCGTAATGTCATCTATACAGCTAACAAGACTCTGCAAAGTGAATAAGTGAGTGTGTAGCTTAAATAGTGTGTGCAATCAGTTTCTGACAATCCACAGGTGGTGCGAGTAATCAGTCTAGATGAGGAAGCATGTGCGAGTGTGACCGGAGTGCATGTATGAAAATGTAGTCCATAAATGGTGGATTTGTAGTCCATTGTTATAGTTAGTGCAAACCAGCGATCTTTTGGGATATGATCGCTGGTAATCGTGACACAAACATTGGGTTACAAAAACCTTTTTTTAAGAGCAAAAAAACTGTGGTTAATTTGTCCTTTACAATTACTGTTTTATTTGGCTTTATGTGTAGTAAAACCATTATTCATTTTCATATGGGATGAGCTTAGAAGTTTAATTAGTAGTCAGTTGGCTTTACGTTACATTATGACAATGAAGAATAGCATTGTAGATTATCTAAAATTCAAATGTTTATTAATAAATATGAGTAAACATTGAGTTGTTTGTAAATGTGGATCGTAAGAACCGGTTTAAGAAATGTAACTCACAAACACTCTAAAAAAAATTCTGGGTTGTCGTAAACCAATGTTGGGTCAAATACAGACGAATCCGAATATTGGATTTAAAAGTGTCATTTCATTTTAATAGAATAGAAAACATTAACCCAACATTGGATTTGTCCATATTTGGCTTCAAGTTGCATTAGTTGAAAAAAAATTGCATTGCACATTAGATAATATTTAAAAGTTTATTAATAAAATTGAGTAAACATTAAATATCGTATGTAAAAGTGGATCGTAAGAACCAGTTTAAAGAAATGTAACTTGCAAACACACTCTAAAGAAACGCTGGGTAATTGTAAACCAATGTTGGATCAAATATGGACAAAACCAAAAATTGGATTTAATTAAAATGTAATTTTAACGTCCGACAACGTCGCCTGCACTGGCTTGGCCATGTGCGCCATATGGAGGATGGGAGAATCCCAAAGGATAACCTTTACGGAGAACTCTCATCTGGGAAGAGAACCACAGGACGCCCATTTCTGAGATTTAAAGATGTCGTGAAGAGGGACATGAAGGCCCTCAACATAAACACCAAGTCCTGGGAAGACCTCGCAGTAGACCGCCTGAAATGGAGGTGCACCCTGACCAAACAGCTCAAGTCAGGTGAGAAGAACATGATGCGTGCGTCACAGGACAAGCAAGTTTACCGAAAGGTGCAGAGCGTCAGTCAGGGAGCCACCTATCAATGCGACTGCTGCGGTAAAGAATGCCTCTCTCGTATTGGTCAGCCACCAACGACGCCGTCTCAGACAATCAGTCATGCCTCAAGATAAGAGCTAGGATACGTCATCCATGGTCAACACTGACCGACGGAGGCCTAAAATAAAAACACGATTAACCCAACAATGGGTTTAATCATATTTGACGCAATGCATTTTCTAGAGTGTATTTTCTTTCTGTTGGTCAGTGCTTTAAATTTGTGAAACAAACATCAGCAACATCTGTAAGACAATTTTTTTTCATCAATATTTCAATTTTGCATTAAAATGACAGTTTTCCCCTTCCACATCAAACATCTCCAGGAGTGTGAATGTATAATAAACAGCTGTATTAATAAAATAATGTACAAACCTTTGCAAAATGTTAATGGCAAGTATTTTCTGCAGGATTGTGGTGTATAAAGAGGACATGCTTGAGGCTGTCGTGCCAAGGTCTGCAAAACCGTTCAACTTCCAGGAGGCCTACAAACTCACAGAAGAAGAGGTGCATTTATTATTTACTGTACATGTCTGTTTTATAATGTGTGCTTTGCATGGATATAACATAAATATACACTGAAATGGTTTATCAACGGCAGGCTCTGGATGTCAGTGACCATTATCCAGTGGAGGTGACTCTAAAGAAGAAACCTGCAGCAAAGGCCACCGGCAAAACCAAGAAACCACAGAAACGCAAAGCATGATGGGATCTTAAAATGTGCTGATACTCAAGTTTAAGAGATGCTACCTCTTTAAAAGGCCAACTTGAGTTTAAAATCATTCATTCTTTAACATACATTTTAATTTACATTTTATATACATTACTTGCATTCAAATGATAGTTCACCTCCATAATTTAAAAGTAAAAATTCTGTCATCATTTACTCCTTCTCTTGTTCCAATCCTGTTTGAGTTTCTTTCTTCTATTGAAAACTAAAAGAAGATATTTTGAAGGATGTTGGAAACTGGTAACCACTGACGTCCATAGTACTTTGTTTCGACTATGAAGAATGTTGGATGTAAAAACACCATTGAATTTAATAGTTGAAACAAAATATACTGTGGAAGTTGGTGGTTACCAGTTTCCAACATTCTTCAAAATATCTTATTTTGTGTTCAACAGTTGAAAAACAAATCATAAAAGTTTAAAACCACTTGAGGGCGAGTAAATGATGAGGATTTTTTTCATTTCTGACTGAACTGTTGCTTCAATATTCCATATTCCCAAAAATAAACATCAAATATCAAAACAAACTTGTGAGCTTTTATTTTATGTCATATTTTCCCCTCCAAAAAGCTGCAGAATTTCATTGCTTTTAATGCTTAAAGCATGAATAATTGTTTACTTTGCATAGCTGAAAAACACCAATTACAATGCCAGCAGATGAATTTTAGAAATCGCATTTTAACAAAGGAACTAGTCATGTACAAGTGATGACCTGGCAACCAATCAAGCGATATCAAATACCACTGATGATGATGACAACAATGCCTTAAAGGCATAGTTCACCCAAAACTGAAAATTCTGTCATCATTTACTCACCCTTCATTTGTTTTAAACCAGTTTGAGTTTCTTTTTTTTTGACGAACAAAAAAGATTTTTTGAAAAATGTTGGGACTTATTGTCATGAACTGGACAGAATACGAAGTCAGAATTTGCTCAAACAGAAAGTTTATAAACAAACAAAGGCAGCTTCCGTTCGTCTGTCATCGAAGGTTAACGTAGGCTGGTTTTACGGCCACAGAAAGCTTCTCTCTCTAGACCCGAGCCGAGGGGGTTCTAAAAGGACTTTAAGCAGGGAGAGGTCTCCTGTAGTGGTGCGGATGCTGGTGCTGGCGAGCACGGGGGGTTGATGAGGTCGGACTCCACCAGCCTGATCTCACGAGAAAACGGAAGTATTTTAAGTTTTGGCAGTTTAGTGGCTAATTCGTATGAATTCGTACGAGTTCAGTCGTAAGAAATTGTAAGATTTTAAAAAGGAGGCGTGGCACCTAACCCCACCCCTAAACCCAACCGTCATTGGGGGATGAGCAAATCATACTAAAATGTATGAATTAGATCGTACGAATTAGCCACTAAATGAAAAAGTTACGAATTGCCATGAGATTGTGTTGGACTCCACACAGTGGTGTAGCTGCGCAGATCACAGGTATGGCAATAGATGGTTACTTAAACGAGACTGGACTAGACTTAGACAAGGATTCATTGAAGAATGGATTTATAGTTAGCGAAGTCTCACGCAAAGTGTACAGAAAATCAAACACAATAATCTGGCAAACAGCTTCACAAAAGGGCAGGCATACATAGAGGGGGAAATCAGATGAAAAGAGCTACAGGTGAGTAATGCGTGCGCTCAAGAGCTGATCGTGAAAGGAAACAGCTGAGACAGAGAACAGACAGGATAGAGGAGCCCAGATTAAACCTGGCCCATGACACTTATTGACTTCCATAGCGTTTGATTTTCTACTACAGAAGTCAACAGTTACAGGTTTCCAACATTCTTCAAAACATCTTCTTTTGTGTTCAACATAAAGGTTTAAAGCACACAAGGGTGATTAAATAAAGTCATTTTTGCATTTTAGGTAAACTATCCAGCTATCAGGGTGTCAGCGAGGGCTTTAAATGTCAATAACTAAAATTTAGACCTTAAAACGAATGTCTTAAATACTTTTAAACAGGTCTTCACTTTCATTTTTTTATGTAAAGCTACCCAATCGGTACAACCAACAATCCATCTAAATAATAATAATAAAAACATTTTACAAAAGTAAAAATTGATTAACTACCAAAATATTGTCTTCCTTACATCCTTACAATAACAGTTATTCATGTATTTACACATAAATGTATGTTGTAAATAAATTTAGCTTATTGTAGTTTTTAAAGAAAAGCTTTGGTAATAAATATTTATATAACTATGTTTTGACACATTATTTCAAATATGGCGCTTAAAAATAACTGAATTTTAATTTTAATAAAAAATAAATACATTATTCCACCAGCCTTTACAGGCAATCCTTAGCATTTTACCCTGTAAAAGTCTTAGATTTCTTAAAAGGGTTTTAAAGTCTTAAATTTGACGTGGTGAAACCCGCAGAAACCCTGCTGTAAGCACCTATAATAAACTCTTTACCACTCTATTAAGTAAAATATTTTAAAAATGTAATCCATTCTAAAGAGATAAATTATTTCAGTATTTGCATAGCCCAGGTATAACAAAAAATGTTATGAAATATGATTAACTACTTTTAATTAGTCTGCCTAGTGTACTTAATGTATAAAGATGAATAAACTCACCAATCCAGGACGGGATGAAGTATTCGTCAAAAACAAACAACCCTTCGGAGCCCATGTTGGAAGGAACTGTAGTTCACTAAACACGATCGTCTCAGCTTCATGAATGTTGTTGTCTGCTAAATATCCTTATTCTAAAACTTTACTATAAAGTAAACAGTGATGTAGAATGTAAGAAAAAGTGAGCTTGACATTTGTTTAGCGACAATATTCTTCATCTTGAATTATTTTTATGCTAATCTTAATCAGAATGATTGTTTAATACATCTTTAGTGATTCAGATTGCTCACGAACACGATCCTGTGACAATTCCACCAATATTCTTCACAGATTTCGCATAAATGCATATCCCCATCCAAAAATAAAACAATAAATGAAATGAATTCCGAGAGAGAGCACTTATTAAATGAGTATTTAATAATACACAGTAGTTTAAAGACAGTGTTCATTCACCACTGAAGCCACGGCCACAGCATTGTTAGTAGTTCAACATATTACAGACAAAGGTATAAAAAAGTGGACTATAAAACTGTGATGATAATGTTAAACACTTCATCCCTTCAGGTCTACAGATCACAGCACTGTCGAGTAAGTAAGATTAAAAACATTTGATAAATTTCTTTACAAAGATTAAGTGTGAGTAATAAAAACCAACCACTCTACATACATATTTGGTATATTTTAATACATGTTAGTAGCTTAAAATATCATTAAAGTGTTTGTTTACCCAAAAATTAAAGTTATATTATTAATTACTCGCCCTAATGTGATTCAAAACCCCTGAGGCCTTCATTAATCTTCAGATTGCATATTGATGAAGTCCATGTTGTTTAAAATCCAGAAAAATACCAAAAACTTTCACAAAACTGACCTTATGCCTTCTGTGGTTCAAGTTAAATATTCCCAGGCTATGAAAATAATTTTTTGCGCACATGAAATTAAAATAGTATCAGTGCCAATAGCCTAGCGGTTAAGTGTGTCAACATATAACACAGAGGTGCTCACGGTAAGACTTCTTGATTATGGGAAAAATCCCAAATCACAATTATATTGGTTAAAATTGTAATTATGATTATTGGATGGATGGATGCGTAGACAGATAGATGCGTAGATAGATAGATAGATAGACAGATAGATGCGTGGATGGATGCATAGATAGATAGATAGACAGATAGATGCGTGGATGGATGCATAGATAGATAGATAGATAGATAGATAGATAGATAGATAGATAGATAGATAGATAGATAGATAGATAGATAGATAGATAGATAGATAGATAGATAGATAGATAGATAGATAGATAGATGATAGATAGATAAATATAGATTAAAGCAGTTTATAGATAGATAGATAGATAGATAGATAGACAGACAGACAGACAGACAGACAGACAGACAGACAGACAGACAGACAGACAGACAGACAGACAGACAGATAGATAGATTAAAGCAGTTTATAGATAGATAGATAGATAGATAGATAGATAGATAGATAGATAGATAGATAGATAGATAGATAGATAGATAGATAGATAGATAGATAGATAGATAGATTAAAGCAGTTTATAGATAGATAGATAGATAGATAGATAGATAGATAGATAGATAGATAGATAGATAGATAGATAGATAGATAGATAGATAGATAGATAGATAGATAGATAGATAGATAGATAGATAGATAGATAGATAGATAGATACAATAATCGTTTTATATCGATTTACTTTTTTTTGTCCACAATTGTCGGAAGCCAAAATCGAAACTGAATTTCGATTAACTACACAGCTTTAGCTCACGGTGACAGTTCGATTCCAAGCTTAAGGTATTTTGGCTATCATTCCTCTCTCTCTGCTCTACAAGATTTCCTGTCAGTACTCTTCACCGTCCTATCCAAAATAATAAAAATAATATACATTTCAAATAAATAAAACTAGGATAGCAACTTTATTTAAAAGTGAGAAGAACTCCTCAGTGTCAGTATAGAGCGCACGTTCATGTTAGCGATATGTGTGTCATACCTATAACATGTTTCGTAAGATTCTTTTGCTTTATTTCATGAAGAAGAAGTGACACATGTGCATTGGGGAAAGGTATGCATTATTGAATGAATGTGTGCAATATACTGACACTGAGAAGATGAAACTGTTGAATAAAGTTAGTTTTGTTATATGCACACAAAATTATTCCTATAGCTTGATAATCCGACTGAACCACTGAACCTTAATGCCTATGGAGGATGAGAATTATTGAATTATTTTAGGTGAAACTTGAGAAGTAGAGTGAAGGTCTCTGGGGATTGGAACAACATAAGGGTGGGTATTTAATAACAAGCGTTTCGTTTTTGGGTGAAACAACCATCTAAAAGGAACACTCCACTTTTTACAATGAACGTCCCCTTTTACAACTCCCCTAGAGTTAAAACGAGGAGTTCAACCATTTATAAACCATTTCAGCTGATTTCCAAGTCTGCCGGGAGCAATTCTAGCTTACCGCATCAAAGTTCCTTGATTATTATAAAAGAATAAGAGAAAAGTTTCTAGACATATTGACCTGGAAAACAGTAACTTTCAGGAGTCAAGCTTTATTATAGGAACTCTATTTTTAAATGAGATGCTAATGGTCTAATCCAATTCAATGATTTATGCTAAGCTAAGTGCAACCCCGCAGGTCCTACACCACCCAACCCGCTCCGAACTAGGATTGAACCAGCGACTCAATGCATGGAAGTCGGTCGCTCTAATGCTGCATTCACACCAGACACGAAAGCGGTGGCAAGCGCAAGTGATTTACCTGTCAAGTCAATGCAAAGACACGAATAGACATCCTGCGGCGCAATACACGCAAATGACACAATTGCCGCGAACGAAATGGCGTGAGTTGAGCAAGCTGCGTGATTGATGGGCTTATCTCACATTTCACTCATGTTGGAAAATGTAAACTTTAGCGGACATCCAAGCTGTGTAAACCAATCATGAGCTTTGTCTTATAGGGGCGTGATTATGACGTAGCGCCTGTTGTTGGTGTTCCGGGGGGAAATCTTCCTGCCGACACTGGACAACAGTTCATCAAACTGGGGTGGCTCAGTCTGAAGCACTGCTGAAAGCCTCCATCATCCAGGTGCGGTTTCTGGAACTTAGGAGTTTATGAACTCACAGAGCTGGGTGCATCTCTGAAAGGATCTAGTGGACTAGTGACAAGGCTCCAAACGAATCGACGCTGTTTTTCAGCCTTCATAAAGCACATAAACACGTGAATGTGCGCTAATGAATCTGAAATAAAGCGAGTAAACTCTAAATGTTCACTCGTCTATTTATGCATGGATATCGCGATTTGTTCAAACGTCTAGTGTTAACACAGCATAACCAAGAGCCTAAAGACCATGGCCTCTAGCGTCTGCTGCTTATTAGAGGTCTGATGGGTGAGGTTTACAACCTGACCTCGATTACATAAGCTAAAAGTGCTTCCGCTAGACGTGGAGATTGGCTGAATGGATTCAAAAATGGTAAATCTCAACTACTGAATTCTAGTGGACTTGTAAAATTAGGCTATTTTCAAATAAAAGTGTTACTTTAATGAATGTCTTAGTAGTTTCATGTTGCACTTTTGATAGATCTTTGGATTTCTTGTGTTTTTGCACTTTGACCATGCCTGTTTTATAAAAGTATAAATGATAGTAGTTTGGACTCGACAACTTTACTCGGTGTCAGAATCAGAGTTACCGGATTCATGCCATTTAGTGTAACAATCACGCTTGGGTACAAAGCACAAGTGCACCTGGCACGTTACACACGTGATTGGAGTCTTATGGGTGCACAATTTGCATTTCCGTCTTCCGAATGTACTGTCGCCTTTGATGTACTTGGGCAGGTGGTTGTCAGTAGAAGCAATAGCAGCCTCGCGTGCAGGAGGATAACCAGCCCTTATTCCTGCAAGCTCTGCAACCAGAGTCTCGCGGAAGACCTTCTGGGTCATGGCCTTCTGGTTCTTCGACTTGGCCATCTGCTGGTGCAGAATAAAGGCATTGACGACAGCGATGTCCACAAAGTGGTAGAAAAAGGACCGATACCACTTCTTTGTTTTATGGAGGACTGTGTAATATCCGATTAGTGCATCAGACACATCCACTCCTCCCATGTGTCTGTAATGAAAAGAAATGTGCAATTTATAAGATATGAAACTCAATTGATGAAACAAATGCTCAAATATCAGGTGTGTAACAGTATGGTTTGGTTCACAGTATTGGAGCCATAGTATGGTTTGGTTCAGTTTGCTGAGAGGGCAGGGATTATAGTGTGAAACCAGCTATGTTAAGGGACACTAGATGCACTTTTGACCTTATAATAGGAATAATTACACTTAAACTGTAGAGCGTGGGGTTACATATTTCTGTTTAGTGCTGTCAGTTGGTCGTGGTAAACTAAAATCAAATATCTCCAGAGCAGAATTGTCAGCAATAAACACTTCAAGGTCGCAGTACAGTACATTTAGGCCCAGTTTCACAAACAGGGCTCAGTTTAAGCCAGGACTAGGCCTTAGTTTAATTAGGCTATTTAAGACACATTTATAAAAATGGCCTTAAAAAAATATTACTGGTTTGCACCTGGAGACAAAAAAATGACACTGACATATTTAAGACATCTCTCCACAAGTTATTTGAGTTGAGACAGCTCAAACATTGAGCCTTAAACCTAGTTTGTGAAACCGGGGGTTAGAATGTTCGGTTAAGTTAAGGCTCTTCTTCAAACACACCATGGATCTCTATGTTGACCTTATTCCGTGATGCAGATGTGTGCTCATTTTTCTGATTGTTTTAGAGCTTCCATTCATTTTTAGACATTATAAACCTGAATCGGAAGTGAGACTGGAAGCCTTGAGCCAAAAAGATTCCAATGGCGGGGCCCGTACCTCATGAATAAGGTCAATATACATAAATCGGTGAGATCTTTGCTGTACTCTGGTGCAAACCTCTCAGAAAATGTTGACAATGCAGAGTGCAAGATCTGTGATTGGTCAGCTTGGTTATTATAGGACGTTTCCATTGTCAAAAGGTACCAAAAAACGAACTGTACCACTTTTTGGGTACTCTTTCCAAAGGGTACCTAGCACAACAAAAGGGTACCAAATGATGTGAATCTGCCATGTGTCCTGTTGTTGTTTATGAGGTCGTCAAAGAGTGCGAGTTGTTTCACTTTCTCTAGAGATTTGTATGCATTTGTCATGCGTCTATATTTGAAATACCGAACTTCAGCTCATAATAATGACAATGTACGCATGATCATTGATGTGCTTCTGATATTCCTTCTATTAGTACCATTTGGCAGTGGAGACACAAGCCTGATAAAGGAGACTCGTACCGAACTGTACCACTCAGTGGAAACAAGGCATTAAAATGGGCATGGCTGAGAGTAGGGTTGTAACAATATACCGGTATGACGGTCTACCACGATTTGAACGTGCACGATTATCATACCATGAACAATTGCATATCAACGGTTATAACCCTTAAAGACCGAGACAGCCGCCCGCGGCTAAAAATAAGTATTGCTCTTAAATGTTTAATAACTTTTGATCCGCTGATCCGATTCATACAATTAAAAGATTGGCATAAAGAAGAGAATCTCAGCTTTCCAGTGCTGTATACATAACATTCGTGGACTTTCAGAGGCTCCGGAATCAGTGCGGTTACGTCATCAAAATTTGACCACGCTGATTTGACAAAGAAACGCTCGTCACTGTGTCTCCGGACAAACCAGACATGATACATTGATGCATTATCCCTCCTCCATGCCCAGATTGGTTCAAACTCGCTATATCACAACCAATAAGCATAGGTTTCGCTTTTGTTTGTGGACCAAACAATGAGCTTTTTGAACAACACGGAATGAGAGATAGGCATACATTTATGCGCGGCTAAATAAAACGCAAAAAAAAGAAGTTTTGCATGAAATAATTCTCATACTAAGTACTTTTGCATGCACAGCAGCACAGAAACATGACAAAACAGTGACACAGCAAAGACGAACTGCTGCTCTTGCTGTTTTCAAAAGACGCAAATGAAGGTGCAGCTGTTTGTCTTCAATGCAGACAACCAAATCCATATCCACAGACAACCATATCCATGCTGGCACATAAAACCTAAGGATGTTCCATATTGAATCTAGTTTCGTTATGTAACTATTTATAGTATAGTAAATATTTATATCTATTTTTTTACTGAGGATTTGCACCATGTTTATTTGGACTTTATTTGGACTTTGACACATTATTTATTGTTTTCTTATTTTTTATTTGTTCGTTGTAAGTGGTGTTGTTTATAGTAACTAAAAATATATTATTTGGAAAAAGTCAAATTTGCTTCACTGTTCTATTATTTTGTAACATTTGTAACATACCGTATACCGCGAAACCGTCAAACCGTGGTATTGTTTTAGACGATTATCATACCGTAAAAAATTCATACTGTTACAACCCTAGCTGAGAGCCATGGGGGCAGAGCAAGATCAGTGGCGGGAGTGTGTAACAAGTCTTGAGTCTCGCTTAAGAACTCTGAAAGGATACATTTGTTTTGTGTTTATTTTATGATCAAAGTTGTTAAACATTTTTCAATTCCTGCCTCTTCCTAGAATGAGTATGAGTTTGAGCTACTTCTACAGTATCATTGCACGCATATCACAAAACACCGGCAAAAAAACTTGACACAGTCGAACTGGAAACCCTACTGCCTACTAGTGTTTCAGAGGTAGGTATGCTTTATTGCAGGGGTGAACAACCCTGTTCCTGGAGATCTACCGTACTGCAGATTTCAGTTGCAACCCCAATTAATCGGTCAGATTTAGTTGTATTTGGCTTAACCGTTCTTGGGTGGCTCTAATACAGGGGTCACTAATCTCGGTCCTAGAGGGCCGGTGTCCCTGCAGGGTTTAGCTCTAACTTGCCTTAACACACCTACCTGAATGTTTCAAGTGACCTAGTAAAACCTTAATTAGCTTGTTCAGGTGTGTTTGATTAGGATTGGAGCTGAAATCTGCAGGACACCGGCCCTCCAGGAACAAGTTTGGTGACTATTGCTCTAATACATAAAATAAGTTAAGTAAGCTGACTTAAGTTCTTACAGGGAGAAAACTTTATTAAAGACAATGAATAGTGCAGTTCCTCAGCAGTGATGTTTTAACTCGTCGATCTTCAAGTAACTTAACCCAAAGTACTGTCAGTGAGACATTACTCTGTAACAAAGAATATAACCTCCCCCTGGAGATACCCAAATGGTTTAGCTCGGTCACAACTCTTGAGTTCCTGTAGGTCATTTGATTCACACCTTTTTAGATGCAGATTCTTGTTTGCATATGAAACAAGCCATACAATCTATCAAACCACTCCTGCCTGTGATTATCAAGTGCTGTTCAGGTCATAATTAATTGGTTCAGGTGTGTTTGATCAGGATTGGAGCTAAAGGTACAGGGTTGAGCACTTGTGCTCCATGTTTGTGACTTTTGCTTATTTTACGTCACTAAAGATTTGCCTCTCTGTCCTGTATCATTGTCTTGCTAGGGTGGAAGGGGTTAGGGACGGGGTGCAGGGACTCATTGAGGACGCTTTGTGGGAAGTACCTTTGTATGGTATAAGAGTAAAGGGTTGTCAAAAGTATCGAATTCTGTACCAATTGACACTGAGAATTTCCCTCTAAAATTTAAGCACATGTTCTTAAACACCGCTGATTGGCCATTGTGCACATGCTCAACAGAAATGACTGTAATTGGCCATGAAGATCATCAGCTCATCACCGAGTGCAAACACAGATACACAAACATGGAGCATTTAAAAGCCGTGTAGATCAGCGGATCCATGAGCGGATCTCTTGTATGTCAGCTCATAGACTGACCAGCTGATCGACGCAACTTTAAATCCCTCCTGTGTCCATGTGTCTGTATTCGCACTCAGAATGGTGAACTGATGACCGTCATGGCCAATTACTGGCCATTTGTGTTAAGCATGTGAAAACATTGGCCATCCAGCGGTTTAAGAACGTGCTTAAGAGCACTTTAATGTTAAATGTTTTAAAAATGTATCGATTGGTACCAAACTTAATGCGTTTGGCAACACTACAAGAGTATTGCAGTTTCTATAGTGGGGTCTACCATGCTCTTTATGCCTTGTTTCCACGGAGTGGTATGGTTCCATTCTCTTGGTTTCATTGGTACCATTCTCTTGTGCTAGGTATGGTACAGTATTTTTTTTTTTTTGGAACTTCTGACAGTGGATATGGACATGAATGCAAACCATACTATACCAAACCATACCTCTCAATAAAAATGGGTCATTAGGTTCAATTAAAATATTGTTACACCTCTATAAAATACTGGAAATAAACTTACTTGTTGTAGTCCAACACAGCAGCTGGCACGGGGAAATCCTGAGGAGTCCAAACGCCACCTTTTCCTTTCACATTCCGCTTTATATAGTCTCCGTTATACGCTTTATGAAAGGTGGAGCACATCAGCACGTCTCTCTTGTCCTTCCACTCAACAAAAAGCAGACCGTCTTCTCTAAACCAGCGAATATTCCCACGAGGAGCTGGAGTCTTTGAGTGGCCAATGCGATTCGCTCGAATCGTGCCACAAGCCCCGATCTTCTTGCTGAGCAGATCTCTGAAGAGTGTGGGACTGGTGTAAAAGTTGTCGACAAACAGCTTGTATCCAGTGCCCAACACCCGTTCATCAATCAGCGCCATGACAGAATCATAACTTATACCTTTCCTCTGCTCCGTTTTCACCTTTCCCTCATAAATGAAGAAGTCCCACGTGTAGGCGCAGAGGGAATCTGCCAGCACAAACAGTTTGTACCCCCATTTTGTGGGTTTATTTTTCATGTACTGTATGAGGCCATGTCTAGCCTTTGACGCCACCATTCTTTCATCGATGGAGATGTTCTGATGAGGATGAAATGAAGCTTTACAAGCATCTCTAATGTCCTGGTACAGCGGTTTGATCTTACACAGCCGGTCGTATTGAGGTGTTCCTTTCTTCTTGTCATTTTCTGCATCCACTTTGGGATTACTAAGATGGAGAGCCCAACACATGCTAAGAAATTTTCTACAAGACATGATCCTTGCAGGATAGGGCAGACTGTAAAAGTCTGTCCTCTTCCAATAATCTGTCAGATTGAAGCATTTCACTATGCCCATGTAAATCACCATGGCTATGAATGATTTCAGGTCTTTGATGGTGATGTTCTTCCAGGGTTTCTTCTTTTCGTTTGTATGCATGGAGGCGTAGATGTTTGAATGATCTACAATTTTCTGCATCACTGATTTGGAAAAGAATAACTGAAAATACTGCAGAACGCTGCATGACGAAGTGGATATCAACTGTGGACCGGGTGTACGTTTGGGTTTAAACAATAGCTGAGGCGGCTCAATATCAGGCTCATCTACACTTTTCCACTTGCTTTCTAGGATACTGCAGGAAAATGGTAAAGATCGTCTCACGCTGCCTTTCCTACCTTTGGCACTCCGTGCAGAGCCAGGTGAAGCAGTTCTACGAGACTTTGCTGGGGATGGAGAAACAGAAGACGGACCCTTTCTCTTCTTCTTTAGTGGGGTGACCTCTGGAGACCAATCCTCATCAGAGTCATCTATAAACCTGTTGCATAAAAAAACAATAGGTCAGACACATAGACACGGCCACCTGTAATAATTATTTAAATAGCGCCTATACAATTGCAAATGAGAATTGTGCTTATTCACTTGTTAATTGTGACACGAAGTGGCTTCCAGGTCCAAGCACTCTATCAAGCTGTAATGGGAGATTCAACAAATGCTAATAATAATTGTTTACAAAGCAATAATACTTTTGAGAGGGAGAGTTTTAAACTTATTGCCATTTCAGCTTCTATGGCTATGTCATGGCTAAAAAAAGAGATAAAGTTTACCACATTTTATAAATACCGCTTTTCTATAATTATAAAAATATTCTGACAATTAAAAGTCATCAACAGCAATAAACAATACACAAGATAAAATACAGAAATAGTAATAACAATGATGATAATAATATATACGATAAAAATCTGAAACAGTTTAGGGATTCCTTTTGAAAAAACTTGTACAATTTTAGAAGAATTCACATTTAAAAATATTTAAAGTCTCTCCAGATAAAAATTGTTGTCTTATAACATTAAAAATGGGGCATTTCACAAGAATACGTTTAACAGTTTGGTTTCTGTTGCAGTATAGACAATTTAGTTCTTCTCCTTTGAGTAAATGTTCATGCGTGAGTCTCGTGTGTCCAATCTTCTATAAACAATGTCATCATATCTTGACTTGAAAAATAAATTAGATTTTCTTCCTATTTCTGGCTGAATTCCAAAAAGTTTGATAATACTTTCGAAGATCACGATCGTAATAAATATATATATATATATATATATATATATATATATATATATATATATATATATAATTGTATATATATATAATTATATATACACATATATATAATTGTATATATATATATATACACATACACACACACACACACAAACACACACAAACACACACACATGCCTAATATCAGGTGCTCAGAAAGTGAATATAAATTGGTATATAAATTAAATTGATTAAATATAAATTGATTATAAATTATAAATTGGTGTCTGTGATGCAGCAGGGCTGATGTGCACACCAAGATTCTATATAAAAACTCACTTTATTGTGGATAGGACTAAAAAGTGGTCATAAACGAATATTTTCTCAATTCAAATGAGTAGCTGCTTGGACCTGGAAACAGTATTTTACGCGTCACGACTTAACAAACGGATTCAGATCAAAGTTTCAATTTTATGCATCTAAAGAATGGAAAAACAGGTCACTGTTGTGCTTATGAATTAACAATATAACATTAAAAGAGTAAGTTAAAATAATACCCCTGTTAAAAGCGCAAATTTTGTTTGAGAAGACTTTAATAGTCACCATGAAAACAATAATTACATTTTTATTACCTTTTGTGTGTCTGTGACCGCTCCCTCTCTATTTTTGATAGCTCAATAGTAGTTTTACAAACTTAATAATCAGATTTTCTGTCGTTTATTTTTATCACCAAGTCCTTGAAGTGGTCATTTTGAAGACAAAGCTCTTAAAATGTAAATTTTCCAGTCTAATTTCACAAGGAAATGCAACTATTTAACATTTTGTCAGTTTAGTGGCTAATTCGTACGAATTCAGTCGTACGAAAATGTACAATTTTAAAAAGAAGGCGTGGCACCCAACCCTGCCCGTAAACTCAACCGTCATTGGGGCATGAGCAAATCATACTGAATTGTACGAATGAGATCATAAGAATGCATACAATAATAGCCACTAAATCAAAAAGTTACGCATTTTCGTGAGATTGTGTTAACATCATCATGACGCGTTACCCTCAGATAATAATAATCTGGTTATTGTATTTGAATCGCATGCCAGTTGATGAGTTAAAAAAAAGAATAAAATGTAGCTGAAAAAAAAAAAATCACCTTACCGTAAATAAATAAGACATAATTAAAAAATATGGTAAAGAACATTTTTAGATAAGATTCAAAATCTTTTCTAAAATATTGATGAAGATTCTGATAAATGAAAACTATAATTCATAGTGACAAACAAGATTTCCTGTTATTCCTTGACTAGAACAAAAGAAATTTCATGACTAGGACAAAACATTTTTTTTTTACTTTCAACGTCTGCAAAACGACTTCTATTCTATAGATTTCCAGAAATTTCATGACTCGGGGGAACTCCTTCAGTTCTTAAGAAAGTTCATCAGCTATATTTCAATGGTTAAAGCAGTTTTAAAAAGGACAAGTTTAGCAAAGCATCATTCAAATATTACTTTCTTTAAGTTCAATGAAATATTTTAAATATATAGTAATTGTCAGAAAATATTGCTTACTTGTGAAGTAGACAATTAACCTAGGACCATTATCAAAGTAAGTTTGTATTGTGAGCAATTCCATGCAAATGACAACCTTGCCATGAAAAAAAAAAACGTTTTTACCAAAGTGAAACCTTGTGAAACCTTTTCTACATTTTTTGTGCAACCAAGTGTTTATACAGTACTTTAAAATACTCAAAATGTATCTGGTTAATCAAATATAATTATTTGAAAACATTGACAAAGTCAAACAAGTTGCAAATTCACATCCATAACAGCTTTTCCCTCATAAATGCAAAAAAATAAAATGAATCATATTTGTTTTTTAGAGAGCCAACCTTTTTATTTAGCATTGTTTCTTTTGGGTTGTGCAGTTTAATTTAAAGAATTACTAACAAAGTATGTTGTAAATTGCAAACTTGCTGACTTGTCACATCCATTATTTATTTTCCTAATTTAAAATAAAAACAAATGTTTACAGATTGATATTTTTCTGATCCCATAACTCTGTGGGAGTTATTTTGGTTAATTTAAACAGATATTTCAATATAATGTTAACATATACTTCCTCATTGAACTTAATTTAAGTAATTAATAACTTTAATTTTTACATCAATAACGCTGTAATTGCTCTTGTGAGGAAACAATGAACTCTAAAAAACTGTAAGCAGATTATTATTATTTTTTTTAATTTTCATTCAATCATACATAGTTCACCACTGACATTATATAATTGAAGATGCAATGTACAAAATAAATTAAACAATCTAACAATCTGCACTTTAAATCCCAGATAATCTTGTTTTAAGAAGCTTTAATCAAATTACCCATTCAAAACGGGGTCCATCGCCTCGAGGAACATCTCCTCTCCAGAGTCCGCGCTGGAAGCGGCACTTTCGTCTGACGATTCCTCCGAAGCAAGCGTTTCATCTTCATCCTCACTGCTATCCTCAACACACTCATCAGTTCTGTTTTCATTCGTTTCATCCATTTTTGTATATGAAACACTGGTCGCAACTCGCAAACAACTCGAACTCGCTGCAGCAAATAAATCTCGTGCATGGAAGGCGGTCCTACTGAGAGCGCTGCACCCTGATTGGTTGCTTTTCATGTCTGTTCCAGTATACTGCGATATCATTGGTCAATACTTCAGGCAGCGGGAACCTGGGCGAAATCTATTGATATGCATTACACACACACCCTCAGTTACCTCTGCAGGAATGGGGGGACACACAAACATACCTCGACAGGACTAAAGTAGGGCCTCATTTGGCACCCTGATAGAGTGGTTAACTCCATAGTCATTTATATTTGGTAATTTAATCTGATGAACCAAAGCGACGAGTGGTTGTGGTATTTAAAGCCTTTGGAAAGATAAGGCATTGTGGTACCTCTAAATTTACATGGAACAAAATGTTAGAATTGTTTTTTGAATAAGTTACTTTTTATTAACATAAATTACCACATAATTCAAAAATTATGAAAAAAACTAGTAATTTATAGTAAATATTAGTGTTTTTGTTTCCAGTACTGGAAGGGCATCCGCTGTGTAAAACATGCTGATTAAGTTGGCGGTTCATTCTGCTGTGGCGACTCCTGAATAATAAAGGGAATATCTGCGCATGCAGAAATACACAGATTTTGAGCCCACTATTGAGTCTATGCACTTATGTAAATTTTAATTTATTCAGTTTTAAATTAATTTCACTAATATTATTGCGATATAATAATATTAATTTTAAAATGTTCATTATTTATTAACAGTGCAGTTTGTAAAGTAATATTTCCTGTTTTTCAGTAGAGATATTATATGGGAAACTTGCTTTGTATACCAAATAAGTGGATCTAATTAGAATTGCATTGTGAACATTAAATAAAAGTTAAAAGGTATTCCTTTTTTATTTAGTTTTTAGTTGTGAATGTTCCTAAAATAATTCTGCATTAATCTACAGTTTTTTTTTTTTTTTTTTTTTACAAAATGATGCGCAAAAATAACAAAAAATGTCTGCATATTCTGTCTGGCCAGGTCCGGAGTGGGACTCTTTTTCAGCCCTGGGGTTTCAAGCCTTAGAGCGGCCCACCTCAGTTCACCACTGACTATATTAAAATAAGGTCATTTCCAAATCAGTTTCTAATTACACTATCACGTCTTTTATTTTTTATTTTTTTCGAGAAAACAGCTGTTTTAGAACTTCAAATGTTCAACAACCCTTACAGTATAATATGCCTTAACAATTAAAATGAAAAAAAAAAAAAAATCTTAGGCAGGCGAGGATCGAACCCAGGATGGCGACGTCATTGTCTATCTTGCTATCCACTGTACCACAACAGCTGTACTTTAAAAGAATTGACTTATCTACTTATATCATCATTGACCTGCAGGCTGCATCCTGCTCACAAGGCTACGAGAAAATAGATAAAAAGAGCAGAGCTGCGGTAAAATAATGAATAAGAAGGCTGTGGTCAAGTAAATAAATAAATAAATTAAAAAAGTGTGACTGCAGAGAGCAACAGATTCTGGAGCTAGGGATACCGGCCCTCGCGGCCAAAAAACGGAGAGGCCCACCGGGAATTCTCCCGGTCCTCCCGATTAGCCAATCCAGGCCTGTGTCTGGGCCTACTTTTAAGGTATTCAATATCTACAAAAAACATCTTGGGAACTATGACCAATTCATAAGGAATAAACAACTAATTAATCCACAACAGTAAGGTCTTAAAAGTGAACTTTTGGGCTCTTTGTGAAAACGGATTAATTGTTCTAACTTTAACAAATCATAAAACAACTAAAACGATAGCTCATTTAACAAATATTAATAATTAGCAATTGATTCTGACAAATTAATAATTAGCAATTGATTCTGACAAACTAATGATAGGAAGTTACATTTACAAGCTCTACTTCATGTCAGCTCATGTTTCTTACTCCAAAATACCAACTTTTGACAGTAGCCTGGGGAAGAAATGATTGTAAAGAATGTTTCCAGTTGCACCCAGCTCATTCAGACACAACAAAAATGAAACATAAGACAAGCTCATTGTATCTGGCAAAACAGGAGCTTTCTCACGGATCAATATTAAATGTTAAAATGTTTATTAACTGCTCCGTTTTCCCCCACAGTCTAAACACACGTGCTATAGGTGAATTGCATAAACCAGTGGTTCTCAAACTGTGGTACGTGTACCACTAGTGGTACGCAGAGGAATGAAATTTGTCATGTACATGCTACACACATTTCAAAATTTACCAAAAGGATGTATATACATGTAATACGCCATATATGACATATAGCCTATATTTCTGAGATAATCTGCCACGTTTTTTTTAAACTGTGCAGAGCTGTAGCTGCTTTACTGGGCCTACTACGCTACTGTATTTCAATACTGCTCATTTTGGTGGTACTTGGAGAGACAATTTATTTCTGAGGTGGTTCTTGATGAAAAACGTTTGAGAACCACTGGCATAAACTAAATAAGCTTTAAGTGTATATGTGTGAATGTGAGAGTGTATGGGTGTTTCCCAGCACTGGGTTGCAGCTAAAAGGGCATCCGCATAAAACACAGCTGAATAAGTTGGCGGTTCATTGCACTGTGGTTACACCTCATAAATAAAGGGACTAAGCCAGGGGTGTCCAAACTCAGTCCTGGAGGGTCGGTGTCCTGATGATTTTGGCTCAAACCTGCCTCAACACACCTGCACGAATGTTTCTAGAAAGCCTAGTAAGGGCTTGACTAGCTAACCCAGGTGTGTCAGATGGGGTTGGAACTAAACTTTGCAGGACACTGACCTTGCAGGACCAAGTTTGGACACTCATAGACTGAGCCAGAGGAAAATAAATGAATGACTGTCCATAAACTCACTAAACAAGGACTGGATGAAGTAACTAAATATGTGTGTCCCAATTAAATGAGTCTTTAAAAGACTATTGGCCATCTCAAATTGATTAATCTGTCCTATAAACATCCTTACTGTAGTATCTGAGATTAAACTGACTACAAAATCAACAAAAATGGATTAAATTAGTTGAAAAAAGTTGTTTACATCTGTTTGCAACATTAGCATTGAGAAATAATGACTGAGCATAATTTGAATGGGGGGACATGGTGGCTCAGTGGTTAGCACCGTCACCTCACAGCAAGAAGGCCATTGGTTCAAGTCCCGGCAGGGTCAGATGCATTTCTGTGTGGAGTTTGCATTTTATCCGTGTTGGTGTGGGTTTCCTCCGGGTGCTCCAGTTTCCCCCACAGTCCAAACACATGTGCCATCAGTGAATTGAATAACCTAAATTGGCCGTAGTGTATGTGTGCGAGTGAGTTTGTATGGGTGTTTCCCAGTTCTGGGTTGCAGTTGGAAGGGCATCCGCTGTGTAAAACTTATGCTGGATAAGTTGGCAGTTCATTCCACTGTGGCGACCCTTTATAAATAAAGAGACCAAGCTGAAGAAAAATCAATAATCTTAATGATTCTCTCTCTGCGCCTCTTTATTTTCCGAATACAATACAGCATGTTTAAAGGGAACCTTGTTTATGATTCCACGATTTAAACTTTAGTTAGTGCGTAAAGGGAAAAGGAGACATTCTCTTTTACAGAATTGAGCATCTTCCTGGCTTGACCGACATCATGACCCATAACATTTGCATTTCCGATAAACATGCACTTGGTCGAAAGTGAAACAGAACACATCGGGCAAGCTAACCAATCTAATGGAGGAGCAAGAAAGTCAACAGACCACTTTAAAACCAATGGAAACAGCAGCTTGGAATGAAAAAAAAAATCTGTATTTTAAAAACAAAAAGCATGAACATATTAGAGCACGGATGTCCAGACTCTGTCCTGAAAGGCCGGTGTCCTGGAGAGTTAAACTCCAACCCCAATCAAACACACCTAAACCAGCTATTCAAGGTCTTAATAGATATACTAAAACAGTGGTGTTCAAACTAGATCCTGGAGGGCTGGTGTTCTGCATAGTTTAGTTCTAACTTGCGTGGAAGTTTTAGTGTACCTAGAAAGAGCTTGATTAGCTGGTTTAAGCATGTTTAATGGAACTAAAATTTGCAGGACACGGGCCTTCCAGGACCAAGTTTGGCCAGCCCTGCATTACAGTCTACAAGCACAATCAAGCCTTTGAAAATAGTTAACTTTTAAAAATCATTTTAAAGCAAATTGTTATCTTTCATGGGATAATGCACCCAAAATTTTTGTTGTCATTTAATTTTCCTCCATTTGTTCCAATCTTGTTTGAGCTTCTTTCTTCTGTCGAACACAAAAGACAATTTTTTGAAGAATGTTGGAAAGCATCTTCCATAGTATTTTGTGTTTGTTACGGCTGAAGTTTATTTATTTATTATTGCGGATTGTACTCTGTCTTTTTCTTTGTCCCGCCTTCTTGTTGTTTTTCTGTTGTCTCATAGGATCTCATACCGGCGTGATCCCTTATTCTGATTGGCTGCTGGTCTCAGAGGCCTGTATATAAGGTTCCAGCAGGGTTCGGAGAGCTCATTTCTGTGCGTTCTGTGTTTGGAGTGGAGCTCCTGGGTTTCCTTCACCCCTCCGGCCGACGACCAACAACCAATATTGTATTGATGTTCCTCATACGTTAAACTATTTTGAGAGTTTGAGCATGTAGGTGTGGCCTGCCTATTTATTTGATTACTTTTGACTATGTTAATGTTTAGGGAGTAAGGTAAGCTTTTTGTATTTTTCTTTAAATAGTAATAGGTAATTTAGTGCATTTACTTTATAGATTCTTTTGTTTGTTATTTTGGCCTGTGGTCACCCTGAAGAGATGCTCATTTATATTACCCATATTTTTCTATAATAAATCTATTAATATATATATATATATATATATATATATATATATATATATATATATATATATATATATATATATATATATATATATAAAAATAAATACTCTCAACTAAGTGTCTGAGTTTGGTTGTCGACCGAAGGGAGTCTTTTTTTTTCTTTAGCATTAAGTTTTTTTCACATTTGTTTTTCTTCTTATATTATGCCCATGTTGTTCTCCCTAGACCTGGGCCATAATAATGTTTCTAATATGTAGATCAATGGCTGCTGGATTGCAGCATTCTTCAAAATATTTGTGTGTTCAACACAAGAGCTTCAAAAAAGCATAGAACCACTCAAGTGTGAGTAAATGGTGAGAATTCTTTGGCGAACTATCCCTTTAAGACAGGGGTGTCCAAACTCGGTCCTGGAGGGCCGGTGTCCTGCAGATTTTAGCTCCAACTTGCTTCAACACACCTGCAAGGATGTTTCTAGACTGCCTGGTAAGAGCTTGATTAGCTAGGCCAGCTGTGTATGATTGGGGTTGGAACTAAACTTTGCAGGACACCGGCCCTCCAGGAATGAGTTTGGACACCCCTGCAAGTACTCATAAACCCAAAAACCAAACCAAAGAGCTTTAAATCCAGTGTACACCGAGTCCGAAATCTCTGCATGTTAAAAAATAAATTCAATCTCACGCTTATAAGATTTGGATTGAGTTAGAATTTCTCTTTTTCTCGTAGCAAGCCTTTATAAGGGTGTTTTGACCATTCACAGCTATCGTACAAGTAAAAGCCAAAATAGTGTCTGATAAATTATTCCACAGAGAATTTTGTGATGAACAAGACAGATGGTTGCTTGAGAATTACTGCTGCAGTGTATTCCCGGCAAAAATTTTTTTTTGTTTTGATTTTAAAAGATGTCTAATAGACGTCTAAACATAGTCACCTTGGCTAATACAAGGCTAAAATTGGGCTGTCAGAGAAAATCTAACAGACATCTAAGGATAGGCCAAAACTAGACTAGTCATCAAACAATCAGAAATGAATGCCTACACATATAAAGTCTGTCTAATCTGTCTATTTGGCGTCTAGTCTAGTTTTGGGATATTCTTAGATGTCTATTAGATTTTCACTGACAGCCCAAGTTAAGCCTTGTTTTAGCCAAGCTGTCTACGTTTAGATGTCTATGAGACGTGGGTTGTATGCTGGTTTCAAAGCTTGGTGAGGGGCACGGACATTTACCCATAATGTTGTTTGGTATGCGTGTCTATACCTCTGACGTACGGCCAATCTATATTCAGGATCAATTAAATTGACAGAATACTTCCTTTTCGACTTGAATGTCACTGCATGAGATTCAACTTTGAATCGTTTTGCAGTTTGTCCTGTAACAGACTCATAACAAATGTGTAAGCCCCATGTATCTCCTTAAACAAACACACCTGATTCAGATCATCAGCTCATTATCTGAAACTGAAAGACAAAGGAGACAGTAAAAACATGCAGTGTTGCTGGTCTTCCAGGAACGTGGTTGAGAAACCACATTAGACTTGCTTGCAAGCTTTCTGTGCATGACTTTTTTCCCCTAGGATCAACGAATTGGAAAAATGTTGGAGCTTCAGTCGTCATCATCGTCATCCTCCTCGCTATCACTATCTTGTTCATGCCACTTAACGTAACAGTTGCGATTTGAAACAAGGCACAATGCAACATCACAAGTTGCACAGATCATTGGTGTTTTAAGTTGACACAGTTTGCATTTCCGCCTTCCTACTGTGCTGTCCCCACTGATGTACCTGGGCAGGTGGAGGCCAGTGGTAGGAACAGGAGCCTTAGGGGTAGAGGTTGAGGCAGACCCTATTCCTGTAAGCTCTGTAATAAGTGTTTCACGAAAGGCCTTCTGGGTCATGGCCTTCTGGTTCTTCGACTTGGCCATCTGCTGGTGCAGAATGAAGGCATTGACTATGGCGATGTCGACAAAGTGGTAGAAAAAGGACCGATACCACTTCTTTGTTTGACGAAAAACGGTGTAATACCCGATTAGTGCATTAGACACATCCTCTCCTCCCTTGTATCTGTAATGAAAAGAAATGTATCAGATGTACAGTTTAGCGAATAAAGGACAAGATGATTTAACACTGAAAATAAACTTACTTGTTGTAGTCCAACACGGCACCCGGAACAGGAAATTCCTTAACACCCCAAACGCTACCTTTTCCTTTCACATTCCGCTTTATATAGTCTCCGTTATACGCTTTATGAAAGGTGGAGCACATCAGCACGTCTCTCTTGTCCTTCCACTCAACAAAGAGCAGACCGTCTTCTCTAAACCAGCGAATATTCCCACGAGGAGCCTCAGTCTCTGTGTGGTTGATGCGGTTTGGTCGAATCGTGCCACAAGCCCCGATCTTCTTGCTGAGCAGATCTCTGAAGAGTGTGGGACTGGTGTAAAAGTTGTCGACAAACAGCTTGTATCCAGTGCCCAACACCCGTTCATCAATCAGCGCCATGACAGAATCATAACTTATACCTTTCCTCTGCTCCGTTTTCACCTTTCCCTCATAAATGAAGAAGTCCCACGTGTAGGCGCAGAGGGAATCTGCCAGCACAAACAGTTTGTACCCCCATTTTGTGGGTTCACTTATGTACTGTATGAGGCCATGTCTAGCCTTTGACGCCACCATTCTTTCATCGATGGAGATGTTCTGATGAGGATGAAATGAAGCTTTGCAAGCATCTCTAATGTCCTGGTACAGCGGTTTGATCTTACACAGCGGGTCGTATTGAGGTGTTCCTCTCTTCTTGTCATTTTCTGCATCCACTTTAGGATCACTAAGATGAAGAGCCCAACTTATGGTAAGAAATTTAATACGAGACATGATTTTTGCAGGATATGGCAGACTGTAGACGTCAGACATCCTCCAATAGTCTTGCAGATTGAAGCATTTCACTATGCCCATGTAAATCACCATGGCTATGAATGATTTCAGATCAGCTACAGTAATGTCCTTCCACTTTCTCTTCCTTGCCTCATGACGCATGGCGCCAAAGATGTTCGAATGATCTACTATTTTCTGCATCACTGGTTGTGAAAAGAATAACTCAAAATATTGCAGAACGCTGAATGACGCAGTGGATATTAACTGTGGGCCGGGTGTACGTTTGGGTTTAAACAATAGCTGAGGCGGCTCAATATCAGGCTCATCTACACTTTTCCACTTGCTTTCTAAAATACTGTTGGATGTGGATACATGTTGTCTCATCCTGCCTTTATGTTTCCCTTTCCCTTTGGCACTCTGTGCAGACCCAGGTGAAGCAGACCTATGAGACTTTGCTGGGGATGGAGATACAGAAGACTGATGTTTTCTCTTCTTCCTTTGTGGGGTGACTTCGGGACACCATTCCTCATCAGAGCCATCTGGGGACCTGTTGCATGAAAACGAAACTTCCTTAGTGTTTTAAACATACAGGGGCAGAATTTCTTTTCACATTTATTGATATTATGTATCGTTTAAAGGAGCTACAGAGAATAATAAAAATGTAACAATTATGAAATGTCAACATTTCTGCTGTAAAGCAGCTATAGAGTTGATAATGTATTATTCAGATTAGCATTGTGCATTATGATGATGCATATGGACAAAATAAAAAGTCCAAATATTCAAATTACGCCCAATCATTTATTTCATTGTTTCGCAAATAATTTTTCAGAATTTATATGAGCGCAATAGTGCACAGTTGTATAACAAAAATACCAGTATTGTGAGAAAGTTGCAATCTCGCAAGTACAGTGTTTGCATTTTGCTTTATTTCACTGTAATCATTAGTTTTAGGAAGTCTTTTGATATTTTAGTAATATTTATTTTTTGTTTGTTTATTTTTAATCAAACATTTGCCCTGAAGTTAATAAAGTGAGAATATGATCACGTATAAATAATAAGTAAACATATGAAACATTGAGAATTTACTAATAATATTTATGTGACATTATATTACGAAGGAGAAGGTCTGAATGTGTGAATATAAAACTAACTTGACCACAATCTTTAACTAATGGATTGAGCCTACAGAAACGGCACTACACAGTCATTTATAGAAACATTTTGACGGATGTAAACAAAAACAATGGTCCCAACGTATTTTCTGCTTGACATTTTTTATGTCTATAGCTTCTGAGCAACCGAAAAGTCTCACATATTGATATGTAATGTCATGATGTCTGTTTTAACATTAAGTTATGATCAAATTGCCTCTTGTTGCAATTTTGAAATGGTTTAATAACAAGCAGAAAATGTTCATGGGCCAATAACATGACCACATTGAAATGGTCTATACATTGTTATCACTATATGCGAGGACTTGCATCATATTTTCCCCCGTATAACTCAGCCTTTATTCATTGAGGTAACGTTGGTTTTATAATCGCACATTTGTTCATTTTACGGTATCTATATTGTTTATCATGCTACTTTGAATATTCTGTCTAAAATAGCATGCAAGTATGACTTGAAATCAATATCAGCACTATCTAATCGATTGTAAACAATGTTGTACTTTGGTATTAATTGGATGGTAATATGATTGTCCCATTTAGAATTAGCAAAGAATGCTCTTCTGTAGTTATATTCTTAAGAAGAATGTCTGAATATCCAAATATAAAACGAACTATTGAGGTAAAGTTGGTTTTATATTCATACTTTCTGACATTCTCCTAAACAATATAATTTCACAAACATATCATGTGCAAATGCTAAAATCACATAAGCAGCCAACGACTATCAACATACAACATTGTTTACAGTCAAACAAATAATGCTAATGTTGTTTTCAAGTCATACATGCATGTGGTTTCCGACCAAATATTTAAAGTACCATGGTAAACAATAAAGGGAGCATGTTACAAGTTGATACTGATCAAATATGTAATTATAAAACCAACTTTACCTCAATCCCCAACACCAATGCTAGTGTTATCAAGTATAAAACCATTTTAATTTGTATATTAATCGGCTAAACAAAAGACAACATTAGCATTGGTGAGTACAGATCATTCTAATGTAGCATACATTTGTTGATATCATTTCAAATGTGATATTTCCGTCAGTAAACATGAAATAAAAAACAATTTTAGCAGTTTAAGTGTATTAAGCTACTCTAACATGTATTGAGGTACAGTTGGTTTTATATTCACACATTTATATAATTTCTTTAAAATGTTACTTGCAACTGATAAATGGCGAATTAATAACAGCAGCCAATGACTATCAACGTAAAACATTTTTACAGTCAAACAAATAGTGCTAATATTGTTTTTAAGTCATACTTTCATGTGATTTCAGACCCAATATTCAATGTGCCATGGTAAACAATATATGTAGCATGTTACAAGTTGTCACTGATTAAATATGTGAATATAAAACCAACTTTACCATAATTCATCCAGCGTCTTGAGGTAAACCTCCTCGTCAGAGTCTGCATTGGAAGAAGAGCTTTCGCATGACGATTCAAGGGCTTCATCGCTTTCCTCAGTGTTGCTAGCATCAACACTCTCCTCTGTTGTTTGTCCATTCGTTTTATCCATATTTTCAGTTCTTATCCCTTTCGTTTAATCCATTTTTTCTTATTAGCACTGACCGCAAACACGACTAAATATTGTCACGCGGAGAGCACTGCCCTCTCATTGGCTACTTTTTTTTGTTTATACCAGTATGCAACGATTTCATTGGCCAATGCGCTGTATAGCGGGAATCTGGAGGAACATGTAATATACGCCCACATTTACCTCCACAGGAACGGGACTTCTGCTTTTGTCACCTTGTGGGAGTCTAAAAACTTTAGTCATTCTGATTAAATGATTTATTCAGCACTAGTGTTGGGCTTGTTGTTGTTGTTAGGCTAGGGGAATAATGACAGATATATTACTTTTGTAAAGAGAAAGCTTGATGGCTTTAAATCAGGGGTGTCCAAACTCGGTCCTGTAGGGCTAGTGTCCTGCATATTTAAGTTCCAACCCCAATTAAACACACATGAAGCAGCTAATCAAGCTCTTTCTAGGTATACTAAAAACCTTCAGGGAGGTGTGTTGAAGGAAGTTAGAGCTAAACTATGCAGGACACCGGCCCTCCAGGACCAAGGTTGGACACCCCTGCTTAATGAACATTAAAATAATATCAACTACACCAAAACCAGTAAGAAGGAATCACACAACCTTTATGTGAAAGTACCAGCTTAAATAATGTGGAATGTGGGTTAGTACATCTGTTTACATGCTTTAAATGAGTATACACCTGATTCCAAGATTCTTAAATTGCCACGGTAACCATTGCAATCTGGTATTTTGGTTCGTTTGGTTAATTTATTACTTTTAAACGACAGGGGGCGACTGGGAGCAATTGTCCCGAGCAAAGAAGTGTGTTTGTATTTATTAAAGAACAACATTTAGAACAATACAAAAAGAAAGGGAAAAGAAAAAAAATGTCAAGTGTGTACAGAACAAAACATATAAGACAAACAAATATGTGTAAGTAAACATAGCCTACTAACAAAAAAAGGCCTTGTGATATTACACAATCCTGAAGATTTCAAGTGAAAAAGCTTTTGTTACATGTTTTTGGTCGGTGGGAGGAAACCGGAGAGCCCAGCGAAAACCCACGCAAACGCGAGGAGAACATGCAAACTCCGCACAGAAATGCCGACCTGGCCAGGAAGTGTCCGAACCGGTGACATTCTTGCTGTGCAGCCGTGGTGCTAACCACTTGGCCTCCGTGCTGTCCTGACAAGGACATGGGAGGAGTAGGGGTGGAAGGGGGGATTCTTCAAGACAAAGATGGCTGAAGTAAGATACTCTGGTTATTTATAGCGGTTAAGGAGTCGTCTGTTTGGTAAATCAGTGTTAGCTAATGTGGACCAGGTGCTATCAATCATAAGCACGTGCTCCTCTCGAAATTAGTTTATAAATAAACTTAGCTTAATTCAATTAGTATAGCAGGATAAAATGGTTTTTGGGTTATTAAATTGTCATCTGTGAATATGGTACTTTGTAATTAGTATCAAAAGATTAATAAGATAAGCTTCCGTCTCTATTTTTTTGTTGTAGTTCAAAAAAAACCAAAATAACACGTTGTATTCTAAATGAAATTTTAGGAAATATTTATTAAATTAGTCATCTCATGAGATTTGTTTTTGTATTAAAGAACAGTATATACTATAATAACACTATACATATATAACAAAATTACATGGGTAAAAAAATTCCTATTGTTGTCCCTCTGTTCTCAGATGGGATGACGGGCCAAATAATAGGTTACCATGGACTAACTTTGGCCCGCGGGCCCTATTTTGGGCATCTCTTAACAATAAATAAGACCATCTAACAAATGGATTTGAGATTTTGTATGACAAAACCATCTAAAGCAAATCAAGTAAAAACTTACCAGTAGGTGAAACTCTTAGCATCCAAATCCTTAAACTACTGCTTAAGTGGAAGAATAGCATTTTCTTTGCATAATAGTACAGCAACAGGTAACTTAAATCATTTTTTTTGCAATTTGTTTAAACTACTTTTTTTTAAAAACGAGCTGAATCAACACAATATTAAAGTTTTTATGTTCATTTGTTTCCATCTGATTAGTTCCTTTATTTATCAGGGGTTGCCACAGCGGAATGAAGCACCAACTTATCAGCATATGTTTTATGCAGTGGATGCCCTTCCAGCTGCAACCCAGTACTGGGAAACACCCATACACTCTTGAATTCCCACACATACACTACGCCAACGTAGTTTATTCAATTCTCCTATAGCGCATGTGTTTGGACTGTGGGGGAAACCGGAGCTCCCGGATAAAACCCAAGAGAACACTGGGAGAACATGCAAACAACATACAGAAATGCCAACTGACCCAGCCAGGACTCGAACCAGAGACCTACTTGCTGTAAGGCCACAGTGCTAACCACTGAGCCACTGTTTTATGTTCAATCCATTTAAATTTGTAAAAAACAATTAAGTTAACATAATCTATCTGTGTTGGGACAACATGAAGGAATTGTGTGGAACCCAGCATTTTTTACAGTGTAGCAAATTAATCGTAATATGCATCAGCATTTGATAACAGAAACAGCTATATGTTATTTATGAATGTACAATAATTATAAATACACCAAAATCAGCATTTAAATACCTGATTCAAACAGTAGGTGGCGCTCCAAACACGTTTTTAACTGCTGCAAAAATAAACAGTTTTGCTAACTGAAAAAACATTGCATGTTTGATTCAGAAGAGCGCATACTAAATTGGTTATATTAACCACAAAAAAGTCTTATTTTATTCAGTGCTCCATATTTCAAAGTATTTTGGTCAAGCAAAAGCATTTATTTTTTCGGGTTTTATATCATTATGTCATTTTTTTCAAACCGATGCCTCCGATTATTATTTAAAGGGAAGGGATAGTTCACCCAAAATGACAATTGTGTCTTCATTTACTCACCCTGTACTTGTTTCAGGCATTTATAAGTTTCTTTAATCAGTCAAACACTAAAGACAATATTTTGAAGAAAGCTGTAAACCTGTATTGACTTCCATAGTATTTTTATTTCCCTACACTCTCGGAAATAAAGGTACAAGAGCTGTCACTGGGGCAGTACCTTTTCAAAAGATACATACGTGTACCCAAAGGGTCCACAGTGGTACCTCTAAGGTGCATATTAGTGCCCAAATGTATCTAAAAAGTACCATCATTGACCCTATAGATACAAATATGTACCTTTTGAAAAGGTACTGCCCCAGTGACAGCTCCTGTACCTTCTGTAGCTCCTGTATTTCTGAGAGTGTACTATTGAAGTCAATGGTTACATGTTTTCAGCTTTTTTATGAAACTCTTTTTTTGTGTTCAACAGAAGTTACTCATTAAGGTTGGAAACCACTTGAGAGCAAGTAAATTTACATTTTTTTTGGCTGATCGATACCTTTAACATAAAGGTATATAGGCCCTAAACTATAGCATGTATGATACTAATAGTGAATTTCTGTAGGGCTTTCAGTATCATGAGGGTCACATTAAACATTTAGATGCAATTTGAGCACGGTGAAACTCTAAGAGAGCGCGAGAGAGTTAGCGTGTGCTTGCGGCTGATCCGGGAGCTCAGATAAAGCAGTGTGTGTGTGTTTGTCCAATCTGAAACAGGTTCTCCCACAATATCAACTCTCCACCCCATCCTGGTGGCACTTTATAAGCCCAGCCTTTCCACCAAGAGACACCCTCTGTGCTCAGGTCTGCCCACCGGTTCTCATCCCAAACCTCCGCAGCTCTGCACCACTTTTTTTGTCATCATGAGTCTGAGAAGCAAGCGCATCAGTTCCAGCAGCTCTGTGAGGAGCAGCGGAAAGATGGGAGGTTATGGGTACAGCAGTTTAAGTGGGATCTCCTTGGGAGCATCTGCCCCAAGTTTTAGCACCAGCTCTGCCTATTTGGGGCCGCCGATCGCCAGCGTCTCTGTTAACAAGAGCCTTCTGGCGCCTCTTAACCTGGAGATCGACCCCAACATCCAAATGGTGCGCACTCAGGAGAAAGAGCAGATCAAGTCCCTGAACAACCGCTTCGCCACCTTCATCGATAAGGTACAGTTGGGGCTTTCGGTAAAGTGTTGAGAAACTCAATATTTTGTAGAGCAACAGTCAACAAAAAAAAAAACTGTTGAATTGTTTGCACAAGATGAGGTTGGGTCTTCGTTCGATTGAAAAAAGTATTTTGAAAAACTTTTTGTAAAGTGACATGTTTTTAGAGCGTTAATCAAAAAAAGGAGAAAAAAGGAGGGAGGGTGATGGCATAAAGGTCTTAGTTGGGTCTTTCATTCAATGAGAAAAAGTAAATTGAGAAACTCTAAATTTTACAGTGCATTCAAGAGTCAAAAAAGAGGGAGGGTGATGGGTAGAGGTCTGAAATAATACAATTGGTTCTTTCATTTGATAAAAAAAAATTAATTGAAAAACTCAATACTCTGTAGAACATCAGTCAAAAAAAGTAGATGTCTTTGCAAGATAAGGTACAGTTGGGTCTTTCATTCAATTGAGAAAAGAATATTGAGAATATCTTTTAAAGTGATATTTTGTTGAGCTTTAGTCAAAAAAAAGGTGATAGGGAGTGGGGTAGAGGTAAAAAAAAAAAACTTACAGCTTTTTATTAAATGAAAAAGATAAATTGAGAAGCTCAATATTATAAAAGAGCATCAGTCAAAAAATTGAGTTTTGTAGAGCGTCAGTCAAAAAAAAGGACAGTTTTACACACTATCAGTCCAAAAAAAGTAGTTTTGTAGAGTGTCAGTCCAAAGAAAATAATAGAGGTATTTGCATGATATTATACATTTGGAACTTTTATTTAATGATAGTATATTGATAAACCAAAATTTTGTAGAGCATCGGTCAAAAAAGTAGATTTTTGCAGAGCATCAGTCACCAAAATAACAAAAAACAAAAAAAAAAAAAACCAGGTCTTTGGATGATAATGTACAGCTGGGACTATCAAGTATATTGAGAAATTTTGTAGAGCATCGGTCAAAAAAAGTACAGTTTTGTAGAGTGTCAGTTAAAAATTGACAGTTTTATACATTGTCAATCCAAAAAAGTTGAGTTTTGTAAAGTGCAAGTCAAAAGAATTAGTTTTGTAGAGCACATTCAAAAAATATAGTTTTGTAGAACGTTTGTCAAAAATATATAGTTTTGTAGAGCATCAGTCAAAAAAATTTGTTTTATACATTGTCAATGCAAAAAAGAAAAAATTTGTGCAGCGCAAGTAAAAACAAATAGTTTTGCATAGCATCAGTCAAAAAAATTATTGTTTTGTAGAGCGTCAGTCAAAAATAACTGTTTTGTAGAGTGTCAGTTGTGTTTCATAAATTGTCAGTCCAAAAAAAGTTGTTTTGTAGAGCGTCAGTCATAAAATGATTGTTTTGTAGAGAGTCAGTCCAAAAACGTATTGTTTTGTAGAGCGTCAGTCAAATAATTAGTTTTGTAGAGCGTCAGTCAAAAAATTATAGTTTTATAGAGACCAGTCAAAAAAATAAATGTTTTGTAGAGTGTCAGTTAAGTCAGTTAAAAAAATGAGCTTTATACATTGTCAGTCCAAAAAAAACAGTGTTGTAGAGCGTCAGTCAAAAAAAGGTCAGGTTTGTAGAGCGTCAGTCAAAAAATTAGTTTTGTAGAGCGTCTTTCAAAACAATTATAGTTTTATACATTGTTAGTCTAAAAAAGTAGAGTTTTGTAGAGCGTCAGTAAAAAAAAAAAGAGGTCTTTGCATAATAATGTACAGTTGGAACTTTCATTCAAAATTTGTATATTAAGAAACTCAATATTTTGTAGAGCATCAGTTAAAAAAAAGGTTTTGTAGAGCACCAGTCAAAAAAAGGTAAAGGTCTTTGCATGTTCAAGCCACTAGAGTGTTGATGACGATGATAACGTCTTCACACTAACAGCTAACATCAACATCTCAAACCTCAAGAGAAAGCAGATTAGGTACTCGCATGAAAACGATAGTTCTGTAGCGTGACCCATTTCTCTGAAGCCTGTAACCTGATAAAAAGCAGGTCAGATCTGACCAAGCCACCGAAGACAGCACTATCCCAGCGAGTATGAAGGAAGCTTTTGTGCGCCCGAGGACAATGCAACCGAATCCCAGGAGCCTGCCGGACTGAAATCGACACTTCAATCGCACTCAAGTACAACCAAGTCACTGTTGTGGGTCGGGGCAGGGCTGGGTCCTCCAACACGGGTCTCAGGTCGGCTTTTAAAGTGCTGGAAGTTAAGGTTTTACGAAGAGCCCAACTAGGTCAGCCGCTACTCTCCGGAGTGTTAGCGTTCAGCTAATGCGGAGTCATATTGCTCTGTTAATGAGTCCATCCTGGCAGGGTGGGCATCAATTAAAGCGGCCGGGCTTTCAGGATGTGCAATGAACCAAACAAAGTCCCAAAGAAGAGCTCTTTCTTCTTTGTTCTTGACAGGAAACTCCAGTCAACTTTGTAATCTCAGTATGTTGGGTTTAAAGATAGAGTGACATTTACTTGATGATATAATAGATGCCACTTGAGGATTCACCTGGTGTTCCAGTTTGCGCCGCATAACATTGGGTACTTTAAAGGGATAGTTCCCCCGAAATGGAAATTACCTTATCATTTATTTACCCTCATGTGGTTTTACACATTTATATGAGTTAATTTATTCTGTTGTTCTGTATTTTGAAGAAGGCTTTGACCCATTAACTTCCAAAGTAGGAAAACAAATTACAAAGGAAGTCAATGGGAGCCAAACAACCAGCATTTTTAACTGAAGAGAAGAACTCTTGAAGGTTTAAAACCACATGAATGAATAGATGATGGGGGAATTTTCATGTTTTGGGGTGAACTAACCCCTCAAAAATTTCAAAAAAATTTCTCATCATCCAAAATGACCCATTAATCCCCAAAAAATAAACAAAACTAATCCCTTTAATAATGCCTCATCATCCAAAATGACCCATTTATTCCAAACAAATCCACAAAACAATGAGAAATAGATGTATTAACAGGTTCCAATCTGATTTTGTGTATAACGTCATAACATATAACTTCAAAAATATTTATGGTTGGTTACCTGTGTAGGTGCGCTTCTTAGAGCAGCAGAACAAAATGTTGGAAACCAAATGGGAGCTGCTGCAAACCCAGACTCCAGGACGCTCCAACGTCGAGCCCATGTTTGAGGCTTACATGGCCAACCTGCGCCGACAGATGGACGTGGTGAACAACGACAGGACCAAGCTGGACGGAGAGCTGAGGAACATGCAGGGTCTCGTAGAGGACTTCAAACACAAGTAAAGCACATCGATCTACACAAACAACCAACATTTAAAGGCATAGTTCAATCAAATATGAAAATATCTGGCATCTTTTACTTCATCTGTTGAACACAACAAGATATTTAAAAAAAATGCCGGTTTCCATTGACTTCCTTAGTATTTTCTTTCCTACAATGGATGTCAATTAGTAGCATCAACCAGCATTGTTCAAAATATCTTCTGTGTGAGAGAGAAAAAGGAAACTCATAACATAAGGGAGAGTAAATAATCAGGTAATTTGGATTTTTTTGGTGAAGTACATGCTTAAAGGTCTCCACCAGGAAATGGTGGTTTGCCATCTCTAGGTTGGAGGAAAGTCCTTACCCCAGGTAGAGGAGTTTAAGTATCTAGGGGTTTTGTTGACGAGTGAGGGAAGGATGGAACGTGAGATTGACAGGCGGATTGGTGCAGTGGCAGCAGTAATGTGGACGATGTATTGGTTTATTGTGGTAAAGAAGGAGCTCAGCCGAAAGGCAAAGCTCTTGATTTACCGGTCAATCTACGTTCCTACTCTCACCTATGGTCATGAGCTGTGGGCCATGTCTGAAAGGACAAGATCTCGGATACAAGAGGCCGAAATGAGTTTTCTTCCTAGGGTGGCAGGGCTCACCCTTATAGATAGGTCGAGGAGCTCTGTCACCCGGGAGGAGCTCGAAGTAGAGCCGATTCTCCTCCACATCGAGAGAAGTCAGCTGAGGTGGCTCAGGCATCTGTTTCGGATGCCTCCTGGACACCTTAGGGAGGCGTTCCAGGCATATCCCACCTGAAGGAGGCCTCGGAGAAAACCCAGGACATGCTGGAGGGACTATGTCTCCCGGTTGGCCTGGGAAGGCCCCGGAGGAGCTGGAGGAAGCGTCTGGGGCGCGGGAAGTCCTGGGTTCTCTCCTACGATTACCGCCCCTGCGACCTGGCCCCAGAAAAGCGTTGACTGTACAGTGTGTTATTTCTTTTTATTTCTTTATTTTACAGTACTTTGGATCAACTGGTACACTCTAAAAAATGCTGAGTTGGATCGACCTATTGTATTATTGGGCCAATTATAGAACAAAATGAGTTAAAAAGTTCAATTTAATAGAAAAAAAAAAATCAATCAAACATTGGGTTTGTCTATATTTGGTCCACCGTTTAATTAAATTTAAACTTAAATTTTAATTTTAATTAAATTTAAACACGTATTAACCCATTGATTCCGCAATTGACCCAATAATTAATTATGTCAATACAACCTAGTATAGTTGCATTGGGAACATTTTAAAGTGCTTTAAAATGAAAATGAAACCAATTTTTACTGGCCCTCTGTACTAGAATCCAAACTACAAATCATTTAATCACAATTTATTTAATTTACATCGTCTGATACTCAAAATAGGTGACGCAGTGGCGCAGTAAGTAGTGCTGTCGCCTCACTGGAAGAAGTTTGCTGGTTCGAGCCTCGGCTGGGTCAGTTGGTGTTTCTGTGTGGAGTTTGCATGTTCTCCCTGCGTTCGGGTGGGTTTCCTCCAGGTGCTCCGGTTTCCACCACAGTCCAAAGACGTGGTACAGGTGAATTGGGTTGGCTAAATTGTCCGTAGTGTATGAGTGTGTGTGGATGTTTCCCAGAGATGGGTTGCGGCTGGAATGGCATACGCTGTGTAAAAATGTGCTGGATAAGTGGCGGTTTATACTGCTGCGGCAAACCCGGATTAATAAAGGGACTAAGCCGAAAAGAAAATTAATGAATGAATAATACACAAAATGGGTATCATCAAAAAGCATCCAAAATATCCATGTATTTAGAATAATTGTGTTTTTGTTAAAATTTACCACTTTGTTTTTTCTTTAACTCAGGTATGAAGATGAGATCAACAAAAGGAACAACCTGGAAAATGACTTTGTGATCCTTAAAAAGGTGAGATGTTTTAGTGTTCAAAGGTCAAAAGTGGTCTTTTTTTGCCACATTACGAAACTTAAACCAATGACCTCATTGCAATGTTGAAGTCAGGGCAGGTTACCAAATAAAAAGGTGGACTTTCAGGAGCAGGGAAAGTTAAACTTTCACAACACGCTGAATAAAAGCAGCCTAGGAGAGCGAACAATGAGTCGATTGGGAGGGGTAAAGAGTCTGGAGGGATCAAATCACCATTGACAAAAGCCTGGGTGGGGATACGGCATTATTTATACACTAGAGGAGATCTGTTTTCAATGGCCTACAGAGAGCAGCAACAAGTCAAACTTGCATACTAAGGATATGTACACGATGTAGCTCTACTGATATGTTGGTATGAGTGCCCGAGGACGACGTACAAGTTTGACAAGGTTTCATTTGAGAAGTGCTATGTGTCCCGCAGGATGTAGACTCGGCGTATCTGGTGAAAGCTGATTTGGAGGACAAAGTTGGTGCGCTGACTGACGAGATCAACTTTCTGAGAACCATTTATGACGAGGTGATGCACGCATTCGGTTCAAGACTATATTATTAGCCCTCCTGTGAAATTTCCATTCTTTTTCAGTTATTTCCCAGGTTCTGTTGAACAGAATAAGAAAATATTTTCTAATATTAGTGTTTTCTAATAGCAGGGGGAAATTCTTGTTTCTTTTAGTTGGACTGGAATAAAAAACATATTTAAAAATTAAAAACTAATAAGAGCGCAATATTATAAGCCCTCTTAAGAAATGTTTATTATTATTTTTTGATTGTCTTCTGAATAAACCAATGTTGTCCAATGACTAGGACCAGACAGAATCTGCAGACTTTTGCTTATTTCTGCTGAGAATTGTGTAAAAAATCTGCGGATTTATGCGGAATGATTTTAGGAGTATTTTAACTAAAAACTTAATATATTAAATCATCAAATAATACATTTTTAACGTTTATTTAATGTTTACCATGCAAATCCAATTAGATTCACTAATTTGTAAACAAAGCAAGTCTCTCGTATAATACCTCTACTAAGAGACAGAACTTATTACTTTACAAACTGTTTTGTAAATAAATCATATGAACATTTTAATATTATTATATCATAATAATATTAGTGAAATTAATTTAAAACTTAATAAATACAAAATTACAGACATTTACACAAGTTAATACATAGACTTAATGATGGGAAAAAAATCTGCGTGCATAGATTCTGTGTGGGCCTACCAATAACTTGCCTAATTAACCTAGTTGAGCCTTTAAAGGTCCCATGAAAGTTTTTTTTTTTAAGTTAGTATATCAGAATGTTAGTCTTAAGGATATCTTTAAGCTAGTGTGCTCCAAAATAATTGCGTTTAGAAGAAATAAAACTATATAAACATCCAAAACTTAAAGTTAGTCACCTCCGCCTAAATAAATCAACATTTTTTTTTCCACATCCCCTCATACTTCAGTTTCTCATCAATCTGACCAATCAAATGCGCTCTAGTCTCTGACAAGCCCCACCCCTTCAAGACACTTCTCATTTGCTTTTCATTTGATGAGCTTAACCAATCTCACTGGCAGAACTGTAATATTAATAAATAAATAAAAAAAAAAACACTATTGGACATTTTTTTAAAGGGGAGGAGCTACTCTATGTCCCAACCTCTCTTCGTGTTTCAGTTAGATAACGTCAAACATCGAATACAATTTAAATGGAACTTTAAATGCCACTTTAGGCAGAAAATTTGTAACTTTAAAAATATATTAGTAAAATTTTATGTACAGTCCTCATGGCAAAGACAAAAGAATTTCATTAATAGAAATTTGGTTTATTTTGTTTTTTAAAAATGTGTTGAAAAAAATCTGATAAACAGCACGGGAAATATTTGAAAAAACTAAACTAAAAACGTACAATTTCATAAGAAGGCAAATCGTTTTGTCAACTCTATATACGCACATACATACATTTGCATATAAACCCACCCTATTGTACAGAAAATAAATAAAACAAATGTTACCTTATACACATGTAAGCATTATTTTATAACAAGTATTTTAGCTCATCTAACTCTTCAACAAATTGTTTAATTTATGTAAGATGTAAACCTTGAAAATAAATTCAAAGTGAAGCAATAAACAAAATGGATTCACATATCAGCAAACAGTATTTTGCATGCTTGATATACAAGTCGTTTTACAAAAAGACAAAGCGCAGAGCTACATGACAAATAAATAATCCTTAACTTCTCACCGGTTCAGGAATTGCGTGAGCTGCAGGCCAGCATTCAAGACACGTCCGTGGTGGTGCAGATGGACAACTCACGAAACCTCAACATGGACCATATCGTGGCCGAAGTCAAGTCTCAATATGAGGAGATCGCAGCCAGGAGCCGCGAAGAGGCTGAATCCTGGTACAAGTCCAAGGTACACACTAAACGCAACGTTATGAACCTATTAGTCAACATCAAGTCATTAGGATAATGAAATGGTGTTTTTTTGTTGTTGTTTCTAAACAAACGATCTCAGAATGACTACAGTAAATAGTGTCTGGCATATTGCATTGATTTATGGTTGGTCAGTTTGATCAGATGGCGTCTCAAGCCAATCAGTACAACGACGAGCTGCGAAACACCAGAGGAGAGATCGGGGACATCAACCGCATGATCAGCCGTCTGCAGAGCGAGATCGAGGTTATTAAAGCACAGGTGAGAAACATGCTTCATTAACCTTTTGTGTGACCCAAACCTATGGTGGTCGCTAACTAGAGCTGCGGCGTGAGGTTGTTCGAGAAATTGATTCAGCGATTTTCAAAATGCATCAATACTCTCTTAATTTGATTCTGAGCTTAGTTTTTAACAGTAGATAGCACTCTTGGCTAGTTTTAAACAGCAGCTCTATGCTCATTTTAAACAGCAGATGTTGCTTTAGGCTAGTTTTTAACAGTAGATGGCGCTCTTCACTAGTTTTTAACAGCATACAGCACTCTCTGCTTGTTTTCAAAAACTGTTGATGCTCTAGGCTAGTTTCCAGCAGCAGACATCATTTCAGGCTAGTTTTGACCAGCAGAAGGTGTTTTAGCTTAGTTTTTACCAGTAGAAGGCGCTCTAGGCTAGTTTTTAACCTGCAGATAGCATTCTAGGATACTTTTTAAAAAACCGATGATGCTCTGCACTAGTTTTAAACAGCAGATGTCGCTCTACGCAGTTTTTAAACAGCAGATATCAATCTACACTAGTTTTTAAGCAGCAGATGGCGCTCTATGCTAGTTTTTAACAGCAAACAGCTCATAGGCTAGTTTTTAATAGCAGACAGTGCTCTAGGCTAGTTTTTAAACAGCAGGTGGCAGTCTAGGCTAGTTTTTAAACAGCAGATGGCAGTCTAGGCTAGTTTTGACCAGCAGAAGGTGCTTTAGGTTAGTTTTTGCCAGTAGAAGGTGCTCTAGGCTAGTTTATACCAGCAGATGGTGTTCTAGGCTAGTTAAAAAAATGATGATGCTCTACGCTAGTTTTTAAACAGCAGATAGCGCTCTACACTAGTTTTTAAGCAGCAGATGGTGCTCTATGCTAGTTTTTAACAGCAAACAGCTCATAGGCTAGTTTTTAATAGCAGACAGTGCTCTAGGCTAGTTTTTAAACAGCAGGTGGCAGTCTAGGCTAGTTTTTAAACAGCAGATGGCAGTCTAGGCTAGTTTTGACCAGCAGAAGTTGCTTTAGGTTAGTTTTTGCCAGTAGAAGGTGCTCTAGGCTAGTTTATACCAGCAGATGGTGTTCTAGGCTAGTTAAAAAAATGATGATGCTCTACGCTAGTTTTTAAACAGCAGATAGCGCTCTACACTAGTTTTTAAACAGCAGATAGCGCTCTATACTAGTTTTTATACAGCAAATAGCGATCTACGCTAGTTTTCTACCAGCAGACAGCGCTCTAGGCTAGTTTAAACACACTAATGATGCTCTACACTAGTTTTAAACAGCAGATATCACTCTACTCTAGTTTTTAAACAGCAGATGGCGCTCTACGCTAGTTTATAACAGCAGACAGCGCTCTAGGCTATTTTTTAACAGATGTCAGTGCTCTAGACTAGTTTTTAAAAGCAGATGGCGCTCTAGGCTATTTTTTAACAGATGTCAGTGCTCTAGGCTAGTTTTTAACAGAAGTCAGTGCTCTAGGCTAGTTTTTAACAGCAGATGGCGCTCTAGGCTAGATTTTAATCAGCAGACATCGCTCTGGGCTAGTTTTTAACAGAAGTCAGTGCTCTAGGCTAGTTTTTAACAGCAGATGGCGCTCTAAGCTAGTTTTTAAACAGCAGACAGCGCTCTAGGCTAGTTTTCTAGGCTATTTTTAACAGTAGACGGTGCTCTACACTAGTTTTTAACAGCAGATGGGGCTCTCGGCTAGTTTTTAACAGAAGTCAGTGCTCTTAGCTAGTTTTAAATAGCAGACAGCGCTCTAGGCTAGTTTTCTAGGTTTGTTTTAACAGCATATGGTGTTCTAGGATAGTTTTTAACCATACACTCAAATGCTAAAAAGAAATGCTTGTTGTGCACAAACACCCTCAATATGAACACTCTTGTAATTCACTTACCTAAATATTTTCTAACTTTATTAATAATTTTAGGTAAAAGTGGTATTTGCAAGGAATTGGATGCAAGCAATGTAGTTAACCTGCTGTTAAATCTAAGCTCAGTATTAATTCAAGAGAATAGCGATATATATTGTAAATCTCAGAATTGAATTCTCAAACAATTTTTCAAGACAGCTCTATTACTAACTCTCAATGCTATGATCAATTTAGCGTGCTAACCTGGAGAACCAGATAGCCGAGGCTGAGGATCGTGGTGAGATGACTGTGAAGGAAGCTAAAGGTCGCATTAAGGACTTAGAAGAGGCTCTTCAGAGAGCCAAACAGGACATGGCCCGTCAGCTCCGCGAATACCAGGAGCTCATGAACGTCAAGTTGGCTTTGGATATCGAGATCGCCACCTATAGGAAGCTGCTGGAAGGCGAAGAAGACAGGTAAAAAACAGAGCCTTATAAGAAAATTCTGGCACTACGCAAGAGAACTTAAATGTTTGCATTAATAAATATTGACCGTCTCATTACTTTTAAAAACTTCACACAGAATTGGACAGCAGCCCATTGTGAACATCCAGGCCGTTCCCAACTACAGTAAGTCTAAACGACATTAAACATTAAACAATAGCCAGGGTATATGCACAAAACATCTGACTTCTACGTGACATTGTGCACATGTTAATGCAATAAAGGTAAATATTGACTATGGAATAGTATTTCCATTAGAACAGCTGAAGGGAAAATTATTTCCCAGTGAGGTTTTTTATTCTTTTTCAAATATTTCCCAAGTGATGTTTAATAGAGTAAGGAAATTTTCATCGCATTTCCTATTTTATTTTTCATTTGTTTTAGCTTGGCTGAAATAGAAGCAATTTTTATATTTAAAAAAATAATACAAATTAATGGTGAACATAGGCAGCTCCTCTCCATTAAACAGCACTTGGGAAATATTTGTAAAATATCACAGGTGGGCTAATAACTTTGACCTCAACTGTAGATAATTTTAAACATTTCCATCCACTTCCTTGTTAAAATTTCTCACAAAAAAAGTGCACAGTTAGTCTTTAAGCTTGCTTCACACCATTATTACTCAATATCATGATAGTAAAATGGGTCACATTTTATGTTGACAATGTTACCTTCATACATAATCTGAACATTGCTTCTATTTTTCGTCACAGACTCCAAGGGGATGAATGGTTTTCAGCAGAACAGCTCTCCATCACCTAAAATAGTTATCAAGACTACCGAAACCAGAAACAGCACCAGATTCAGCACTCACTGAAGTGTCAAGCATAATCAAAGGAATGTAATGCTATACTATACCTATAATAGTTTACTTTATGCAAGTATATATACACATACACAAGTAGCTTGTCTTTCTATGAATCAATGAAATTAATCTGTAATTAATTTCTTTTTCTTTTTGTGTTTTGAAAGATCATGGACCTTGTTCTTGATTCCTATTATATGCATATATATTATATTCAATTTAAATACTCAATGTTATATGTATATTCAATATGATTAAATTCAGTTTGATAAACTTGCACGTGGAAATTTTTTACACTTGCAACACAATATAATCTGACAAGCAAAATTACGATTTGTTATTTATTCATTCATTTTCATTACAGCTTAGTCCCTTTATTAATCCAGGGGCGCCACAGCTAAAAATTCCAGCGGAATGAAAAGTCAACTTTATCCAGCATGTTTTTATGCAGCAGATGCCATTCCAGCCGCAACCCATCTCTGGGAAACATCCACACACACTCATTCATGTTTTATTATGCAATTTACTAAAATATTAACATAATACAAGAGTCTAATAGCCACAAAAATGGAAATTTAAGCTTTTAATTTTTTTTATACTGTTTGATTTGCTATAGTTGTTTTAAATTATATAAATATGAAATATATACTATGAATTATACATGCAAACTACTGCACTACTTAAACAAATACATTGCATTTCAACATATGCAGTCCAGAGAGTCCAAAATAATAAAAATACAAAATAGAACAAAAAACAATACAATACCGTAGAAAAATAACTTACCTTGCTGGACAGTGTCTGAAAAATAAAACCAAACAGAGCAATTTGAGCGTGTGAAACCTGTTGAAACTTAAAAATAGTATTATCTTTGGCTAATGGAAGATACCCACAGGACGATGATATTCCTCATAATGTCCTTGATGTCTGGTCTCAAAAATGACTTTATAACGTCACACAAATCACTAAAAACAGCTTTTACAATAAAGTTACGTTAAGGGAAAACTATTTTAATGCTTGTTTTATTCTAGTGTAACTATTACACAAGAAACAAGTGAACTATGTAATCGTAGCGATGAAAAGTAGGAGTAATTTTAGAAAAAAAATGCCATCTTCCTCTCAATTTCAACGAGGGTTTAACATCATTTGGAATTAGACAAACCTCGCATTTTCTCAAAATTACATCCTGAAGAACTTCTGTCGACGAAAAGCATCAGTTAGGACTGAATGGCTACTGAAGAGGAGCGGTGAAAGGTAAATTTCTCCAAATAGCCTACTTGCACAGCGTTTACTAGCTCCATCGCAGTACACAATAAATGGCGTAATTTCTCACCGAGACGCTTCAGTTTTCCAGAAGGAGCAGCTCAATTCTGCTAGTCGTCCAAAACGTCTCTGTTTTACACATTTCAACGACATTATCCAGTTGAATAACAACACACGGTTAAAAAAGCGAAGTCGCATAAGGAGAAAAACAACCGTTGAGTTGTTCGTCGGTTAATTTTTGAATCCGAGAGTGTGTGCCGTATATGCTCCAAATGGAAAACGCGCGCCGATTTCTGATCTTTGTTACACTAACAACAACAACAATAATATTAATAATACTGGATTAATTATTAATTTGTTTTAGTATCTCGTGTTGCATGGTAAATTAATTTGGCTAAACAAATAAATATATAAATATTCACCTCATCTAGTAAAATAAGCAGTTAAAATGTGTAATGTACAAAATATGAATTTTATTTATGTAGACAAAAACATTTGTCATTAAAGCATTACATTTAGTATTTACTGCGTTAAAAGTTTAGTATTGAAGTATATAATACTATATATATTATTACTACATATTATATATGATACTACATATATAATATATATGGGCAATTCCATGCAAATGTCAACCTTGTCATAAAAAATAATGCAGTTTTCACCAAAATAGAGAAACCGTTTCTACATTTTTTGTGTTTGTGAGTTTTTTGCAGTACTTTAAAAATACTCGTAAAGGTATCTGTCAGTATTTCAAACTATTATATTTAATTTGCCAAAATCACACAAGTGGCAATTTCACAGCTGTCACATCCATAACGGAGATGTGTCACATCCATAACGACACTTTTTCTTCATAAATGCAAAAATGTCAAATAAAATAAAATCAATCATTTTAATTCTATAGTGAGCCGACTCATACCTGTTTGATGAGCATTGTGTCTCTTGGGTTGTGCAATTTAACTGTCAGAATTTCTAAATAATCTGTTGTCGACTGTAAATTCGCAAACTTTTTTTGTCACATCCATAATGCATGTTTATTTTCCTAATTTAAAATATAAAACATGTTTACATATTGAAATTTTTCTGTTCCCAGAACTCTGTGGTGAGCTGTTTTTGAAAATATAAACAGAAGTTTCGATATAATGTCAACATATACTTTCTGTGTGAAATTATGTTTTGAGTTTTTACTGCAAATGTCACATCCATAACGCTGGAATTGCTCATATATATATATATATATATATATATATATATATATATATATATATATATATATATATATATACACACATATAATATATTGCAGTCAACATTTTAACATTTAAAGTGGATCAAAACATTTCAATAGTGTTGTCCTAAAACTATAAAACAACACCCATTCATTTTAGGACATATAATATATAAGTTTATATACATATATATGTATATATATATATATATATATATATATATATATATATATATATATATATATATATATATACATACAAACATATATATATATATATATATATATATATATATATATATATATATATATATATATATACACACACACATACAAAAAATATATACACACACACACACACATATATATATATATACACACACACACACACACACACACACACACACACACACACACACACACACACACATATATATATATATATATATATATATATATATATATATATATATATATATATATATAAATATATATATAATTTTTTGTCTATTTTAAATGTTGACTACGGCATGAATATCAAACACACAATAAAAAGTTCCATTGAATAAATGTCAAAACCAAGGATCTGCAGTGCCCTCTTGTGTTGACTAAATGGAATGACATAACCAGCGTTTGCATTCCAGACAAGGGTAAGGAGTCTGTTTTCTGTTTATAGTCAGAAGACTGAGCACTTAAAACTTCATCCACACTCTGATTGTGTTGATCTTTATCATTGTCTTCTAAAGAGCAGAAGGCTTCTGTCCCACGACGTATTACCGAAACACTGCACCAGCTCCATGCTGCACTGCTTCTCCAAGTGCTCTCTAGCATGTGCCGCCATGTCTCCTCGGATCTTAAGGGCCTTAAAGTGGTCGAAGTCACTGCGGCCTAGTTTGCGTAACCGGCGCGCAGCAGAACGGTAACACTTCCATGGTTGCGCCTCTAACAGCAGATACTCACTGTGAGATGCCAGTCTGGACAGAAGAGAAAGAAACGCAGCGTCTCCGTGGTTCAGATGCACCCACATGGTCACAGCAAAACAAGTGCTCAAATGGAAACGGCTGCATCCAAACTTCCCCAAGAAGGCCTGTAGCACTGCTCGGCTTTCAGTATCATCTGTGATATCCAGAGGGATAAACTGGATATTTTGGGGAAAGGGGTTTGAAGTTTGTGCACGGAGGATTAAATCTTGGTCCAGGTCAAATCCAAGCATGTACAGCTCTTGTCTAGGAGAGTCACTTGTACAGGCCTCCTTGTTTAGTAAATGCTTATATAGAGCAACAGACAAATCCTGTGAGGGAGAAACAATAAAGCACATTTTGGTGGTTAAAACTACATTTTTATAAGCTGAATATGCCAATTTTAACCAACTAGACACTGATAAATAACAGATTTAGGATGACACTACATAAATATCATTAAGAGGAGTTTAAAAAAGGTCCTAAAGATTCGAAAAATGATCTGCTGCATAAATAATATACTATATTATTATTTGTTAATACTTATGCTTTTCAATTATTAATCCATTTAATGGGGTAGCTCACCAAAAAACAAACAAAGTATATATATATGTATGTATATATATATATATATGTATATGTATGTATGTATATATATTTATGTGTGTGTGTATGTATATATATATATATATATATATATATATATATATATGTGTGTGTGTGTGTATGTATGTATATATATACATATATATATATATATATATATATATATATATATATATATATATATATATATATATATATATATATACACATATACACATTTTCCATGTTTGAAAATCTAATATTTCTTGATTAATTACCCAATTTCATTAACATCTAAGCTAGCTTTAACACTTTATAGTTAATAATATTTCTCTGATTCGATTGTATGATAAGCAGTAGGTTATAGTTCAGAGAAAATCAAAATTCTAAACAAATATTAAGTTAAGTTACAGATGAACACACGAGAACATTAACAATAAAGTAACAAGTATAGCAGATAAGCATATATGTAAATATAGCCTGGCGGCTGAAAAGAGGCTCCTGAGCAATTCCGTTAAAATGTCAACCTTGCTATGAGAAAAATTAAGTTTTTACCAAAATACGGGAACGGTTTCTGTTTTTTTTTTTTTTTGTGTGATCAAGTATTTTACAGTACTTTAAAAAATACTCAAAAGTGCATCTGTCAATGTTTTCAAACTATTATTTGAATTATCAAAGTAACACAAGTGGCAATTTCACATGTCACATCCATAACGGAGAGATGTCAAATCAATAACAACACTTTTTCCTCATAAATGTGAAAATATTAAATAAAACCAATCATTTTTGTTTCATAGAGAGCCAACTTATATCCTTTTGATTATCATTGTTTCTTTTGGGTTGTGCAGATTAATTAGCAGAATTTCTACAAAGTATGTTGTGTACAGTAAACCCGCAGACTTTTTTGTCACATCCATAACGCATGTTTATTTTCCACATTTAAAGTACAAAACATGTTTACAGATTGATATTTTTCTGGTCCCTTAACACATAAAAACAAAATTCAATATAATGTTATAATATACTTTCTGTGCGAACTTATGTTTTGAGTTTTTAATGTCACATCCATAACGCTGGAATTGTTCATATTCATTTACCATAAATAAAATACGAACAATCAAATTGTAACTACTAAAACCATTACATTTTATTGGTTTCCATAAGGATTTATTGGTTTTAAAATGCCAGCAATAGAAGGGTAAATAAATAAATACCATTAGACTCACTGCAATTACCATTATAACAATAAAACCCCTACAAACCATTAAATCTTCTGTGATGGTTTCAAATGTTTTTAAGTATTTAAACCCCAAATTAGAAAAAAATGAAAAGAATAAATCACTTTTTTACCCCCGAGTTGCATCCCACATCCAGCATTAATACTCGTTCACCATCGCCAGAAGTGAATCCGATGTTTTGAAGCAGCGCTTCTGGTATCAAACTCAGGCGATTCTCAGGTGGGTTGAAGGTGTAACCCAGATAGCAAATTACATCTGGCCCAGATATGGCCCACATCCCCCATTTTCTTCTGGCCCACATACCGTGCGGAATGACGGCGATGACTCAACCTGATTGTGGCTGACATAAGGATCCAAAAGTCAGCTACAACTGAACCAGATCTGGGCCATATCTCAGAAAAAGCATGGTCCATATCTGGGCCAGATGTGGCCCATACATTTTCTCAGATCTGGCCCAGCTGCGGCCCATGCACATTCTCAAATCTGGCCCAGCTGCGGCCCATGCACTTTTTCAGATCTGGCCCAAATGCAGCCCATGCAGTTTCTCAGATCTGGCCCAGACGTGGTCCATGCAATTTCACAGATCTGGCCCAGATCTGGTTCAGTTGCGGCTGACTTTTGGGTTGGATGTGGCTCACATCTACATTTGGTAGCTATATAAATCACATTAAAAGGAATGCTTAGTTTAAATTGCTTTATTTAAAAAAATGCTTTAAAGGAAGCATATAAATTGATAAATACAAATATATAATTTATATAAATTATATAAATAGATGCATACAAAAAAAACAACAACAGTTTGATCAATGCAATACAAATAAATATATGAATTAGATAAATAAATGCATACAGAATTATCACAAATTAAATGCAAATAAATATATATAAAAGTTAAAATTAGGTAAGTGGATACACAGAATAAGAAGAACATACAAACACAAATGTATATACAAATTAGATAGATACAGAATAAACACAGAAAATATATATATATATTTTTATAAAATGCATATTATTTAAATTAACAAATATTTTATAACCATAAAGCCAGAACCAATAATTAAAAAGATATATAAAGGGCAATCCAAAAACAAGATCAAAGGCGAGGCAGGGGTCAAATAAACAAATGATAATTACAGAAACAAGATAAACAAGTATGAGTAGACGGAACAAACACAGAAATCGCATATTTAACTAAACATAATACTTAAATAATTACAACTAAATATTTATTAGCATTTTCCCAGAACCAAAAAATAAAAATAAAAATTAAATTAAATAAACTGAAAATCCAACAGGGCAGTCCAAGAGTGAGGTCAGGGGCGAGCAAGGGTCAAAGCCAAAAAAAAAAACAGTCCAATGCAAAACATCCTGAAAATAGGAGGACAACAATTAAAAGGTGCTGTTTGCAGAGTACATACAGGCACAACTCGATTAGACTTTTAAGCACTTTTTTAAGCACCTATTTTTATTTTTAAGACTGACAAGCAACGTATTGAACACCTGAAATGTATTCTCAGCAATACATAAAAACATTCCATAGGAACTACCTATTGATTTATAAAAAATAAAAAAATAATATTAATATAATATTTCAGAGTATTAAACCTATTTTAAATGTGCTTGTGAAATTATTGTTTTTTTTATGTTTTCGTAGTTGGAAAGAGAACTGAAAATTAAATTACAATAAATTAAAGGACTAGAAATACTATTACATTGCTAAAATAAAACAAATTTTAGTAAATAATACTAATACAGAGTAAAAGTACATGGTACTATTTTAGTTAGTTAAATTTGAAAAAAAAAAATCAGATTTTCATAACGGACAAACAAGTGTAAACTTGTTTGAATGGTTTAATTGTTTAATTACAAGACTACATAAAAAGAAATTTGCACTAACAAAGAAAGTTTATTTTAAGGAAATATATTTTCAAGCTTAGGAAGGTTTTATGTATATGATGAAAAGATGTAAAAATTTAAAATGTAGCCTTTTATTTACACATTTTACACAGTTTTTCTTGTTTGCTCATTCTGTGTCTGCCTTTACAATCTGGCAAATTTGTTGCTTAAATAACTTTTATAGTACTTAGATTTTTTTACATAATTATAAACAAATGACTTTACAAAAAAATATATTTTAAAAATAATAAAACAAATGACTTCATTTCATTTGAGGTATTTGAAATATTTTTTTACATTTTCTACATTTTTCGAAGCAGTGTTTTAAGAGCCTTATTGTTTATTTTGATAAATTTAATAACCGATTGCTTTGACCTGTAATGCCTGTACAATTTAGTGACGCTTTAAGACAGACTATGTATAAATCATACAAATACCTCATTCAAAAACGTTTCCATCATACCAACCCCGTGACGTCAGACACAGCAATATTACAAGATGGGGGTGCCTTTGTGCTAAAAGCTTTAGTAAAACATGCCCTTTTCATCAAAATTGTTACATTAATCAAGTTTGGTTATTATATTTTTATTAAATCGGAAAGCAATTTACGAAATAACGTAAACTTGATTGACTGCATCACTTCTACTACAAGACACTGGGAAGAATTTTTGCTAGGAAGATCTGACACTCAAAGTTTACTCCATCAATTCATAGTCTGAAACCTTGGTAATTAGTGAAAGTACCTTTGAACTGACTGCAGATCTTGATGTGGTCTTTTTTGATCTGGTCTTCTCCACTTTCGATCCTTCCCTGGGTTCATCTTTACAAGGAACCTGCTGAATGGAAAAAAAATACTTAGTGATAAAAACCTGGACTATATCATGCTCTAAAATGTTTGAAATAAAAGCAGCGTAACAGGACAAGCTAGTGGTGGAGGTTTGCTAGAAAAATCTGTGAGAGAGGATGTTGTGTGTGAGTCAGACTGAGATAGACTGTTGTATGAATGTGAGAATGCATTCACAAGAGTGTGTGTTAGTTTGAGGATTTTGCTATTTTAAATATTAGGGTCCAACAGAGTAATTTGTTTAGTTAAGTTGTTTAAAATTATTTTCATTGATTAAATACTTGCCCATTTATAGATGTAAAGAATAACCAAAAGAAATAATGTATTAAAATGTCATTATATTTTATATTCAATCTGCTAATCATTTGTTGTGAAATTTGAATGACTTCCATTCAGTATATGAATAAAATTAAATTAGAATAGGAATAAAACAATAGAACTCTAAAAAAAATACTTCCTATCAAAATAAAGCAGGTGCTTTTACCTAAAGGAACTTTATTAGTATGGTTCCCTGCTTCCAGTTAGTTCAATTTCAGATACCTCCATAATCTGTACTCTGGTGCTTTATTTGGTTCTTGACTTAAGAGTAACTGGTGTCGCATTCCAGGTCCATCACAATCTGAGCTAGAAGGACAATATGACAAAAGACAAGACAAATATGAATACACATAACACACAGAATAAAACATTTAAAGATGTAGTTTACTATTCTGCCACCATTTATTCATCCTCTACTTGTTTCAAAGCAGTTTGAATCTGTTCAACACTAAAGCAGATATTTTGAAGAATGTTAGAAACCTGTAACTATTGATATACATAGTAGGAAAAACTGGGTTTGTGTTCATTCATTTTCTTTTCAGCTTCATCCCTTTATTAATCTGGGGTCACCACAGTGGAATGAACAGCCAACTTATCCAGCATATGTTTTACACAGCAGATACTCTTCCAGCTGCAACACATCACTGGGAAAAACCCATACACTCTTATTTACACACATTCACTATGGACAATTTAGCTTACCCAATTCACCTGTACCGCATGTCTTGTGGGGGAAACCGGAGCACCTGGAGGAAACCCACGCCAACACGGGGAGAACATACAAACTTCACACAGAAATGCCAACTGACCCAGCCGATGCTCGAACCAGAAACATTTTTGCTGGGAGGCAACAGAGCTATCCACTGTACCACCGCACCGTCTGAGTTTACAGTATGTTCAACAGAACAAAAAAAAAAAATTGAAACAAGTGGAGGATAAAAGATGTCATTATTATGTCATTATTAGATTTTTAAAATAAGCTATGACCTCACACAGTGATAAAATAGCACCAATAAATCTTGTAATATTTTAATAATAAATAAAACATAAAATATATTATTTCAGTTCCCAACAACCAGTCTGACATATACAAGTTACAAAATATGTACAATATTGTACCTGGTGTGCTTGATGATGAAGTCAAACAATTAGTAATGCACTGATGTGAGAGTTGTCCTTTCCTTCAGCTTGCATCCTTGCATGATTCCTTTCTTTTCTGTAACAAATTAATAAAATACAATCAATTTATAAAAATATTATTTTTACTTGCCACAAAACCATTTGTTTGGACTTGATACATATGTACAAGATTAATGGTGCAATTCAGTTTCCAGGCTGTTTTGAAGTAATATAAAACATAAGATATGGATTTTAAGCTTATTTAACACAATTGATTTTATTTTTTAACAAGGTTTAATATTTCATAACACACTTAGCCTTCTTTTTTAGCTAATTAATTTCCTTCATAAGTCATTTAACACATCATGTTTCAACTGTGGATTTTTTTTCAAACGTTTTGGCTTTAAACATTTTTTTTATGCAGACCAGTCTCAACAGTGGCCAGCATGAACCACATAACGTTACTCTGCAAACTTTTGCTGAAACTTGATAAAACACACATTAACAAGCAAATCAAGATCATTAGGATTAACGTTACCAAAAAGAGACTGTTCGTTCAGTGTTTGAGCTAAAACCAGTACAAAAGCAGAACTCGGCACCTTTTACAACTGTATAAAACGGACAGCATATGATTCATTCATTCAAGCTCCCGTTTCGACACTGTTCTTCATATAACACGTCTAATTGATCATTTAATTGGGAATAAAGAGCGATTAAAAGGACAATTGTTACTTAAATGAATTTGTTAAAACCCCGAGCACAATCAACTTAACATTAACGTTACTGAACTGACGGCTGCCACCATTCTTAGCCGTTTTTAGCCATATTATCCACATATAAGTTACAGTTTTATCACTTTTCAAAACAGGGGCTTTTCTAACTAATAAAAACATTACCTGACGACAAATATCTCACAAATATGATTTTAAAATAATAACTTACCCGACATAAAGAAGAAGATGAAATGGCGGACTTGACTTCACTTCCTCGTTTGAAAAAAATAACCGTCATTCACGAGGCTCCGCCCACTCCACCGTAATGCAAGGATGAAGCGAAACACAAATTCGCCACCAGGGGGCAGTTTTACGATTATGTTTTTAAATAAATAAATAAATAAATAAATAAATAAATAAATAAATATATATATATATATATATATATATATATATATATATATATATATATATATATATATATATATATATATATATATATATATATATATATAAATAATATTATATATATTAGGGTAAGGGTAATTAGGCAAGTTATTTTATAACAATGATTTGTTCTGAAACTGTAGAAAAAATATATAGCTTAAAGGGGTTAATAATTTTGACCTTAAAACACTTTGAAAAAAATAAAAAACTGCTTTATTCTAGTCGAAGACTTTCTCCAGAAGAAAAAATATTATCAGACATACTGTGAACATGTCCTTGCTCTGTTATGTAACATGCTGTAATTCTAGAATATTTACTGTTATTTTTAATATTCAATAGCTTGTTATATAAAAACTATAACACTTTAAGATATATCTACAATTAACTAATTGCTAATTAACATGCTTATTAATAGCAAAATGTCTATAAAATTTGTGTACGCTGTTACAGGTGCATTAAAATTGGTCAGATTTATTTTATTATTTTTTGTGTTCTGTAGAATAAGTAAATAAAACTTTGTGTTGTTTACAAAGATCAGCTTATTCACGAACACATTCATGTTATTCACATTCTACTGCTCAGTTCTCTGACATTTTTTTCTACATAGTACATATTTTATTCATAAACAAAACATTTATGTCTATTTAATATTCAAATTAAATAAAAAAAGAACAATGTTGTATGTGGCATTTAATCAAACAAAATCATTGTAAAAATGTAGAATTGCAAAAAATAACACCAAGAAAACAGCACTTTAATTTAGCATTATTAGATTATGAATTCATTTGTAAAATTGTTCATTAAAAAGTAGTACTAATAGCAAATTAAATCCACCCAGTAGGTGGCGGTAGGACACTGTCTTAATTCATTCAAATGGAGAAACTGAACAAAACATTAATGGATCAAAACATAATAAATAATGAAACTCATTGCATTTATAGACATTTATAGACATACCAGGTAATATGAAAAAAAAATGAATTTTACTCATGCTGGAATATTTACATATAACAGATAATATAAATTTATATTCGTAGCAGCCTTAAAGTAAAAATAAATCCATTATTGAGGAAATAAACTGAATTAATATGTGATAAGGTTACAAACATATACTTTTCCGGATAAGCAATAGCTTATTCCTATTCTTAGTAACCTAAAAAATCTTTTTCAATCTCAGAAAGTCTTATTTAGAACATGCAATGTTATTATTTTCAGAGAAGGTGTAGCGCTCTCACTGCCTGATGAGGGACAATAATGTTAATATAACACAGGAAACACAGAACTGCTGCTGCTTCACCTCAGAGTCTGTGTAATGTTTGAGCAGCAAGCCCCTCCCACTCATTAGGTATGCAGTCAATAGGCAGAAGTAGCCGATTGGAAAAATGTAAATCCTTGCATCACATTACATTAATTTACAATATTTATTTTCTATTTTCTACTTCATAAAACGAAAGTGTACAGACTTAGAAAGACAAATTAACTTTGATTTTCAATTTCTAATAATTTGTAACCACTTCAAAGGCTCCCGTTCATTTATAGTTAAACCGTAACTAAAAATACACAACTCGCACTACACCCGATGTGTCACACACAGGCCACATCTGGCCCACATACAGCAGGCCACAACTCACACTAGACCCGCTGTGTCACACACGGGCCACATCTGGGCCACATATGGCAGGCCACAACTCACACTACACCCGGTGTGTCACACACGGGCCACATCTGGCCCACATATGGCAGGCCACAACTCAAACTACACCCGGTGTGTCACATACAAGCCATATCTGGCCCACATATGGTAGGCCAGGACTCACACTACACCCGGGGTGTCACAGACGGGCCACATCTGGCCCACATACGGCAGGCCAGAACTCACACTACACCCGGGGTGTCACAGACGGGCCACATCTGGCCCACATACGGCAGGCCACAACTCACACTACACCCGGGGTGTCACACACGGGCCACATCTGGCCCACATACAGCAGGCCAGAACTCACATTACACCTGGGGTGTCACACACGGGCCACATCTGGCCCACATACAGCAGGCCACAACTCACACTACACCCGGTGTGTCACACACGGGCCACATCTGGCCCACATACAGCAGGCCACAACTCACACTACACCCGGGGTGTCACACACGGGCCACATCTGGCCCACATACAGCAGGCCACAACTCACACTACACCCGGTGTGACACATATGGGCCAGATGTGGCCCATATGTCTCCTGCCATTGCCAGAAGTGAGCCATATGTGCCTTAGTTGGCCCAGATGTGGCCCAGAACTGTATGCTATCTGGGAATAGTTGATAAAGTTTCCATAAGGAGCAGCTCCTGGATTTTCACTTTCCTCTGAGTTCACATGGGCGTCATGAGCCTCCATGTCTGTCCAACAACAAAATAATTCCTGAAGGCGAGCGGTAGCCTAGAAAGTAAATAGTTCCACGTTTGACTAAAACTATACACAAATCAATGACGTTACAAACATTCAAATTCAGCAATAAAACTAAGATATTCGAGAATTTACCAAACTATAAATATTAGTTTTTAGATTACAAAGTTTATAAACGTAGTCTCTTTTTAAAAGAGAAAAACGCAATTATTAACGTTACTTTTGGCCCTTCTGCTTTGCCATAGAGTTACGAAAAGGAACTGCGCATGCGCACTAACACCTGCCTTTGACATTGAGAACAGCATTGCATTTCCTCATACTTTGAGTTGTAAACTAAACAGGTAAGACTTTGCATTTTGTAAATAAACGCAGCAACATTAATCTACATTCGGCCTTAAACGAGGGTATTTATACAGAAGGAACTTGAATGAAATGTATGGTGTTTAGTGCGAAAGAAATCGAGCTGTTGAGATCTAAGACGCTAACTCATGCTGATACTGTGTTTTCAGAAATCAAAGAAAATAAAATGAGTTCTCACGAACATCTTTCAACACTGTGGCATTATTTGACTAATGAAATTAGTATATGGGAGCCATTTTTAAAACAATGTTAGCTCATACGTAGTTCGAGACCCTTTATCTCAGATCAATTACTGTTAAATTAGTTATTAAAAGAGAAACACAAACTAAAAATCAACCTGTTTTCTTTTTAACAGCTATTAATCTCAATACAGTTTGTAGCTGATTTTCTAAAGCGATATTTTGCACATTTTCTTTAAGGGTTAGTTCATAAAAAGAGAAAGCCAATTGACTTGCCCTTAATCCACCCAAGAGAACACTATTTGTCTTAGTAAAACAAAAAATAAATAAAATTAAGCTTGTTTTCAGGAGAGCCACAGGCAGTGGTGTAGTCCTTGCTATATGAACTTATACTCAGTATGCTTACTTTTTTCCATGAGCTGTTTGGGTATTACGACTTCTGAGGATCATACCCTCGGTATACTCATTTGTTTTGGTGATTAGACTTCCCTAATTTTTATGTAATGAGTTTGGTGTTTGAGTTTTTCGAAGATCATAACAAATCAGCTGAATGATGTCTCGCTGTAAAGTAAAATTATAAAACAGCATGGGCATTGCTTTAGCCCTCCTATATTTCCATTCAGCCCCCCTAAAACTTTTGCGATTACCCTATGAACTGTACACTACTAAATGATCGCCTCATTCCCCTTTAAATTTAATGTAAAAACAGCGGCAGAATCCCGCTCCTAAACTTGTTTTTCAGTTAGTCAGCAAACCACAGCTGTGCAGACCGTGAGCACAAGGTTTGTTTATCAATAGATTGTTAGAATATCTGCATATTTGCAGTTCTTTGCTATAGAAACACTTGTTTCCTTGTTTGAGATATATATATATATATATATATATATATATATATATATATATATATATATATATATATCAAATGAATCAAAGACACATTGACTTTCGTCGTTTCTTTGCCTACTTTTAAAATTTGGATTGGGTGGGTAAGAGTACACTACCTTTTATTTTAGGACTACACCACTGGCCACAGGTATTCATTTTTGTTTCTCAGAGTGCTGTAAGCCATTGGGTTTAGTTTTAAAAATGAGCATGGCTACGCTTGTTTTAATATAGAAAATTAAGATATATATTTTTTGCAACACTCTACTAAAGAAAAAAGTTGCTGGTGTTGAGGGTGTGTAAAACAATCTCTGTTGGCTAGCAAAGCAAAGAATGTTTTATTAGATGGAAATAGAGCATTCCCTCTAGGTTGGGAGAACGTTCCTAAAACCTTTTTTTAGGTTGTTACCAAAAACCTTCGTGCAACATTCTGGGATGGTTACTTTTTGGTTAAAGTATGTACTCTCATTGAGGTAGAGTTATTTTTATTCACACATTCTGACCTTCTGAATAAAATAACTTCACAAAAATAATATTTGCAAATACTAAATAGTGAATTCATATTAGCAGCCAATGACTATCAAAGTACAACATTGTTCACAGTCAAATGAATAGTGCTAATGCTGTTTTAGAGTCATACTTACAAGTGATTTCAGATTGAACATTCAAAGTACCATGGTAAATAGAGGTGTGAACCTATACTGGTCTCACGGTTCGGTTACGATTATCATGCCTTCGATTCGGTTCAATTCGATATCATGGTGCATTGACGATGCTTTCCATATACAGTGTTATATTTTAGGAGGGAGGCTATAACAAACTGTCTGTATAAACCAGGGGTCACCAATCCTGGTCCTGGAGAGCCGGTGTCCCTGCAGGATTTAGCTCTAGCTTGCCTCAACACACCTGCCTGGGTGTTTCAACTATACTTAGTAAGACCTTGATTAGCTTGTTCAGGTGTGTTCGATTAGGGTTGGAGCTAAAATCTGCAGGACACCGGCCCTCCAGGAACAAGTTTGGTGACCACTGGTATAAACACACAGACACACAGCACCACACTGTCTCTCATTCAAATACATATACAAACATAGACAGAACCAAACAAACAAACAAACCAACACACACACACACACACTTAAGCTCTCGCAACAGGGAAAACGAAAAAAAAAAAAAAAACGGAAAAAAGAAGCACTTTTTCGATGGTCCCTTATTGAGAGCTCCTCTCAGCGCGAGCTCTCCCGGCTAAACACATATTGCGAGGCCTTAAATGGAGCAGCTTTAACCAGCTTTGTCTTTTTGTAGGAAAACACTTTAGATCTTTTTAGGGTAAGATGTTTTTTAGTTAATGCCGTCTATCACTAAATGTGTGTCAGGAATATCGTAAACAAAACCAACTGAACCGCGCTCATTTCGGGTGCCCCCCTGGATATACAGCGCCCTTAGCATTTGCCTATGGTGCCTATGCCACAGGCCGGCCCTGTGTTGGCTGAGTGTTGTAAATACTCACGCTCACCTCCCTCGCGACAGAGCGCACAGGAGATAAATGATGTCAGTGCATAATAACCGGTTATGATTATTACTGAACCGATACTGAATTGTCCGCGTCTGCATCGCAGTGCACCAAAGAAACAATTAATTTTGACACCCCTAATGGTAAACTATCGAGAACAGGTCGCACTGAATGAATGTGCGAATATAAAACCAACTTCACCTCAATTGTTATTTGGTTTCTAAAATAAATTATTGGGAACCAAATAGAGCATTAAGCTAAAGTTCATTGTTTGCAGAGCAGAACACTCCAAAACAAAAACATTATCGTCAGCAAATGGTTGAATAATGTTCCCCTAACATTCCTGAAACATTATACACTCACCTGCCACTTCATGAGGTACACCTGTCTAACTGCTTGTAATGCAAATTTCTAATCAGCCAATCACAGGGCAGCTACTCAACTCATTTAGGTATGTAGACATGGTCAAGACGATCTGCTGCAGTTCATACCGAGCATCAGAATGGGGAGGAAATGGGATTTAAGTGACTTTGAATGTGGCATGGCTGTTGGTGCCTGAGTATTGCAGAAACTGCTGATCTACTGGGATTTTCACGCACAGCCATCTCTAGGCTTTACAGAGAATGGTCTGAGAAAGAGAAATATCCAGTGAGCGGCAGTTCTGTGGGCGCAAATGCCTTGTTGATGTCAGGGGAGAATGGCCAGACTGGTTCCAGCTGACAGAAAGACAACAGTAACTCAAATAAGCACTCGTTACAACCGAGATCTGCAGAAGAGCATCTCTGAATGAACAACACGTCCAACCTTGAGGCGGATGTGCTACAGCAGCAGAAGAGCACACCGGGTGCCACTGCTGTCAGCTAAAAACAGGAAACTGAGGCTACAATTCACACAGGCTCACCAAAACTGGATAAAACTGCGTAATGCTATCATATCAAAATGGACCAAAATATCTGAGGAATGTTTCCAGTACATTGTTGAATCTATGCCACAAAAGTGGGTCCAACCCAGTACTAGTACGGTGTACCTAATAAAGTGGCCGGTGAGTGTAGATTTTCTTGTATGCCATAGTTGACTCACCTGTGTGTATTTTCACAGATCCATCATGGTCAGCGGGAAGCGCATCGCTGACGTGGGCTACAGGCTGTTTTCGGGCTCCATGATGCTGCTGACGGTGTACGGCGGGTATCTGTGTGTCGTGCGGGCTCAACGCTACATGCAGAGAAAGAAACAGCTGGAGCTGGCGGCACAGAGCGAAAACACGGCCTCAGAAATCATCAAAGAATGAGGACTTCATCACTATAATGGACACTGATCATGACAATGTGGAGACGTGTAACAACAGAAACCTGCACTCATTGGAAATGCATGTGGAGTTCAGTGGCTCAGAATGAGATTTGTGTTGTAATATATTAAATGTTCTTTGTTAAAGCGATGACTTCTGTTTGCTTTATTAATATGCAGGGTTCCCACAGTGGTTCACAAATATATATTTTTTTTTACATTTGTTATTGTTTTAGGTCAGGGATGTCAAACTCAATTCTTGAAGGGCCGCAGCTCTGCACAGTTTAGTTCCAACCCTGCTCCAACACACTTACCTGGAGGTTTCAAACAAGCCTGAAGGACTCAATTAGTTTGATCAGGTGTGTTAATTAGGGTTGGAACTAAAGTGTGCAGGGCTGCGGCCCTCGAGGAGTTGAGTTTGACATACCGTGCATTTTAGAGCTGAACACAAATTGAAATGATTTTATTTCAGTATTTTTGTTATTTAAATATTACATTAAAATATTAAATAAAACAGTTTAATTTAATAATAAATCAGAAAAAATAATAAAATAAAATTGTGTTTTAGCATTGTTATTAAATAAAAATATTAAATAAAACAGTATAATTTAGATAAAAATAAATTTGAAAAAAATTGTGTTTTAGTATTGTTATTAAATAAAAATATTAAATAGTTTAATTAAAAATAAATCTGAAATAAATAAATTGTGTTTTAGTATTGTTATTAAATTAAAAAATTAAATAAAACAGTATAATTTAATTAAAAATAAATCTGAAAAAAATTGTGTTTTAGTATTGTTATAAAATAAAAATATTAAATAGTTTAATTAAAAATAAATTTGAATAAAATAAAATTGTGTTTTAGCATTGTTATTAAATAAAAATATTAAATAATTTAATGAAAAATAAATCTAAAATAAATAAATAAAATTGTGTTTTAGTATTGTTATTACATAAAAATATTAAATATTTTAATTAAAAATAAATCTAAAATAAATAAAATAATTGTGTTTTAGCGTTGTTATTAAATAAAAATATTAAATAATTTAATGAAAAATAAATCTAAAATAAATAAATAAAATTGTGTTTTAGTATTGTTATTAAATAAAAATATTAAATAATTTAATGAAAAAGAAATCTAAAATAAATAAATAAAATAAAATTGTGTTTTAGTATTGTTATTACATAAAAATATTAAATATTTTAATTAAAAATAAATCTAAAACAAATAAAATAATTGTGTTTTAGCATTGTTATTAAATAAAAATATTAAATAATTTAATTAAAAATAAATCTAAAATAAACAAAATAATTGTGTTTTAGTATTGTTATTAAATAAAAATATTAAATAGTTGAATTAAAAATAAATCTGAAAAACAAAATCAATAAAATTGTGTTTTAGCATTGTTATTAAATAAAAATATTAAATAAAACAGTTTTAATAAATCAGAAAATAATGCATTACTGATGAAAAGAAAGAAAAACTACACATCAAAAGTACTAAAATGAAATTAAAATGACATATTTGCCAGTAATTCTTAAATGATTTTGCTTCAGGACGGCCAATATAGGTGCACAATTGAAATATTATTTTCATAAAACAAATAAAAATATCCTTGCGAACAAAAAACAGCAATTTTCCATCATCTGCAAACAACTGCATTATAAAAATGTACTTTATTTAGTTCAAGCCTTTAAAAAAAACAAACAAACAGACTTGTTCATCGTGGGAACCCTGAATTTATCATTTCCACTTTATAAATTATATTTATTTGCATTTATTTTATTTCATTCACATCTACCCAGAACATCAACGGAAGGTGAAAGCTCACCAAATTAAACCAACAAGCGCCTTATTACAGGAAAAAAGGCCCAGCTTTCAATTTTAATAAACTTATTTGGTTTTCCAAAATAAAAAACAAAAAAACGGCGAAAAAAAAGAACCAGCACAGGAAAACAAATTACAAACACATCAGTAACCAAAAAACAACCAATAAAAAACAAAATAAAGCAACTGCATGTGGAAACTCAAGTACATCCAACCATTAAAATCTGAAGAGGAAAGTCTCCAGCAGGAAAAACCGTCTCCCAAAACCAGGAAACGAGGGAATGCAAACATCACTAATTTAATCGTTTCTCTCTTTCACAAGCTTCTCATAGTGGCCGTACAGTCTTTATGGAAAAAAACAAAACAAAACTCCTCAAAAGCCACCATGGAGTGTCAGGAATCCCGCAGCAGGATGTTGTAGTTGGTGTTTTTGGTTGTTGGAGTGAGGTATGGGGATGAGGAATTAGTCCCGACGCCATATTTCTGGGACTGGAGTTCTTTGTGCGAAGGCCACGAGGACGAATTGTCACCATTCACTATGGTTTTGGCTCCAAGTTTTGGAGCCAAAATGACCGTTAGTGCCGTTTTCTCCTCGCGGCGAGGCAGATTTGAGTCGCTCTTTGCCTGACGTTTCAGTTTCTTCCTCAGAGCTGCTTTCAATATCGCTGCGGTCATCTTTGGACACCTAAAACAACAGTTAACAATCATTTTATTGTGTATTTTTTTGTGTACAACCCTGCCGACAAAAACTGCTTAAACCAGCATAGGCTGGTTGGCTGGTTTTAGCCAGTCGACCAGTCTGATTTTAGGGGGGGGTTTAGCCATTTTCAGGCTTGTTTCTTAGCTGATCAGGCTGAAAAATGACCAGTTAAAACCAGTTTGTGTAAGCCTAGTGTAAACTGGCTAGGCTGGTCATTTCTCAGCCTGAAATGGCCCAAACCCATCTAAAATCTACAACCAGCAAATATAGGCTGGTTAAAGCCGTTTATTCAGCAGGGAAATCAACAAGCTTTTGAATAATGTCGGTGGATGTCCGCTAGGTGGCGCTAATGTGCTTTAAAAGCATAATTCTTCAGCATTTGCACTCAAATCTTCCTAGTTTTTCTTTTAGACTATAGGTAAGGCCAATTAATTGTTTTATTTTTATGTTTTTAGTCTATGATGTGTTTCAGATTAATGATAATATCCTTCCAGCCACATGGTTATACCTATTTTTGAACAATAGAAAACAATAGACAATTATGTAGTTAGATTGCTTAGTATTTGAGATTATTTTACAAGTACAGGTCAGAATATGTATTTTGCTTTTTTAAACATGAAAATATTAAATAACTAAATATATTAAGAAATAGATAACTGCTCTCTATTTTTGAATTTCCAGTTAATTTACTGTTTGGAAATCAGAAGTGAGACTTTTTTTTGTAAATGATGATAATTTATTCTTAATTTATACTGTGTTTATAAAGTGCCATAAAAGTCAGCAAGTTTCATACCATCATAAAGTCAAAAATGTAAATATTTTTTAAATTAAAACGCTAACAAACTAATATACATAATGTGTTCATATTTGTCAAAAGCCAATTAAGAGAAAAATTCTTCTCAAATAAAAAAATAGTTTATAATAGTTTATTTTATTTAAACTATTTCAAAATAAATTTATTCAATTTGCTCAAAATAAGCAGAACTGTCTTAAAACCTGATTCATTCAAATATTTTTGAACATGACAAAATACAAACTAAATTAATATAATTAGTTCAAATGCATTAGAATAATATTTATTGGAATTCTTATGATAAAAATAACCTGTTTATTGCATATTTAAAGCACATTTTAATATATTAGCATTTAACATAATATTGCAAAAATCTGCTTAAAACCTTTTTACATTTTAGTATGTTTTTTGTGCTTTGCTTCTTTTTTAAACATGAAAATATGACAATACTACATTAATTTATGCATATTTTCGATGGTTCATAGTTTGTATGCTAAATAATCTCTCTATATTTTTGAAATCCCATTTACTTTTCAGTTTGAAAATCACAAGGGGGTGTTTTTTATTTTATTTTAATTTATACAGTGTTTATAAATAGCCATAAAAGACAGTAAGTTACATCATAAAGTCAAAAATGTTGCAAATAAATTTAGTTTTTGATTAAAACGCTAACAAACTAATATACATAATGTGTTCATGTTTGTCAGATATGTCAATTAAGAGAAAAATTTTAGTTCTCAAATAAAAAAATAGTATTCGTTTATTTTATTAAAATCATATTCAAAATGCATGTACTAAAAATGCTTAAAACAAGCATCAATGACTTAAAATCTGATTCATTAAAAATGTTTGAACATGACTTAAAATACTAACTAAATTAATATAATTAGTTTAAATGCATTAAAATGATATTAATTGGAATTCTTATGATAAATATAACCTCTTTATTGCACATTTAAAACACATTTTAATATATTAGCATATAGCATTTAGCATAATACTGCAAAAACCTGCCTCAAACCTTTTTTCATTTTAGTATGTTCGACAAATTTGCATCGCATTTAGTGTATTAGTTAATTATTAATCCAATGTCCAATGGTATCCAAATGTAAACAGTTAAGTTTGAGTTCACGCTAAATATACTATACTATGATCCAAATTGGACAGAGAGTTTATATGTAATTCCAAAAAGAAAGTCTTAAATTTATAAATAATATATCAGGAATTTAGGCCTACACTTGCCCAATTAGTTAAACTTGCTGGAAAAAAAGAAAAAGTAAAAACTCTGTAACCTAAATTTTATATGCAATTCTCGCACATAAATCTTCAACTTGCCCTCAAAAGAGCAGGAGGTTAAACCCACGATCCGGGACGGCAAACTACTTTAAAAGGGATCATGGGAAAGGAGTAAAGAAAGCAGACTTACAGCTGAAGAGAGAGAAAGAGAGAGAGAGAGAGAGAGACTAGCAGAAAGAGCGACAGATTTCTATTGGGAGAGAAGCTGAAAGACAGGAACCATCTTCTAGCCAGCGAAAGAGGGAAAAGACAAACCAGTTCTGCAGAAGAGAAAGAGATAAAAGAGAAGAAACGCACGTAACTACACCAACTTCTGGAGAATCTCCTCACTGAGAGCTAAAAAAACAGGCTGATCTGCTTCAGTCTGACGTCATGACACGGTTTCTGGGTCCAAACTCTACATCAGACGTCAAATGTGAATAACAAAATGGTGCCAATATACACTGATAATGTGTCATTTCAATATTAAAATCACGATCGCAATGATTTCAAGTTTGACGGATTTATTTTAGGAAGGTTAAAATTACTGTGTTGATCTTTATACTATTCAACAACTCTTCTGATTTTACATATTAATTCAGCGTATTAATAAAGTCATCTGGAATGGCAAAGAAAGCGTTCTTGCAGGACTCCCAGAGTTCAAAGATTATTTGGATTCATCTTCAATGCCTCCTCCTTTATCTTACGCCAGACATGCTCAATAATGTTTAAGTCTGGTGACTGGGCAGGCCATTCCTGGAGCACCTTGACCTTATTTGCTTTCAGGAGCTTTGATATGGAGGCTGAAGTATGAGAAGGAGCGCTATCCTGCTGGAGAATTTGCCCTCTCCTGTGGTTTGTAATGTAATGGGCAGCACAAATGTCTTGATATCTCAGGCTGTTGATCTCTGCAGATCTCTCACACATCACAACATCATAATACATCACAATTATTTTTATATCGTAAGTCAATCAGCCCTTGAATGTGATATGAATAACCATTGGCCATAAATGGAGACTGTTATCGAGTTCTCAAATGAGTAGAGGCTTGGACCCGGGAACAGTATTTCATTCGTCACGACTGAACAAATACAAAATGAAGTTGTTTTTTGCGCACCTTTCCCCTGACGATGGCTTTGAAGGCGATGCGAGCGATCAGATACGACCAGAAGATGTGTAGCACCTGCAGAACCAGCAGCAAGAAGTTGAAGAGCCACCAGGACGGGTACGGCCCGATGATCTGCCAGCTCTCAAACAGAGTCGTGTTCAGGATCCTGAGACCGTCACAAAAACAAATGAAGAATTGACTTAACATTTCTGAAAAATGCCCATTCTGACTTTGAAAGAAAATAAATTAACTAAAAACCCACTGACGACATTTCCAACCAAATTCATGAATTTAAATTTGAATATTGCAAAAAATAAATTTCTATATGAAGGTTCATATTTAGCTTAGAAATGCAAATAAAGCAGTTTTTATCCGGTGTTTAACAGAACTATATTTATAAAACATACATTTCTAACCAAAGTTGCAGACGTAACTTATATTGCAAAAAACATTAGCAAATTAAGTGGCTTCCTCCAATGTGTTCAAAGAACAAAACGAATGCAAAAAATATTTTCATTAGCTAATTTTCAATCAAAATTTAAGAACGTAACTTGAAATATTGCAAAAAATACGTACGTTACTTAAATTTCTATCCAAAATTGTAGTCGTAGCTATTGCAAAAAATGCGTAGTTATAATCCCAAAGTGTTTGAAAGTACTAAACGTAACCACAAAAATCTTTATACCATCAAAACTTCTATCCAAATTTGCAAAAGTAACTTGAAATAAAGCAAAAAAAAATAAAAAAAAATAAAAATAAAAATGGAAATAAAGTGCTGTTTTCAAAACAATTAGCTAAATTTCCTTCCAAAGCTGTGAACATAATTTAAAATATATTAGAAAAAAAATATTGCTATTTTTATCCCATTGTTTTCGAAAGAACAAAAATTTTTTATCAAAGTTTACGAAAGTAACTTGAAATATTGCAATGAAAAAATTGCGAATAAAGTGCTGCTTTCAAAAACAGTTAGCTAAATTTGCTTCTAAACCTGCGAACATAACTTGAAATATTAAAAAGAAATATTTGCAAATAAAGTTATACTTTTATCCTAATTTTTTCGAAAGAACAAAACTTAAGCTAATTTTTAAATTAGCAAAATTTCTATCAAAAGTTGCAATCGTAACTTGAATATTGCAAAAAATATAAACATTAGTCAAATCTCTAACCAAAATTGTAAATGTAACTTGGAATATTGCTGAAAATGCGTAGTTTCAATCCCAATGTGTTTGAAAGTACTAAACGTGACTACAAATCTTTACACTTAAAAATTTACATCCAAATTTGCGAAAGTAACTTAACATGTTGAAAAAAAAAAAAAGCGAAAAAAGTGCTGTTTTCAAAACAATTAGCTAAATTTCCTTCTAAAGCTGCGAACATAACTTAAAATATTAGAAAGTAATATTTGCAAATAAAGTATTATTTTCATCCAAAAGTTCGAAAGAACAAAACTTAACTCTAAATTTTTAATCCAAAGTTGCGAACATAATTAAAAATTTTAGAAATACATATTTGCAAATAAAGCTTTTGTTTTAATCCCAATGAGTTCAAAAGTACAAAACATTACCAAATTAATTTGTACTACATTTACCTAATATCTATATTTAATTATATACTATAATAATAATAATTAATATTTAACTTCAATTAAAACTATACAAATTTGGGGAAGTAACTTAGAATATTGAATACATAAAACATATATCAGTAATTTCTTTCCTCATTATTTAGCTCTCCACTTAAACAGAGACACTGAATCCAGATGCTTGGGTTTCATCTCTGCTGGAGTCAGTCAACGGAACAGTTAATTGAGCAATTACATTAACGAGCACACAGGAGACACACTGACCAGAAGGGGAAAATGATCAATCTCGTCCCGAAGAAGATTATCCCGAATATCACAAACACCACGTCACACACACGCTGGTATTTGGCATAGTTTGCTAACTTTGCCGCCTGTAAGAAGAGGGAAAACATAAATATCAAAGAAAATAACAGTGAAAAGTCAATAGGATAGAATTATACTTCAGCACTTCTCAAACAGATTCTTAATATAAATTATTAGAATAACAATTCGAATAAGACGATAAATTTTTGGTGATTTTGAGAGGATGATACTATATTTTTCTAATATATTCTTGAAGGATTTGTAGATTAGTGCTATTTAAAAGCTTTTTTGTCCAAAAAAAAAAAAAAAATCAATCATTAACATGGAATACTACAGAAAACACTTGAAAATAAAGCACTATTTTCATCCTAACATTTTCGAAACGTAAAAAGTACAACAGTCAAATTTCCATACAAATATGCAAAGTAACTTGCAATATTGAAGAAAAATGTAGAAAACAGTGTCTTTTTCAAACCAATGTGTTTGAAAGCTAAATTTCTATCCAAAGTTGCTAACATAACTTACAATTTAGAAAAGAAACATTTGCAAACAGTGCTATTTCTATTCTAGTGTTTTTAAACACTGATATTAGCTAAATAATATGCAAAATTGTGGAGGTAACTGGAAATATTGCAAAAAAATGTTTTGTATTTATTTACAAAAAAAATCAATTATTGACATATATAATGATTATCTTTAGATATTAATAAATTAAATGAACATAAAAATTATACATTGCAAAATTATAGGCTATGAAAAATTAAACATTAAATATGTAGAACTGAATCCATCAAACATACATGCATTTTTTAAGGATACTCTACTTTTATAATATATATACTTCATAGATTTGTATATATCTTTTTCAGCTTTTGAAAAATATTTAATGAAAACAAATAAATAATGTATGAATCAGTTATTCAAAGCCTAAAAGGAGAATAAATAAAGATATTAAATATTAAAAATTATCTTTAACTGGAAAATCCTTGGCATATATATATATATGCCAAGATATATACATGATATATGTCTATACATGATATATGTCTATATACATACATACATACATACATACATACACACACACACACACACACACACACACACACACACACACACACACACACACACACACACACACACACACATATATACATACATATATATATACATATATATATATATATATATAAATATATATATATATATATATATATAAATATATATATATATATATATATATATATATATATATATATATAATAATATGTTTCTGTAAAATTTTGATATTTGTTTTATTTAAAAAAAATGACAACTGAAAGCATAAAACAAATTATTTAGAATTATTTACATTATATTTATAAAATTATTTTTAATTATAATTACATTATAATTATTTACATTTAGAGTTAGTTACAGTATATATAGGAAAAATGTTTAGATCTTAATCAATTATATATATATATATATATATATATATATATATATATATATATATATATATATATATATATATATATATATATATATATATATATATATATATATATGCAGAAGTGCAAGTGTTTTGTTGTTGTTGTTTTTTTTACCTCCAGCAGGAAGTCGGAGGCATCATGAACACACATGACCAAACTTCCCACACGCAACATGTTATTTACATATGAGAAACTGATCAGGCCGATGGTGGCCAGATGATGAATGAACATGATGAGGAAATCCTGAAAGACACACAACATAAACCTTAAATGAATACACTAGATGCAAAACACAAACACATTATGCAAATTAATTACAGTCATACTACAGGGGCTGTTGGATGCTTGATTCTGATTGGCTGAGCATTCTAATAAAGATAAACATACAGCTAAATTAGTTCTGGCAAGTTTTGAATCTATACTGAGAATTGATTCAGATTTAATAAAAAATGAGTCGCGATTCATCAATGAATACATTTTTTTCACCCACCCGTACTAATAACACCTAAATATTTGGAGACATTGCAATGTGATTATAATTAAATTTGATTTATTTATTTTAAACAGTTTAAATCACACTCTTAAACTCATAAAAACAATTACGCAAACACAAATACATTTCACAATAATCAACAAAACACTTATATCAAATCTGCACAAACTCAAAATAACAATTGATTTTAACCAATTTGAAATGAAGCATGGTAAAGTACAAGCTTATAATTTATCAGTATGATCTGTATTTTGGTACTGACTCAATTTTACAGTATATCGGCACAAAAGAAAAAAAAAAAAAAAAAAAAAACGTTCTTGGTCCATATCCTTACAAATGGGTCAACTAAAAGTAAATCAGCATCTTAAGTATACAGTTTGACCGTTCCTGATCTCAAAAATAACAATTGAAAAGTGTCAATTATGCTTATAATACTATATTATTATACAATTATGCTTATAATATACTATAATACTCAGTATAGTGCAAATACTATCATAAACGTATACTTAAAACTATATAGTTTAAATACCACCGTAAACTTAAAAATAAAACTCAGTATAGTGCAAATACTATCATAAACGTATACTTAAAACTAAGTATAATGCAAATACTATTGTAAATGCATACTTAAAACTTGGTATAGTCCAAATATTGTCATAAACGCATACTTAAATCTTTGTAAAGTGCAAATACTATCATAAACGTACACTTAAAACTTTGTATAGTGCAAATACTATTTTAAATGCATACTTAAAACTTTGTATAGTGCAAATATTATTGTAAACGCATACTTAAAACTGTGTAGTGCAAATACTATCGTAAACGTAAACAACTCAGTATAGTGAAAATACCATTGTAAACGCATATATAAAACTTTGTACAGTGCAAACACTATCGTAAACGCATACTTAAAAACTTGTTTAGTGTAAATACTAACGTAAAAGTATACTTGAAACACTGTATAGTGCAAATACTATTGTATGCGTATACTTTAAACTTTGTATAGTGCAAATACTATCTTAAATGCATACTTAAAACTTTGCATAGTGCAAATATTATTGTAAACGTAAACTTAAAACTTAGTATAGTGCAAATACTATCGTAAACGCATATTTAAAACTTTGTATAGTGCAAACACTATCGTAAACGTACTCTTAAAAATGTGTATAGTGCAAATACTATCGTAAACGTATTCTTAAAAATTTGTATAGTGCAAATACCATCATAAACACATACTTAAAAATTTGTATAGTGCAAATACCATCATAAACACATACTTAAAAATTTGTATAGTGCAAATACTATCATAAACACATACTTAAGAATCTGTATAGTGCAAATACTATCGTAAAAGCATACTTGAAACTTTGTATAGTGCAAATACTATCGTAAATGCATACTTAAAAATTGTATAGTGCAAATTCTATCGTAAACGCATACTTAAAACTTTGTATAGTGCAAATTTCATAATTTTCGATTAAAGTATTTTCCTTCCAGCTTGATAACATGCACAACAGAAGCTCAATTAATTTCCTGAGTGTTACTGAAAAGATGAACGAAACCTCTGTGTTATGACTTTTGACTCACTGTCAGTTATTATACTAAACTATGGCCTCACAATGAACACCGCCGAGGGCCGAATCTTAAACAAATAAACCTGAAGACGCTCAGCGGACAGAAACAAATGCGTTTGTTTTCAAGAGCTGATGAAAATAAAGCAGCAGTGACAGGAGAAAAGAAAGCAAGTGCGTCTGACAGCTGTTCAATTCACACACACTCGTTCTGAAGGATTACTGCTGGAGTTTAAGGTCCTTTAACACACTAATCTGCACAAGCTTAAGCAGTTTAAATCTCCGTCACATGATGTAAGATCGCCGAGAGACGTCTTAAAGGGATAGTTCACCCAAAACTTTATCATTTACTCACTTGATTCAAACATTGATGAGTTTCTTTTTTCCTGTTGAATACAAAAGAAGATATTTTGAGGAATGATTGGAAACTGGTAACCATTGACCACAATAGTATTCTTTCTCCTACTATGGTAGTCAGTGGTTACCAGTTTATAACATTCTTCAAATTATCTTCTTTTTTTGTTCAACAGCTGAAAATGAAACTTGCATTTTTTTGTGTACTATCTTCTTAAGTGTGTAAAATAAGCGTATGTTGACCTCACCTGTATTTATTATAGTCACATACTACCTTGGTCGTTTATTTTGAAATGTTCTCAGGGGTCCACATATAATGTTAAGATTTTGACATAAAATAAATAGAGACTGCAAATTTTCTTGACCCATTCAGTTTTTTTTTGTAAGTGTAACCTGCTGATGTGATGTGACTAATTTAAAACTTTGAACAAGGATAGTCACAACACCTATTTATATTATACAAACAAAAAAAAAAACATCTGCTTTTATGCAATAATTATTTTTTAATAATTAAAATATTAGAAAATTATCAAAAATCACTTTGAAATGTGTTTAAAAATTACCTAAATATATCTTTTATTTCATAAAAAATATAAAAAAAATTACATTTTAAATAAACAGTACATTATTAGTGTGTGTGTGTGCGTGTCTGTGTGTGTGTTTATATATATATACCAGAATTGAATTGATAAGTATAGCAGATTTTTTTTACTCATGCAGCAAACATTTTAAAAATAGCTTAAAAGAAACACTTTTGACAAATTGTGTATAGTGCAAATACTATCATAAATGCAAATTTAAAAATTTGTATAGTGCAAACACTATCGTAAACGTATTCTTAAAAATTTGTATAGTGCAAACACTATTGTAAACGCATTTTTAAAAATTTGTATAGTGAAAATACCATCATAAACACATACTTAAGAATTTGTATAGTGCAAATACCATCATAAACACATACTTAAAACTTTGTATAGTGCAAATACTATCGTAAATGCATACTTAAAAATTGTATAGTGCAAATTCTATCGTAAACGCATGACAATTTGACAATGGCCAAAATTACATTTCAAGTATTAATCTTATATTAGTACTCTTTAATCTGGTAATCTGTGTGTGTTAGAGGAAGTGAATTTAAACAGGCGGTCATGGTGGCATACAGACTGTAAAACACCTCGAACACTGCAGTACGCAACATAGATTTGTTGAAAATATTCCAGAAAAATCTTCAGTCCTTGACCAATCTCTTCTAAAAAGCATGATAATTTAAAAGGGAACTATTTTCTATGCTGTTTTTGACCCTCATTAGAAAGCTTTAAGTGGGTGTGGCCGATTGTAGTCTCTAAAGTAAAGCCCACTTCTCAGACTGGCTGGAAATTTTTCATATTAAGGGGCCGTTCACATTGAATGCGCATTTACAATCCCAAAACGCACTGCCTTTTTGTTGACAAGAAAAAAAGGAACGTGTGCGCTTTTTTTTATGTCGCTAGGCAACGAGTGAATCAGCTGACACAAACACAAACACTGCAGGCGCCTCACGGAAACCCCGCCTCTGCTTCCATTTGATTGGAAAATGAAACAGACGCGAGTGATGTAGCGTGCTTTTCCTACTCAGAGTTGACTTTTTTTTTTTAATTGAGAGCGCATGGCATGCAAGGGCAAAAATGCGAGGCGCAGCAGGCGGTTAAAACGTGAGACGCGCAGGGCGCATAAGCAGCGCTCAAAACGCTCGCGGCTGTTAGCAAACTATTTGAGAGGCGCCTCTCAATGCAAAGAGCACATTCGTTGTGATCGGCCCATAAGAAAGCCAAATAGGCAGTTCAGTAGAAGTGGGCGTTAATCTTCTGTGGAGGTGGAGCTTATCCACCTTATGACATCATAGAGACAAACATTCCAAAGTCTGTGGCTTTGTCAGACGGCCTTCAATACAAGCCTTTTTGGAGGAAACTCAACGTTTTGAGCTCTGAAACGTACAGGATGTTCTTACAGTACTACGAGTCTTCATATGTCAAAAGACCAAGGGAATATTGGTTTCTGAGTTCATGACCCCTTTAAAAAAGAAATCTATTTTAAATATGTATCTCAGGGTGCTTTCACACCTGTGAATCGATTCAGTTGTTCCGAAACAGAGATTACAATTGTTACATTGTTGCTCTTTGCTCTTGGAGCGGTTCGCTTTCACACTGCAAAGTTTCTAATCGGACCAAAAGCCCTAAAACAAGTCACGTGCGAGTAAACTCTCCTCACATTGGTCAGAGTGTCAGGGTTTATTTTGCAGCGTCCCGCTCAGCTGTCAGGAGAGGTGGTGGTTTGGTGGTAATTGACAGGGTGCGCGCGCGATGTGTCTGAGGAGAGACGCGGTGGGGAGGGGTGAGAAGGGTGCGCGACGATGCCTATTTGAGGACCGGGAGAGAGACGCGAGATTACCGGGAGATCATCACTCGTTTGCGGGCATCCGGAGACTCGCGAAACTTCCCGCCCTACTCATAATTCTCTCTTCATATAGCCGTAAGCCTATTACATATCCATAAAACACTGTGATATAACCGCGCTCGGATCGGATCGCTTTCTCACTGCAATCGAACCGCACCAGGGTTCGTTTCAATCAAACCGAGACCACTTCATTCAAGCGATCTCGGAGCGATTACTTTGGCGCGGAACAAATCGCGATTGCCCTGTTCACATATGCCAAACGAACCGCGCTAACTGAGCAAACGAGACACGTTCCGAAACAAAAGTGTAGGTGTGAAAGCACCCTCCGATCTGGTAGGAGGCAAAGAGGTAAATTAAATGAAGTTTTGCTTTTATAAGGTTCTGGACTCACCTTTCTTTTGATGTCTGTGAACTGAGAGAACATGAGCGACCAGTAGAAGGCCAGTTCTGTTACATAATAATAATACAGGCCTGAGGTCAGCACCTACAACACACAAACACACACACAGACTTGGATTATAAAGCAGAAACTACTTTTGAGGAAACACTTAAAATGCCAAATTATAAATGGAAGTTGACATTTTTAAAAGACACTCATGTAAAGTTAATTTCTTATTTAAGCACATTCATTCCCCAAATCTTATATCGTGACTACACACAGTGCTCAGTATGAGTATACCCCATTATGAAAATAAATATTATACCTCATTTCTCAGTGAATATGAGTGATATATATTGGTGCATTTAAACAAAACATATTATTATTTTCCCCTGCTGTATGTGAGAACATACATTTTTTAAATTCAGGTTTTGCAAGGTTGTTGTTATTATCTAATAAACCATGCATGGTTGACAATGTTTTAACATGATTTGCTTCCAGAGAATGTCAAAGTTAACCATGGGGATTAATCTGAACCTGCATTAAAAATCATTCAAGCATTACCTGATAGGGGTAGTTGTACCAGCACTGTCTCGTATCCCACATCCACGGAGACTACAACACACACACACACACACACACACACACACACACACACACACAGTTAACTGGCATGAAAAAGCGTATAAATGTCATATCTGCATATAATCCTACACATTTCAGTCATATAAAATAGCAGGAAACTAAAAAGATCCATAAAGACCACTTGGAGAGCCAAACTCACCTGCCACAGAAAACGCATCCCATACGTAAATATAGACAGATAGAATGTAAACCTCCACCTGTAGAGAAAAACACAGCTGTTGTCAGAAAAACAACAACTAAACATACACACTCAAACACAGATAAGAGGAATCACATTGCATTATAATCACACTGGTATTTCCTCATTTACTCTCCACTCAACCTTTACATTAAAATCCGGTAAATATTCCTCATTTAATACTGCTAATCAACCAAACCAACCAGCTCTCTCAATAATGATTCGTTGTGTACTTTTTGTTTGACAACTAATGACTCTGACATTGTAATACTTTTAAACAGTATGCAATATACAAATATATGCATTTAGTGACTTTATAACAATTCCGCTAATATCGGCATGAACAAAATTACGTCTTATCATCAGTCTAATTGTATTTCTTTTATTGCTGTTTGGTAAAACAGTAGCTGGGTTTCCAACTTAAGGTGACGCAAATATTTTCAAAGTTCACCATACATCAAATAAATAAGTAAAAAAACTAAATAAACAATGCAAATGGGAATTAAGAGTGTTTCCGTTAAGTTAGTAAAGCAGCCGAATGTAGTATTGGTAACCTAGCAACCAACAGTAAACAAGGAAAAGATAATGGAGACTGCTGATTGGTCACGTGTGTGTAATGTCAAAGTTTAATTTGCAACAGCAATTCAGCAAACTTTATCGCACAAGTCCGAATCTATCTCAAGTGATCGGACTATGTAGTTTTTTTACAAATTAATCGATTATTATATATTTTTTTGCCTTTTTCATCGCTCATTTCTCAGGCGATATTTCAAAATGCGCATTAACACGGGATGATGTCAGCAAGAGTATTTATCCATCGAAAAATTTGTATTTAGTCGACCAAACTCCACAACATTTTTAGCTGGCGTGTGAATGTATCGTATAAAACGTCACTAATAGATTCCTTATTTTATTTGATAAATGCATCTAAAAATGGAAAAAGGTGGGTTTTGAGTGGAATTTTTATTATATTAAGAAGAAACGGTAATTTGTGAATGAAACTAAATTTAAAAATGTGCATAAAACAAAAAAGTACACGCAATTACAAGATTTACTTAAAACTTAACGCATGCTGTAGTGAAAATAATGTTGATAAATCCCTTAATAAAACAATAATTGATAACAAATACTGTATAGTAAATTAATAAAGTTTTACATTTCACAATGCATTCTGAATGGAATTTCCTTCATATCCGCTTGTTAAGTGTGACGTCACGCGAAGCGGCTTCCAGGTCCAAGCGCTCTATTCAACTGAATGGGACGGCTCATGAAATGGTAATAATAAACGTTTACAAAGCGATTTAATGCTTTCGAAAATCACGATTGCAGTATATATGTCCATTGCCTAATATCCGATGGCCAGAAAGTGATAAATTTTTTATATATTGTTACATTTTTGGTATTTGTTATGCAGCAAGCCCAGAGATAATTGTGTACACTATGACTTTATATAAGATTAACTTTAATGTGTGATAGGAATAAAACGTGATCATAAACGAATGATTTCTCCACTCAAATGAGTGGCGGCTTGGACCCGGAAACGGTATTACATACGTCACAAACACGTCACCACTCAACAAGCGGATTACAAAGAAACACCAAATGCTACATGATGAATAGATTAAAAATTCACCAAATATTAAACGAAAGTGAGAAATGTGCCTAAAAAAGAAAGAGTGAAAGCTTATATTTAATACTTGAAGCATGCTGTCGAGCAAATATTGCTGATAAATTACTTGGTGCATTTAATAAAATAAATAAACCTATACAATTCACCTCTGTGAAAGTTTACAATGAACACAATAAATAATTAAACCAAAATGAACAACCATAAAATCTAAAAATCAGCATGAAGCATGTCGTAATGCCAATAATTCCTCATTGTGTTTTGATTATGAATGCAGATATTCATTGGCATATTTTCATGTTACTCCACAAGCTAATTCGCTAGCAGGCATGCACAGTAGGATCAACTGGAAACCTACATGCTCTCGCAGAATTTGGTTCTTGTGCTGGGTTTGTCTTGGTTTCTTCTGTGTCGAAACCATCGCTGGACTTTTCGCACATCCCAGTCCAGCTGTTTAGACAGGCCTTCTGAATGCCTGGAGTCTGGAGACTGAAACAAACACAGAAATAAATAAATAAATAAATAAACAAACAGTTATGTTAATCTTTTCTCTAATTATTCTTCATTATATTGTGGAAGTGATGCTGACGGTAATGACATTTAGGCAATTTTTTTTTTAAATGTCCACTTTTAAACTGCTCTAAAAAGGCTAATAATCTTTATTAAATGCAATGAAATTTTATTTAACTTTTTTCAATCTGTTAATGTCACATAATATTGTAAAGTGATATTAATATCTTTAGTGATTTCATCATATTTGACAATACTTCTATTTCAAGCCCCTCAGTGACACTTTTGTCTGCTTAGTCAACAAGTATACTAACATTTAACAAAACTTTATCGGGCTAAAATAGTCTGTGATGGAAGTGATGTTATTCTTTCATTTTCCTTCGGCTTAGTCCCTTATTTGCCAGGGGTCACCACAGCGAAATGAACCGCCAACTGTTCCTGCATACGTTTTACGCGGCGGATGCCCTTCCAGCCACAACCCATTACTGAGAAACACTCATAAACACTCATTCACACATACACTATAGCCAATTTGGTTAATTCAATTCACCTATAGCACATGTGTTTAGACTGTGGGGGAAACCGGAGCACCCGTAGGACTCCCACGCCAACACGGGAGAACATGCAAACTCCACAGGGAAATGCCGATTGACCCAGCTGAGGTTTGCACCAACGATCTTCTTGCTGTGAGGCCACAGTGCTAACCACCGTGCCATTGACCATGATTGGAAGCTGCTCCAGAGATGTCTTTAAATAGCATATAAAACTTGTCTGTGAACTATGAGGGCAAAAAATGTATAAATAAATTACATTAATAAATCATAAATCATAGTAGATTTAATGATTAATTAATCGAGATTTTGATTTAAGGCCAAATCACCATGCACGGTGTTAAAGGGTCACGAAACACCAAAACACATTTTTTGAGCTGTTGACAGTCGTATATGTGTCCCACACTGCTAAAAACACTATTAGGACACCTATATTTCAATAAAAAGTGTAAATTGGTTGTTTTTGCGTTATTTTAAGCAAATTCGTACTTCTGGTTTGAAACAATTTTTGAAGCTGCGTCACGGTCATGACATAATAGTGTGTATTCCAGCGTGCAGACTGGGCGTCTGTGCCAGAGTGTGTCTTATTACGTCTTACAGTGTGATGCATTAATGCATGAGTAAGGCTTGGTTCAAACCAATCAGCGTGCTCTATTGTGCAACTTCATTAATATTCATTACTGTCACAGTGTTTAGACGACAAAGACGCCACGTTGTGTTGGCAAAACAAGCGTGAAGTGTTGCTTTTATATTTTGCTGCTGTTAAGTTTTGTTTTCATTTTCTCTCTGTGAGAGCTCAGCTGGAGTCACGTGTGGATTAACAGTGTACGCGACGCTCGACAACAATAACTTGCGTGTCTGAGGAGGATTATTGTTTACCTGAGAGCTGTTCTCATCTGCAAACGCTGAGATCCGGATTCGCTTTAGTCTCCTTTTTATAAAGACGCGGCTCTAGTTGCTGGTGATTGTCCTGTCTCTACAGATTTGGTAAGTAAGCGACCAGTGCTCTTTGTTTATTCAGTTTGTTTGTATCAAACTAACTATTGCACCAAGTGTAAACATGTTAGCACCACAACCAAACTTTAACCTCGTGTAGGGTTTTCACCGCATTTAGTGACCGGAATAACACACGCGGCTTTCTGACGCTACCTGCCGTGTGCATCTAAGTTTCCGGGAAATGCAGAGTTTTTTTTTCTCTCATTCGCCGTGCGGTATCAAACATTGCATGAAAAATACACGCTTGCAGAAGTTCCTCGAATCAAATATCTCGTTTGTCACGAGGGACATGAATGAATTCCCTGAATAAAAGAGCCAAACTGCAGTTTAGGTCCAACATTTAATAATTTGTCAAATAATTCGACTACAGATGTCCATGTAGGTTAAACACCATCACTTTGTGTGTGCCCTGTGTGTGTGTGTGTGTCCCCTGTGTGTGTGTATTTTGACTCTGAAACTCAGCGCGTGTTCAAATAGACACTCCCACACTGTGCCTCTTTTCTTCCTCCGACACTCCCCCCTAAACAGAGCTGGACACGCCCACTTTTCTGACTTTTTCCAAAGTAGAGGTGTGAAAACACCCTGCTGAAACGAGGGGGTTTCATGGCCCTTTAATATATATTTCACTGCTTCAGTTATTACAGTCTGAAACAGCAAGTCATTTTTGTATTATTGATTTACAATCAGGATCTGAGACCAACAAAGTAAACAAATAAATCAAATTCGAAGAATGCAAACAAGAAAATACATCAAAATCAGTGACAGCTTTCTGAGAAGCTGCAGAAAGACCTCCAGAATAACCAGTCAAACGAGAAGAGCGAAGCCCAGGCCGCATATTGACAGCTTCTGTCTTCCGGCGAGCGGCTCCAGTTATCAGATCAGATTTACACCTATAACAAAACGGCGCAGATAAGACACTTTTACAGCACTTTAAGCGCACGCCTCTTTGAAGTGACTGGTTATTGTAAAGTCAGAGCATTCGTTCCTTTATTTATCCATCCGCTAATGCTAAACCTGCATTTCTCGGCTAAAGTTGAAGTCAACGTCGCTTTTATGAGCTCATAAAATGCACAGGGAGAAGAAGAAAAACAGGTTCGTAAAAGAAAAAAAACAGACATTTATGACTGAAAACATGTTCATATTGCTGCTGTCGAATTGTATCCACCTTTTATTCTACATCCCATGATGCACTGCAATAATTATGGGAGTAAATAGAGCAAGAAGCTTTTATTAAAATCTGAGAGAGAAGTTTTAATATACAAAAAAAGAGGCGGGGTTATCCTTGATGCTACTGATGATGTCATCATTCTCGTTAACTATGCACGCAATGATTGGCTGGTGGGGGAGGGGTCTCTGTCAGAGATTTATACGTAAAATAACATTGAGAAGTGCAATATCATTATGTAGCCATATTCAAATAAAGGCATAAAAATAACCGTGTGGCCACATTTGAATACAAATTTGAATATGGGAATCTTTTTAAAATAAATGCTTCGAAATAAATGTGTTACTATATTTAGATAAAAGATTTAAATAACAGAATTAGGCCTGCCATATCGCATCCGCAATTATCACATCGCACGACTTACAATGCTGAGTCTGGATTAGAGTTGAGCAGGTGCCACAAAACAGGACTTTTAGAGTCACTGCTAAGATTAATCATAATAAAGATTGTTTATTACTTATTACTAGAGTAATGACTTTATTAAATATGACGACAGACAATTAAAGGTTAATTTTAGTATCTCAATAGAAGCTTTAAATGTAAACATGACGGGACAGTATGATGTCTGGTATGTTGAGAACGCCATCACTACTATGGTAATTCCAGTAGAATTCTAGTAGTTCCAGTGTTAATAAACATATTGCAGGTTCTACTACGCAAGCTCTGACTTGACCTGTATATGGATTATTTGCTGCACAACCTCACTATCTCCAGGAATTTGTTTATGTTTGAAAGCATGGGAAGTGCAACCCATAATTTGAACGGTGTTGTTTTTCCATTGCGCTGGTTCTGTCTGAATCATACCTTTGTGATGGATGTAAACACTTTCTCCAGGACGGCGTTGGGCTGAGCTCTCCTACTCAACTCCGTCTGGATCTGAAGCATGGAGGCACACGGACCTGCGATAAACCTTCAGGAGGAAATAACAGATAACATTACATTTAATCTACGAGTCGTCAGGAAAAACAACTCAACTACTGATCAAGATCAAATCTCCACTGATGTGATGCATTTTAAATGCTGATTGCTTGATTCTGATTGGCTGATTAGCATTCTAAGATGTGCTGTTATTTTTAAATAAATGCACAGCTAAAGTAGTTCCGGCAGGTTTTGAGCACATTACAGCTTCATATCACTACGCTGAATGAGTCATTAACAGCTTCAACAGTCACATCAAAACACAACAGAAGGCTTTGGTTGAGGAACTGGTCTATCATACATTAGCATTTTGAGGACAAAAACCTGACAAATGTCTGAAATACAACATCTGAACTGTGGCTTTAGCTTTGGGAACTATAAAATAAGTGAAATAATTGATGTCGGAATGTTGAATAATCAGAAAAATAATGCACACTTTCATTGTACATTATTTTATATCAATTCAACAGACCATCCTCAAATATTCTTGACATATTTTACTTAAAATGTTCAACACTATCGAGTTTCAGAGCAGCTTGCCCAACACTGGTAATGTAACTTTAACCCAGCTTAACCCAAAGTATTTCAAATTGGAGTTTGTTTACATTTAAAGAAACTAGAGATATTATTTAATTCAATTACTGAGCAGTTAAAATATATAATATTAATAATAATAATCTAAATAATAATAAATAAATCAATATAAAATTTGAAAGATGAATTATTAATATTGGCAAAGCAGTGGCGCAGTAGGTAGTGCTGTTGTCTCACAGCAAGAAGGTCGCTGGGTCGCTGGTTCGAGCCTCGGCTCAGTTGGCGTTTCTGTGTGGAGTTTGCATGTTCTCCCTGCGTTCGCGTGGGTTTCCTCCGGGTGCTCCGGTTTCCCCCACAGTCCAATTGGGTAGGCTAAATTGTCTGTAGTGTATGAGTGTGTGTGTAGATGTTTCCCAGAGATGGGTTGCGGCTGGAAGGGCATCCGCTGCGTAAAAACTTGCTGGATAAGTTGTCGGTTCATTCCGCTGTGGCGACCCCGGACTAATAAAGGAACTAAGCCGACAAGAAAATGAAATTAAATTATTAATATTGAAAGAATGCATTGTGTTCTAAGTGTAATGTTATAGACACAACAATTAAATAAATGAAATATTGCAAATAGTCTAGTAAGACGAGCTCAGTTTTCTGAGTGGCGGTCTGCTGTGGTTTGCCTCTTGGTTTTATCAGTTCAGAAATCTGTACTACGGATACACAATTTCAGCTAAGTGTTCTTGATCACTGTGTGTGGTTTAGCAGTGGTGAAGCTAATAAGAATGTGGCAGTCCTTCATATGAAACGTCTTTACAATTGATTAACAGTCAAATAAGAGTGACAAATGGGAAAAACAGCAGAATCAGTGATGGAAACAGGACTGCTGATGATTCAGATTCCACTGTAAAGACAGTAGTGTTAAAACTCGGATCAAGCCAGTTTGTTCAGATCAAGTCACTTTACTCAGACCAAACCACCTTGTGCAGATTAGGTGAGTTTTTAGGCTAGGTCAGTTTACACCAAACAAACCAGTTTGTCGAGATCAAGTCAGTTTATTCCAATCAAGTCAGTTTACACAAAGCAAGCTCAGCTTATTCAGATTGAGTTTGTGCAGATAACGTCAGTTTATTTTCAGAATGTTCAGTGGAAATCAGGTCATAGAGTTCAGATCAGTTTATTCCAATTAAGTCAGTTTACACCAACCAAGCCAGTTTGTCTAAATGAAGTTAGCAGATTCAGACTGAGTTTGTGCAGATGAAGTCAGTTTATTTGAGATTGTTCAATGTAAATCAGTTTATATAGATCAGGTCAGTTTGTTCAGATCAAGTCAGTTTATTCAAACCAAAAGAGGTTTGTTTAAATTAGAACAGTTTGTTCAGATCAAGTCAGTTTATGCCAAACAAACCAGTTTGTCAAGTTCAAGTCAGTTTATTCCAATCAAGTCAGTTTACACAAACTAAGCCAGTTTATCCAAATGAAGTCAGCTTATTTAACAATGTTAACAGTAACCTTATGCTAGCTGGAAAAACATGAAACAATAAAGAGTCTTGTTGAATTCTGAGGTAAGATTAGAAATCTACACAACAGCTCGAGCTGGTTTAGCTAGTCGGTCCTCAAACACACACATCCACTTCCATCAGCTGCGTTTCTGAAGAAGCAGAAGCAGACGTTCATTTGACTCATGCAAAACCCTGCTACATTCCAGAAACTTTGTCCAGAAAATTAGAACAGTTTGTCAAGATCAAGTCAGTTTATTCCAATCAAGTCAGTTCACACAAACTAAGCCAGTTTATCCAAATGAAGTCAGCTTATTCAGACTGAGTTTGTGCAGATGAAGTCAATTTGGTTCAGTTTGTTCAGACCAAATCAGTTTGTTTAGATTAGTTCAGTCTATGCAGATTAAGTCAGTTTACTCCAAACAACCCAGTTTGTTGAGATCAAGCCAACTTATTCCAATCAAGTCAGTTTACACAAACCAAGCCAGTTTGTCCAGATAAGGCCAGATTATTCAGAGTTTGTGCAGATGAAGTCAGTTTATTTCAGACTGTTCAGTTTAAGTCAGTTCATACAAATCAGATGAGTTTATTCAGATCAAGTCAGTTTGTCGAGATCAAGTCAGTTTATTTAGATCAAGTCAGTTTTGACTGACCAAGCCAGTTCGTCTAGATGAGGTCAGCTTATTTCAGATTGTTCAGATCAAGTCAGTTTATTCAGGCCAAAAGCAGTTTGTTTAAACTAGATAAGTTTATTCCGATCAAGTCATCAGTTTACACAAACCAGGCCAGTTTATTCAAATGAAGTCAGCTTATTCAGACGGAGTTTGTGAAAATAAAGTCAGTTTATTTTCAGATTGTTCGACTTAAGTCAGTTCATATAGATCAGGTTAGTCTGATCAGATCAAGTCAGTGTGTCCAGTTTACAAGTTAACAGTTTGTCAAGTTTACTCAATCAAGTCAGTTTATGCTTAGCGTTAACAACCAGTTTGATGATTTAATGAACTTCTAACATCAAATATTAAAGATTCAGTGTTTTTTTATATATAAATGAGAGATCAATAGTTCTCAAGGTCATAAACTAAGATGTGAAGATAAATTAAGATGCTTCAATTTGTGTAATTTAACAGCAAAACAGTAAAAGAAAAGACACAAATTTGTGAAAACTTAACACAAAATCAGCAATTATAGTCACTAAATTTTATTTCATTTTTTTAAAAATCCTGGAGGGACTAATTTGATTGAAATGTGTACCTAAATGTTTTGCTGTGATTAAACTACAATGCTAATTAGCAGTGTCAGCTAACACTAGTACCGTTTTTTATTATAGTTTGACAATTTATTAAACATCTAACATCAATTATTAAAAAAAAAAATCAGTGTGTAACTTGTCTTACAGTTTATCTGATAGAAAAATGTGTGATTCCTGTAAAACCTATCAAGTAGATGTTAACAGTAACCTTATGCTAGCTGGAAAAACACGAAACAATAAAGAGTCTTGTTGAATTCTGAGGTAAGATTAGAAATCTACACAACAGCTCGAGCTAGTTTAGCTAGTCAGTCCTCAAACACGCACATCCACTTCCATCAGCGGCGTTTCTGAAGAAGCAGAAGCAGACGTTCATTTGACTCATGCAAAACCCTGCTACATTCCAGAAACTCTGTCCGAAGCGAAAACAAATGATTCTGACTCACTGATTAATGAACGCCAGAAGCTGACGACAAAACCGGGAACATTAATGACTGTGGCACTTCAGGTTGGTGTAGATCTGCAAACAAATAAATCAACTGGAGCTCGATTTTGCATAGAATAATCCTGAGATTGTCAGAAGAGGTTTTTCCCCATTGTACATTATGAAGAAATCAAATTAGACTCAAATACATCCATGTCTATTTAAAGCAGGAAAGAAATAGAGCTTTGAATAATCTTGGATTTTCGATATAAGATATAAATTACGCAGTTTTACACAAGTATGTATTTTATGTATTAGTTGATGTTTTCTTTGATATTTTATAACTTTTTTGCCACTTGTTTCAACCCTTGTGCACTGTTCAAATTTACACTTAAAGTCAGAATTATTAGCCCCCCTTTTGAATTTTCTTTTCTTTTTTTAATATTTCCCAAATTATGTTTAACAGACCAAGGACATTTTCACAGCATGACTGATAATATTTTTTTCTTCTGGAGAAAGTCTGATTTGTTTTATTTTGGCTAGAACAAAAGCAGATCTTAAATTTTTATGAACCATTTTAAGGTCAAAATTATTAGTCCTTTTAAGCTATATATTTTTCGATAGTCCACAGAACAAACCATCGTTATACAATAACTTGCCTAATTACCCTAACCTGCCAAGCAAACCTAATTAAACTAGTTAAACTCATAAATGTCACTTTAAGCTGTATAGAAGTGTCTTGAAAAATATGTAGTCAAATATTATTTACTGTCATCATGGCAAAGAGAAAATAAATCAGTTATTAGAAATAAGTTCTTTAAACTATTATGTACAGAAATGGGAAGAAAATCTCTCCGTTAAACAGAAATTGGGGAAAAAATATACAGGGGGGCCAAGAAATCAGGGGGGTTAATAATTCCGACTTCAACTGTACTTGTTATATTATTGGTGAAAAACATCCACTGAATTAAACTGCTGTAAAAATACATCAGACAAATATATATATATATATATATATATATATATATATATATATATATATATATATATATATATATATATATATATATATATATATATATGTATATATATATATTTTATTTATTTATTTTTTTTTGCATAAATTTGTTAATCTACCTCACTCATGATAAAAACTACTTTTTTTTTTATTTTTAGAAAATTACAGCACTTTAACTCTTTAATTGCCAAATTTACAAATGATGTCACTGATTTGGTGAAAAAAAACACACACACAAAATGACGTTTTTTCAATATAAAAAGTAATTGTGGACTGGATTTTTTTTTTGTACCTTTTATCAAAGTCTTGGACATGTGAATGCTTAATAACAACCTTGGCTTTGATGCAATTTTAGATTTTCATTTTTCCTCCCTAATTTACTGTTGGTGGCAGTTTTTGCTGCATTGACTTTCATTATAACCACATTTGTTGGTGCACAAATACACAGTCTTTGTTTTTGTTTACTCCATGAAGTTTTGAGAGCTGAGATGCATATTTTTTTTTCTCAGACATATCAAGATAAGTGTGCAAAAGTCTCTCTTACACTCTCACAGACAAACATACACACACTTTAATTTGCTGTTATACTCCACATAAAATCCAGAAACTAAGCTTTTTTGCACAAGGGTTAATGGTGCCAACTGATGATCAACAGTAAAAATGACAAATTTGACCTCTTCCTAACAGGGAAACACCACCAACAATCAAAAATGCATGATTATACGCTGTCATGGTTTCGCAATCAAAAATGTGGTTTTAATGAAAATCAATAGGCCAAAAACAGCCCCGAACAGTAAATTAGAAAGAACATGTCCAATACTTTGATGAAAGGTTGTAAAAAAATCTAGTCCACAATTACATTTTATACTAATAATACATCATTTTGTGTGTTTATTTCACCAAAATCATTTGGGAATTTGGCATTTAAAGAGTTAAAATCTTGTAGTTTTCTAACCAATTTAGTAGTTTTAATCAGGGCAGAGGTTGATTAACAGATTTAAGCAAAAACATTTCTAAAAAATATTTATCTGATACATGTTTACAGCCGTTTAATTTAGTGGATGTTTTCATCCCGAACATAATGAAAGGGTGCTAAAATTGCTTAGAGTGTATTGTTGGGTGTCAAAATAAGATTTGTCACTAAAAATTATTCTGCTAGCTGAAACAGAAAGAGCTATGGCCCAATTAAGACTCAAAATCACCCCAGAGTGGATGAAAACATCCCCAACAGCACACAAGGGTTTCCAAACAGCTGTAATTGAAAATATTCACTTTTAGAAAGTTACATATTCCCAAATATTCAAGTTTTAGGAAAGTTTAGGAACATACATAGTAATAAACGTCAGTATTTGCTTAATTATTGTTAAATCATGTTATACAAATAAACAAAAATGCAACTTCGTAGTGTTTATTTATGAAAACACCCATTATTCATTTGTATTTAGAATATTACTGTACTTTACTTATTGCATTTAACACTTATAAACTTTGCTTTAATGAATTGATAGTCCAAAATCTTGGGTTTACTTAGAAAATATGTTTTTGAGTTTTTTATACAACTATGTATTTTATTCATTAGTTGATGGTTTTCTTTAAAATCCTTAACATTCATACTTTTTAGCCACATTTTTAAAATAATAAATAATTCATAATTTTCTTAATATTCGGCACTAAAAATATTTACTCACATTTGAGTTTTACAAAGTTTTTTTGTTTTTTGAAGTAAGAACATACATACACAAATACTGCCAACTATTACCATTTAATGTTAAATAATTGCATATATAAATTTTAAAAATATGAAATGTCGTAGTGTTATTCATAAAAACACTCCTTGATTATTTATATTTAGAATATTACTGTATTTTACGTCTTGTAAGTTATTGCAAAAAAACGACAACTATGAGCAACAATATAGATGCAATATTCTAAATATGCCAGAATTGCTCATTTTTAAATCAAAATACTAAAATGTGTGTGGTGAGGGGGCGTGGCCGAGAGCCGTGGGAACGGAATGAGGCCGCAGCGTAAGTGATGCACCTGTGGTGCACACCGGCCTCGAATCCCACGGATGGAGCTCTGGACTATAAGAGGAGGAACGATGGCAGAGGAAGCCGAAAGAGGACTGGGCCCGGGCATATTGTTTTACTTTTGTTTTCAGTCGTCCGTTTGTTTTGGTTTTGGTCCCTGTTATTAATAAATCATTTAAAACTGCGTCGGTTCTCCGCCTCCTCCTTTCTGGTGGCAAAAGGGCCCTAAACTTCATTACAATGTGTAAATAGAAATAGCAGATTTTCAGGTTTTCTTTTAATTTTTTGTTTATATCTGACAATTCTAACAATACTTCTCAAATTTGTAAGATACAAACTGGTATTTTCGAGTTTATATGCTGAAATTGTACGATATGAAGTTATAAACCCAAGAAAAAAAGTAATAATTGCAAAAAAATGTCAAAATTATGCAATATTTATTGCATTTCCAAATAAATATCACTTCTTTTAGTTATAAATCTGAATTCAAACTTCTTTTCACAAAAATCATACATCATAATCTGACAATGAAAGTTTCTAAGTTGAAACTGCGAGACAGTCATTTATTTTATGTCTGTATTAAGGATGTCGTTCCCATTTTTAAGTCTATTAAATGGCTACATTTGGGGTCGAAAAACAAAAAGAATGTCAATATATAATATCAGAGTTATGAAATATGTCTTGCAGGTAATATATTAGTTTTCAGGCATTAGAAATATACATAGAAATGTAGTCATTTATTAGAATTAAAAATGGAAAGGACATCCTTAAAACAGACATATAATCTTCATAACTGCATTTTTTTTTTTCAGTCAATTAATCATTATCCACATTTCATAACCCCAACAGTCCTGTTCCTCAAATCCTCACACCAAATATCTCCACCAAACCTTTACAAAAACCCACCCCAGTCAATTGCTGGTCAAAGTTCTTCATATAAAACTCGCTCCACGTCTCTCAAACCCATAAAATCAGAGCAGCGATCGGTTTAATAAATACACTGCTCCGTAATGACCGATATACTCAACGGCCGTTGCAGAAATGTGTTGACAATGGCTGTTTTGAGCAGTTCATTAACCTAGAATTGGCACACGCCGCTGAACTCATGTCTGCAGGCCGGCTAAACGCACAAACACTACAAACTAAACTGCGGAATCTGACACAAGCTGTAAAAAAAGCAAACATGACTAATATATTATAATTAAAAATTAGGAAAAGTTTTTTTTTTTGGAGTCTCACACTTGAGAATTTTGCATTGCACCAGAGTTTATTGCCGGGTCAAACATAAAGCTGTGTAAACACTGACTTTCACTGTTTGACACATTCGCAATATTTTATGACGACGAGGTCAAAGTGACTGCTGGGGCTGAACTAAATATTAGCTCGCTTTTGGGCAACAATGAAATCTCAGACGGTTCAATAGTAAACAAACACTGGAAACAATGTAATAGTTGAGCTTTTCACTGGCGAGTCTAGGATACCTGAACTGTCTGTCTGCATTTGAGTTTTTGAACAGCTTTAGAACTTTAGAGCTATGACATGTTTTCTGACATGATTATGATTTTCGTTTTTTTTTTTTGCTCAACTTTTGTTTGGGTAAAATTATTTTGCATTACTTTTGCCCACTTTAGGATTTTTTTTTTCGTTTTTTTGTTCAATTTTATTTAGATTAATTTGTTAGTTACTTTTTGGTTCGGCTCATCCCGTCATATTGAAATATACCTCCTCAAGTTCACTCTTTTCTCAGAGTAAGGTGGATAGGAAAGATGTCACACGACTTTCATTTTGCAAACACGTAGAAAATGTATTGTTGAAGACATCAGGTAAAGGTGAAGGTCATCTTTGTTTTTATTTTATTCTACAGTTCAGTATAGGGAAGAATGCGGCGCACGGTGCTGAAGATCTTTTCTTTTCATCAGTTTTTAGCGAGGTAAGGGGTTATTCATGAGTTAGAATTGTTTTGTTATATTTCTTATTTCTTACTCGAGTTTAACTAATTTTTGTTTGATAGCTACTTTATTTGAATTTGCTACTTTATTATATTCTTTTTATTTTTATTTTTTACTTTTGTTGGTAGTTCTGTTGTCAGTCTTTTACTTACACCCCCACATTGTGAAATTTCCACACTTTTTAAATGTTATTCCTTATAAGTAAGTTTCGTGAAAGTTAGGACAGATAGGCGTGAGATTTGTCTACGACGCGAATTATATTCCTGTACTCCACTGGAAAACAGAAACAAAGAACAATATTTAGAACAAAAGCTCATCATTATTAATACATTTTAATCAAATGTGATAAAATAAATATGTTTAAATTGGTTCAATTAGTTAGAGACAAGTGACGTCACTCTCAACAATGGGCAGCAAGGGGCGTGAGAGTACCGCAGTACATCACGCGAGTTTCGCGATGCGTATCGTGGTTGGTGTATCGCGATATTTTGGTTCGTTTTCCATGGCGACACAAAGTTTAGCTTATAACTAGTGGTCAATTCAAAATTTTGGTTCAGAATTCTGACAGTTACGCAATTCGTATACAATCCATCCTAAAATATTATTCGAAAATAATACATTCGAAAAACTGTAGTATGTTGAAAAGAGAATGCTAAAGATTCCTGGACTGTCAACTATTTCCGGTAGAAATTCAAAACATAGAACCATCCATACTCTAACTGCTAATATTGCACACAAAACATTGCGCAATGGACATAAATTCAATTAGAACTACAAACACAGCTAAAAAATGTGTAATCAAACTACAAAATCGGCAGATGCACAAGGCCAACCATCAAGTAGTAGCTATAAATTTCTTAACAGAATTTATTGCCGGCTCAAAAATGAATTGGTGGTGTAAACACTGACTTTAACTGTTTAACACATTCGCAATATTTTACGATAATGGGGTCAAAGTGACTGCTGGGGCTGAACTAAGTACTAACTTGCTTTGAGGCAACAATGAAATCTCGGACGGTTCAATAGTAAACATACAATGGGAACAAAGTAATAGTTGAGTTTTTCACTGGCGAGTCTAGAATCTTTCAACTGATTCTAGAACTTTAAAGCCCATATTCCATTTTAGTTTCCATGGCGACACAAAGTTCAATTAAAAAGAGTGGCTAATTCGAAATTTTGATTTGGAATTTCGATAGTTATGCTGCATCCTAATTCACATCCTATCTGTCCTGAATATTATTTGAAAATAAAAACATTCAACAATCGTAGTATTTGAAAAAAAAATGTATGCTAAAGTTTCCCGTATGGTCAATTTCCTGTAGAAATTCGAAATGTTGAGCCATCCGTAGTCTAATCGCTAATGATGAATTTAACTAGAACTACAAACGCAATTAAAACAATTTAACAAACTACAAAGAAGGTGGATGGGCTAGACCAAAATGTCAAGTAGAGAGGCAATAACATTTTTACAAGAATTTATTTCTGGCTGAAACATGAAGCTGTGTCAACACTGACCTTCACTGTTTTATACATTCGCAATACTTTATGGTGACGGAGTCAATGGGGGTGAACTAAATATTAGCTCGCTTTTGAAATCTCAGACGGTTCAATAGTAAACAAACACTGGGAACAAAGTTTTCACTGGTGAGTCTAGAATCTCCCAACTGTCTATCTGGAGTGCATTTTTAAACACCTTTAGAACTTTAGAACCTGTATTCCGTTTTAGTTTCCATGGCAACACAATGTTCAAATTAAAAGGGTGGCTGATTTGAAATTTTGGTTTGGAATTCTGCGTTTCAATTCGCATACAATTTATCCTAAAATAGTAATCAAAAAGAAAAAACATAAAAACTGTAGTGTGTTAAAAAGAGTATTCTAAAGGTTCCTGGATTGTCTACCATTTCCAGTAGAAATTTGAAATATAGAATTGTCCATACTCTAACCGCTAATATTGCCCACAATACATTGTGTAATAGACATACATTTGAACAGAACTACAAACGCAGCTTAAAAAAAAAAAAAAAAAAAAAAAAAGTGTAAACAAACTACAAAAGTGGTGAACAAGTGAGACCAACTCTCAAGTAGAGAGGCAATAATTTCTTTACCTTTATTGCCGGCTCAAACATGAAGCTGTGTAAACACTGACATTCACTGTTTGACACATTCACAATATTTTTTATGACGACAGGGTCAAAGTGACTGCTGGGGCTGAACTAAATATTAGCTCGCTTTTGGGCAACAATGAAATCTCAGACGGTTCAATAGTAAACAAACACTGAGAACAAAGTAATACTTGAGCTTTTCACTGGCGAGTCTAGAATTTGCCAACCGTCTGTCTGGAGTGTGTTTTTGAACACCTTTAGAACTTTAGAACTCCAATTCCATTTAGTTTCCATGGCAACAAAAGGTTCGATGAAAAAGTTTTTTTCGATTCGAAACATTAGTTCGGAATTCTGACAGTTACGTTGCATCTCAATTCAGATACTATCCATGTTAAAATAGTACTGGAAATAAAAAAATATATATTTGAGGACCATAGTATGGTAAAAAGAGTATGCCAAAGGTTCCCGGATGTTCTTTTTCCGGTAGAAGTTCGACGTTTAGAACTGTCCATACTCTAACAGCTAATATTGTCCATAATACTTTGCGCGTTAAGGCTGATTTTTACCTCATACAATAAGTTTCCATCTAAAGCTCCTCCATGAGACTCGACACTTTTAAACACTCGATCCATCTGGCTCATGGCTTTCAGCTACCACACACACTTGTCAACATTACCAAGCCAACCAATCACAGATCTTGTGATGCACATTGTTGCGATGTGTGGGCGAGGTGAGGCAGCGTCGGCATCAACAACGGCGAGGGCTATGCAACCACGCAAAGGCTTAGCCGGACCATATGAGTGTGCTTGACGCAGATATAAAAAAATCAGGCTTTAGACATGACTTTGTTTAGAACTACAAACTTGGGAAAAAGTGTAAACAAACATGGCTGACACGCAAGACCAACCGTCAAGTAGAGAGACTTTGGTACAGATGTTTGAATGACTATTAATAAAAAAATATCTAGTCTACAGGAAATACTTTAATCCCATTTTCATGCTATATTTATCTCCAACAATGTGAACTTATATAAAGATGTGTTTGGTCATTAATATCTGAAATAAAAATTATGCAAAGACCTCAGGAGATTTCTCTGCATAAAAAACTCGCGACTGGCAGATTCAGCTGCTGCTGAATCTCCAATAAGGTAGGAAATTAAATATAAAAGACATGTGGATGATGTGTCGAGATGATTGACATAACTAAGCAACATAATGGTCTTTTAATGAGGAGGTACAGTAGCATGTCCCAAAGCTTGCACACTCTTTTGTTATAAACTCAAAAGCATGTACTACTACTTCACAACAAAGTACATACATTTAGGGCGTAATATAAATAGGCTAATTGGGATGCAACAATGCATTGTAAGTTGTAACTGTGCTGCTCAAAGAGTTAATCTTCAATGCTGAAACCTCATTCATTAAAGCTGCTGCTGGCCTGTCGGGTCACGTGTGCATCTGTGTTTTGTTTCGGGCGAGTGAACGGCAGAAATGGTGGGACGTCTGAAGACACAAACCGGGGGAAAGAAAAGCTGCACTGGGATGAGCGCTTTTCCTATTTACAGACAAAAGAAGGTCTTGTCGTGTGAACACACACATGATCTTCTGTCGAGTATAAAGCTGTGTGTATCTGCACACAAGTGTCTGAAAGCTGCAGATACTGATGCTCTTCATTGGCGTTATTTTGCAATAATCAATGTGTGTTCACTTGAGAAGGAATGTGGATTAAGAAATGGTTGTTTTCTGAGAAATTGTTTGTTGATTTGAATGATTTTTGAGATAAAAATGATAATGAGTCTAAGGCGGGACGTCCATTATGATGACTGTATCAAAAAGTGTCCAAAAATGATCCTATAAATATGGAAAGTATAAAATTACATTGTCGACTTTAATGTTTCACATCATTTGTGATATTAAAAGGTAAAATAATTCAGAGATACACATGTTTAAGGCAGAAATTAAACATTCATTTATTCATTAACATCCGCTTTTCCAGGGTTGGGTAGCCGGGGCAACAGTGTCAGGATAGAACCCCAGACACTTCCTCCAGCTCCTCAAGGGGGATCCAGAGGCGTTCCAAGGCTAGCCGAGAGACATAGTCCCTTAAGTGTGTCCTGGGTCTTCCCTGAGGCCTCCTCCCGGTGGGACATGCCTGGTACACCTCCCTAGGTAGGCATCAAGGAGGCATCCGAAACAGAGGCCCACGCCACCTTAGCTGACTTCTTTCGATGTGGAGAAGCCGTGGCTCTACTCCGAGCTCCTCCCAGGTGACAGAGCTCCTCGAGCCATCTAAAAGGGTGTGCCCTGCCACCCTACGAAGAAAACTCATTTCAGACGCTTGTATCTGTATCTATTGGGGAAAAAAAACGCTCCTCTTTACTGTCTTTCCCTCTCCGCTTCACACACACACACACCAAACTGCAGCACCGCCCCTTAAAGGACCCGCACATTTTACAACACGTGTAAACATAACGGTTGTTTGTAATCCAATATGATTTTTTTGTTATTATCAACATGTTGCTTGCCATGTGTTGTTGATGTAAGAATGTATTCAGTTTGATCGGAATATTCACAATGATTTTAACGAGTGCGCGTTAGAGCTGCCACTGCACACACACACACACACACTGTGAGGTGGGGAATCCAGTCATAGGAGCTCTCAACTCGCCGCACATTCTGCCTTTATATTCTGCTCTGTGTTTGTCATAAAGTCCTGCTCAATGCAGGTTTTGTATCAAAATGTGACTCCGAGGGCAAATCTGCTCCAGCAGTTGAGTGAAACTCTCAGCAGTTTATCAAACTTTTCATCGATCATTTTCCCCGCAACTGACAGCAAGAACGAACATAGAAGCGTAGTCTGATCGACAAGCAGCACCAGCATGTGTTCAAAAGAATCTAAAACGCCAAATAGGATGAATCTATGTCGCATATCTAAAGTAACACTATCTGTATCTAGCTTCTCGTTTGTACAGTGGCTCTGAACAGTCAAAACACCTCTAAGATAGGCTTTACAGACATGACATATTTGTACATCACTGTAACACGTTTTATTCAAGAACAACTGAGCTGGCTTCAGCCCTTAGCTCTTTCCTTTTCATTTTATTGAAAGTATATTTAACTTGCTTGTTGATTAAATCCCATTTTGTTATTTAACCTACTATTTTTACGCAACAGTCTTATGCATATTAATTTGCTATAAAGACAAGGAAATAATTTATTTTTTGCATGTTGATTCATGTGAAATCGTGAATATAAGTCTATATAATCACCTTGCAATTTTGAAATAATAGCTTTTTTGCTCTGAGCATAAACTATTCAGTTTATAGGAGCGGTTCAATCTTTTCTGATGTTTGCTGAATAAAAATAAAACACTTTGAAATATTTATAATTATTGGCCTATATATATTGTAACGTTCGCTCGCAGAACGTATTTTGGATAAGTGTGTGCGTTCGTTTGTATGTGGGTGTGTCGTTTCATGCATGTGTTACAGGTACGAACGGCATTGGAGGATCCGCATTTCGTGCTGATGACGTTGGCCTCCAAGTCTGAGGAGATATTGGTTATCGGTATCGGCTAAAAAAATCTATATCGGTGCATCCCCACAAAAAACAATTCGTAAATACACAAATCCAATTCGTAACTTCAAAACACAACTGATAAATACAAAAATTCAGTTCGTAACTTCAAAACACAATTCATAAATACACAAATCCAATTTGTAACTTCAAAACACAATTTGTAAATACACAAATCCAATTCGTAACTTCAAAACACAATTCGTAAATACACAAATGTAATTTCGAAATTCAAAACACAATTAATAAAAATACAAAACAATTCATAAATTCAAAACACAATTCAGAAATATACAAAACACAATTCGTAAATACACAAATCCAATTCGTAAATTTAATACAGAATTCATAAAATTACAAAACACGATTCATAAATATACAACACAATTTGTAAACGCACAAATCAAATTAGAAACTTTCAAACACAATTCCTAAATACACAAAACAAAATTCGTAAATTCAAAACACAATTTGTAAATTCACAAGTAAAAAATCAAAAACATTCACCCAAGTGAATTGGATTTGTGTTCTTATGAACTGTGTTTGGCATTCACGAATTGTGTTTGTATATTTGTGAACTGTGTTTTGTGTATTTACAAATCATGCTTTGAAATCACGAACTGGATTTTGTAAGTATATAAACTGTGTTGTGCATGTATTAATTTTTAAGACTGATCTGGCTCCATAGATACAAGCAGCTCTGTTTCAGTGCGCAACAAGAGGAAGTGAGGCATCCGCAATAGCTCAGGGTCAAAAAGCCGAACGTTTGATTCATTCCCATTACATCACTGCCGTCACACGCATCATTTCTGGCACAGATTTCGCTGATGTTGTCATAGCGGGGATTCAGAACGGTCAAACAGGGTTTTTGGCCATATGTGTGTTTTGGGCTCAGCTTGCTTGCTAACAGAAGGGTTTATAGCGTCTGGCATTCTCTGGCTAACTCGATTAGAGTCTCTGATAAGTGAAACATGACCTGAGCCTGTCCTGAGCTGCCAGAGATCCGTTCTCTGTCTCTCAATGTCTTTGCTAAACAAAACCGTAGCATATGACAAGGTCAAGTCAACATGAGTCTGAGAAAGAAGACTGATAGCTCAACATCTGATAGTGAAAATTCAGCTTAAAACTATTTTCGGTGTTATATTTCTTGGGATATCTTAGGATATTGGTGTAAATGTTTAGTTTAATAAATGGTTACAAATCTCAAATTCTACACTGTTAAATTACTCTTGCTGCCTTAAATTTAGTTGAATCAAATGAACATTTCTAGTCATTTAAACTTACATCAGTCAAGTTGAACTTTGTATAACTTCATTCATTTAGCTGAAACCTGATTAACTTTTTAAAATAAGTTAAAGCAACATAAAATATTTGTTGTGTTCAAATTTTTCATTACATCTTTGAGAGTACATGTAATGCAATGGGAAAAACAACAACATTTAAGCAACTATTTGCTAAGCGAGTCTTTTTCTTATACAATACAAATAATATCTTATATATAATAACTAGGCATAGGACGATAAACGGTTTCAAGGTATACCAATGTTTGGAAAAGTCAAAGGCTACGTCTGAAACCCCCTATTACGCAGTAGATACTGAATTTCAATTTAAAAGTACTACTCGGTCGTTAGAAAGTACGTTTTACACAGAATGAAAAGTATGAATGGAATTTGGACGTATTACATCTGCCATTTTGTCATGTGACCGACCTTCGTCAGTTGCATCACTTCAGTCACATCATGAATTCTCTCATGGGGCATCATGGGATAGCGCAGCGTGCATGGAATGTGCACTTAAGAATCTCGCCGGAAGTAGTAAGTCATCCGGGTACTTCTCGCATACTGATTTTCGAATTCTATGAATTCCGACATACTACTCGGCTCACATACTGATTTTAGCATACTGTATAGTAGAGCTGCACGATTCTGGCTAAAATGAGAATCGCAATTTTTTTTGCTTAAAATAAAGATGACGATTTTCTCACGATTCTGTGGATGTAAAATAAAAGTATGGTAAAAACAAACATATGGCACAACCTCGATAATAATAATAGTATGTGTAGATCTTCTGGTTTCTATAAATAATTCTATTCTACTTATAATAATTCTGATGTTGATTTATTATGTTTGAGATATATGCTTGCAGTCTGTCATATTAGACAATTTTATTCACTGGTAAAATCAGACATTTGCCATTATCAGATTATATTCAACAATATATAGGCCAGAGTAGTTATACTGACATTATAAACATTTATTTAATGCACAACGGTGGGTTCACTATGAAAGAAAAACATATCAAATGCTTGTCAGAATCATTACTCTAAAATGCGATATGATCATTTAAATGAAGGGCACACTTTCGGTTTAATTTTAACTGCTAAGTGCTTGTTCATACTTCGCACGCGGCTCCCAAACGATCTCTCTGTGCCACAAACTGAATATTATTTACAAATGTATTACCTGTAACTCGCAACATATGCAGGTTCTGTTCACTAAAGTAGACGCGCGCGTCTATCATGAAGTAGAGCGCACGCTCGCGCCCTCTCTGTGATAACAGTTCACGGTCAGCAGCTCACGTCACGTGTGATTTCCCGATCGCGAAAACATCATTATATTAAGACAACGACATTTTTTTGTGAATTTTACCTTATAAATACAGTATGTGACTCATTCAACATCATTTGGAGGTGTCAATGTCACCGAGCAATGTGTGTAAAACAATGAAAAGACTCGTGCAGCCGCCTTCTCTCCTGAACTTGAAAATATTATTGGCAGAATCGTTGAAATGCTGGATTAATATCGTCAAGGGGGTCGAATCGAGATCTTTTAACGATTAATTGCGCAGCTCTAATTTTTGCGATTCTGTCAATCATATTGTCAAGTTCAGGAGAGAAGCAAAGGCGGCTGCACTTGGCTTTTCATTGTTTCACGTATGTTGCTCAGTGACATGGACACCTCCAAATAATGCTAAAAGAGTCACATACAGTATTTATAAGGTATAATTCACCTAAAAATGTCATTTACTTTACATCAACAGAATCGTGAGAAAATCTTTAAAAAAAAAAATTATATTAATAATTTGCGATTCTCATTTTAGCCAGAATCGTGCAGCTCTACTTCAGACTATATCGTACAACCAAAATCTATAAGGTTGCATCCTTAATTGTTCTGCTGGTTAAAACATAACATATAAATGTGTCTGAATGCAGAAGAAGCCTACGTCAGCAATGCACTGCTTTTGATGTGTGAAATGTAACATTTTGAAGGTTTGTAAACAAAAAAAAAAAGTCAATTGGACAATGCAGTTGTTTTAAAATACAATATATTAACATTTTAATGTAGAAAAAGCCAATGTGGGTGTCTTTATGAGCACAAATACAGCATACGGGCTCTTATATGCAGTTGTGTCATCACTCATATGGCAAGTCATATCTCTCCGGCCCTTCGTTTGGGATGCTTTTCATAAACCGACCCCCATGCCAAACTAAATGAATAGTCCTGGTCTAGGGGGTCAAATCGAGATCGCGATGTTTTTCCGATTAACGTGCAGCTCTACACAATAGCATCCTAATGTTTAAAATAGGGTTGTAACAATATACCGGTATAACGGTTTACCACGATTTGAACGTGCACGATTATCATACCATGAACAATTGCATATCAACGGTTTTAACCCTTAAAGACCGAGACAGGCGCCCGCGGCTAAAAATAAGTATTGCTCTTAAATGTTTAATAACTTTTGATCCGCTGATCCGATTCATACAATTCAAAGATTGGCATAAAGAAGAGAATCTCAGCTTTCCAGTGCTGTATTCCGGACTTTCAGAGGCTCCGGAATCAGTGCGGTTACATCATCAACATTTGACAACGCTGATTTGACAAAGAAACGCTCGTCACTGTGTCTCCGGACAAACCAGACATGATACATTGATGCATTGTCCCTCCTCCATGCCCAGATTGGTTCAAACTCGCTATATCACAACCAATAAGCATAGGTTTCGCTTTTGTTTGTGGACCAACAATGAGCTTTTTGAACAACACGGAATGAGAGAAAGGCATACATTTATGCGCGGCTAAATAAAACGCAAAAAAAAAAAGTTTTGCATGAAATAATTCTCATACTTAGTACTTTTGCATGCACAGCAGCACAGAAACATGACAAAACAGTGACACAGCAAAGACGAACTGCTGCTCTTGCTGTTTTCAAAAGACGTAAATGAAGATGCAGCTGTTTGTCTGCATTGCATACAACCATATCCAAATCCATATCCACAGACAACCATATCCATGCTGGCACATAAAACCTAAGGATGTTCCATATTGAATCTAGTTTCGTTATTTAACTATTTATAGTATAGTAAATATTTATATCTATTTTTTACTGAGGATTTGCACCATGTTTATTTGGACTTTATTTGGATTTTGACACATTATTTATTATTTTCTTATTTTTATTTGTTCATTGTAAGTGGTGTTGTTTATAGTAACTAAAAATATATTATTTGGAAAAAGTCAAATTTGCTTCACTGTTCTATTATTTTGTAACATACCGTATACCGCGAAACCGTCAAACCGTAGTATTGTTTTAGACGATTATCATACCGTGAAAAATTCATACCGTTACAACCCTAGTTTAAAAAAAATATAATCAAACTCATTAGGCGACCGCTAATAAATAAGGGACTGAGTAGAAGGCAAATTAATGAATGATCAAACTCATTAAAACTTTACTTTCTCTTTAAAAACACAGGAAGCTGAAAACATCAAGAGCCCTTTTAAATGTTAATTAAGCGTAATGATGTGTTCAACAGAACTTGACACTTATTTATAGCCGCGTGCGTAAGGCAACCGCTCGACGCATCGCATGACTCAGTCAAAAAACCCCAGCAGAGCTTCAGTCCTGGAGTCCAGAGCATTAACTATTCAGTGGCAGACTCCACTCCAGAGGGACGCAACCTGGAAACACACCATGACACTTCAGCAGGGGCTGAAAACATTGAGCAACGGCCAACGAAAGCAGAAGTCATGATGATCTGATGCCATCGTTATGAAAGTAAAACACATTCCTTCAGGAGAATGAGCCCAAACAAGCACGGCATGAATAAGAGTGTGTGCATGTGTGAGTAATGGTTGCGGAGTGAATGAAGGTGGAGTGAATGTTTTGAGTCCTCAGGCAATATTAAAAGCACACAGAGATATGTGTACACACAAATAAAGCGTGTGCTATTGTGTTAATACCACAGAGATGTACAATAGATAACAGATCAAATCTGTGCCTAAAACAAACGTTTACGCAGGAAAAAATTTTATCAGAATCAATAAACCACTGGACAAGAGCTAAACTATACATTAAGACAATCAGTCTTTTTAAACAGACACTGGTACAGACTAGGAATGCTCAAAACAATCGATTAACCATTAACCAAAAAGGTGCATTTTTAACCCATTAATAGTATCAGTTTATAGTATCATATTATTTTCAATATTTTTTTTAAAGTTTGGCTGCATAAGAGGCTGATCACACTGAACTTTTTTTTTTTTTGTCCTAAGAGGTGAATCTTTTGAATGGTTTACTAACAGCCATGAGTGTTTTGCACGCTGCTTGTTCGCCCTGCACGCCTCACATTTTTGCTGTTGCGCACTGTGTGCTCGCAGTTGAAATTAGTCAACACTGAGCGGTAGAGCTGTGAACCTACACTAGTCTCACGGTTCGGTTCAGTTACGATTATCATGCCATCGATTCGGTTCAATTCGATATTTCGGTGCATCATGGTGCATTGACGATGCTTTTCATACACAGTTTTATGTTTATGTGTGTGTGTGTTTGTGTGTGAGAGAGAGAGAGAGAGAAATGGAGTACTTTCATTCTCTCGATCTCAGTGAAATAGGGGCTTTTGTTGTATATGTCAGTGCAAGACTGATCCAGCAAACACACACAGTGAAATTGTGCACAGTTTATGAGTTTTAAGCGTTGTAAATACTTGCGTTCGCCTCCCTCGCGACAGAGCGCATATGAGGTAAATGACGTCAGTAATAACCGGTTATGGTTATTACTAAACCGATACTGAATTGTCTGCGTCTGCATCGCGGTGCACCGAAGAAACGATTAATTTTGACACTCCTACTGAGCGGAAAACGTTACGTCAATCGTGGCTTTTTCATTCTTCAATCGGATATAAGCAGAGGTGGGGTTTCCGTTGAGGTGACAGCAGTGTTTGTGTTGTCAAGAAGACTACGCAGAACTTTTAATGATGTGGAGAGAATAGTGCTTGCTGTTTCAAGTTACCCAGAGCTGTATGACTTTACAAATCTTAAATTTTGCAATATTATTAAATATTACAATTCTAACAATATGGACATAATTATAGATTGACAGGTTTTTCACAAGTGTAAGTTTGGAAATATGAGGGGAGTAAACCAAGTAGACACCTAGACCTTGTTTCGGAGCCTGACGCGTTTCCCCAGTTAGCGCGGTTCGTTTGGCATATGTGAATCCAGCAATCGCGCTCGGATTTGTGCCAAAACAATCGGTCTGAGATCACCTGAATGAGGTGGTTTCGGCTCGATTTTAACGAACTCTGGAGCGGATCGATTGTAGTGAGAAAGCGATACGATCCGAACCAGGCTATATCACAGTGTATTATGGATATGTAATAGGCATATATATGAAGACAGAATGATAGGGCTGGAGGTCATTCCTACTGGTAAATGTGTGATTCATGTCAAATACGAAAGTGAACGCATGCTAACTATTAACGAGAGCTGTTTATCCGTTAGGAAAATTGAACGAACTGCAGTCTTGGTCTATCTGTTATTTCACTCTATAATGGAGAATTCTAGCCAATTGCTATGTATGAGAAAGTCTTCTTATTTCTGGAGACGATGTATGTGGGTGTCACCATTCAAAATTAAAGCACAGATTTTCGCTTATACTGTCTTATTGCTTATGGTCATAAATAAAAATAAACGTGACTTGCTATTCTGGTCCGTTTAGAAACTTTGAAACTTTTTAGAACCGCACTAAGAACAAAGAGCAACATTGTAACAATTTTAATCCCGTTTCAGAACAAAGGAATCGATCCACAGGTGTGAAAGCAGCCTTCTAAACTAAGAAATGCCAATATGGAACAAAGATATGCCAATTGTACCAGCAATTCTAGAGTCAGCTATACATATGTGTGTGTGTGTGAGAGGGGTATCTGTGGTCTTCAGTCGGCACTGATGAATAAATGAAGTCACTCAGACGTTCCCCCTGAAACCAGACCAACCCCACTGGACCAACTAGTGTAATTGGCCTCCGCTGAGACTCTGGGTCAAAGACGAGCCTCCAGGACATGGTGAAACATGACAGGGGTGCGTGTGTTTGTGTGTGTGTGTATGCTTGACAACACACTTCTGCAGAACCAACAGAAAGAGCCTCAGTGAAGGAGATTCAATGCTGGATGTTCACTCTAAAGCACTGGACAATCCACACAATTCCTTCAAGTTTCCCCAACACAAATCGATTATCGTTCATTGATTTTCCTTTAGCTTAGTCTCTTATTTATCAGAGTTCGTCACAGTGGAATGAACTGAAAACTATTGTGGCTTGTTTTTACTGCAACCCAGTGTTGGGAAACATCCTTACACACTCATACATTACGGCCAATTTAGTTCAGTCAATTCACCAATAGTGCATGTGTTTGGACTGTGGGGAAACCGGAGCACCCGCACCAACACCGGGAGAACATGCAAACTCCAAATGCCAGCTCACCAAGCCGGGACTCGAATCAGCAACCTTCTTGCTGTGAGGTGATAACGCTAACAAAAAATTGCTTAAGTTAATTAACAAAAAAAACTCAAGAATTGTGTTGATTCAGCCCATTTTAAATAAGTAGTTGGAACAAGCAGCAAAAAAAAAAAAAAAAAAAAAAAAAACGTGTTGAAGAAGTGAATGTTCCTCAGGAGATGTAATGACATTTACAAGGTCTAGAGTGAGAATGAGGTCTGGCTGGATTCTCAAGATTCACCTATTCATAAAACAAAGCTTTGCTAAAGGCAAAAATAACAACGAAACAATAATGACAACTTCTCAACAAGAGCTATTAAAGTAAACAAACCATCGGCTGAAAAAATGTTCCACAAAACTCCTTCATGTTGTCCCAACACAAATCGAGTTCACTTATTCATTTCTACAAGTTTAAGTGGATTGAACATAAAACAATGAAGTTTTCCCCAAAAAAACGTAAGAATTATTGTGGCTTCAACTCATTTTAAATGAGTAGTTTGAACAATTTTTTGAGTGTAACTTGTTTGTTAATTTGATTAATGAAGAATCATTGCATCTAAATTTAGTTTCTGCAGATATCAATGTCAAATTTAAGACCTTTAATACCCTTAAGTATTACATTTAAGACAAATATCACAATATCAAAACACCCATAAACAGAGATAATGCAAAATCACAAAATTTACATGTGGACTAGTGAAATATAGAATTACAACACCAAAAAAACCAAGCAACAACAAGAATGAAATTAAATGAGCATTAGATGTAGCGTTACATGGATATTGAAAAAATAGGACCTGTGCAAAAGTATTTTAAGACCTAGAGCAGTGAATTTAAAACTTTTTAAGGCCTAAAATATAGATTTTTAAATTTTGGACTTTTTAGGACCCAGCGGAAAACCTGTATACACTGTATAAATATAACAGAAATGTATTCAAATTGAAAATAAATCAATAAAAAATGTAAATATTCATACAATTCAATATTACAAAAGCATTCAATGCTAATAAAGAAGTTGTTAATGGTAAAACTGTTTCTATATGAAATGAAGAGATACGAAATATGAAAAATAAAAATAGTATGAAATACAGATATAAATTGAAAGCTACTAATAATACCAAAGCCTAAAAAAATTACTAAATTATATACTATAATAAAAATCCAAACATACAACTAAAATCTGCATTTTTAAAAACAAACTTTCAGCATGTCATTGCTAACAAAAATCTCAAAATAGTGAAATGGTAAAATAACTAAATTAAATACAAATAAAAATAATAATGAGACAATCATTCATTTTCCTTCACCTTAGTCTTTATTCCAGAGGCTGACACAGCGGAATGAACCACCAACTATTCCCGCAAAAGACTTGTGCAGCGGATACCCTTTCAGCCACAACAATATTAATAACAATTATAATTAGCAATAATAATAATAATAATAATAATAATAATAATAATAATATCTCAATGGCAAAAAAACAAAAATAAATTAATAATACTAATACTACTACTACTACTACATATCTCAATGCTAATAAAAAAGCTAATTAATAAATAGTATCTAAAAAGAAAATACAGAAAAAATTTAATTAATAAAAACTAACAACATCATGTTGACAAATAAACAAACAAATACAGGCTAAAGTATCTAAAATGAAACAAAAAATTATTTTGAATGTCAATAAATAAATTAAAAAAAACAAATCCAAAAGAATCTCGATGTTAAAATTATAAAAATGCAATTAAAATATTCTAAACTTAACATTAAAAATCTAAACACTGAAAATAATTAACCTTATTTAGTTCAATCCTTTATTTAAAAGCATCCTTATAATATTAGCACAAACATATTTTAACGTTTCACACCTATAAAAATAACCCAGACACGTGTAGTGATGCCTCGTGTCTGTCACTTCTGACAACTGGTTTCGATTGTCATTTTCAGTAATCACCCACAAACCACACAAGCGCGAAACGTCTCAAACGACAGGTTTCAACCGTTTTACCACAACCGGTGCAACCAGAGTCAACTGGATCGTTAAGACGTGAACATCTGAAGAAGTTTCTCTCAACAGGTTCCTCGAGATACTTCTCATTCTGCACATCAACAAACCCTAAAGACGTTTTCTTTGGAAGAAACACCATTCAAATACCATTAGCATGCAAGTGATATTAAAATCCCATCTAAAAGTTCACTCTGAACCCAGTTTTTCTCAAGCACTTTGGGTTTTAGACATCAATCGAGGTCCTTCCCACCGAATCGTTCAGCTCTGGAATGTTTCTGCAGTCTATTCTTAGTCCTAAATCTACAATATTAGTTCAAGACGTCGAATGTGCTTCCTGCAGAAAGCCAACTGCAGATAGACCAAGGCTGGACCTTATGTAACATCATCATGTTATGACAGCAAACCTGGGCTTTGGTGTAACTTGCGCAGTAATGTTTAGCTTGTGTGAAGCACGTTTATTAAAATGAGAGCCAAAAATGTGGATTTAGTCATTTAAATGTGCTCAAAATGGAAAAAAGTTGCTTATAAACCAATAAAGCAGTGCATATAAGATATTATGTTCAATGGGTGCATTTACGAACCATCGTTTTCCAATAAAAAACAAATAAATGAAAAAATGACGCAAATTTGTGGTCCTTTTTTGGACGAAAATGGCATTTTGTGGGTCTGAATATGTAAACAATTGGTTACAGGGCGCAAGGTTTTAAAAATAATACATTATCTCTATATTTGTGTAGTGCGTTTGGTCTATATACACATGCGAGTGCTTGACGATCAAAAGCAACAATAGTAAACTACAGAAACGTTCGTGCGCAATCTCATAGTGTTTCTTTAAAAATCGATATCGCATCTAATGATCTGCCATGACAAGGTCTGTCACAATAATCAATATATTGACTTATCGAAGTACACAAAGACATGAGCTAAATTTTTGGTCATGCAACATACATCATTCATCAATTTGTTTAATTTAATAATTGTCGTCAACATTTGATCAGGCTGCACATTTAGAAAAAACGTTTAATACAAATTTACATGTACATTCTTTACTACTGCTGTCAATGTTTACATTATGACAATAACTTAAATATTTAATTACAGAATCTTGATAAGTTTAAAATGAAATGATTTTGTGCCTATTTGAATTATATTGCTGCTGTATAATCCTTATATGATCGTCAGCGGCATAAAATGCGCCTAAAATGACAATATTATCACTTATCGCAATAGTTTCAGTGCTAATATATAATCCCACAGAGAAAAAGCATTAATCGTGACAGGCTTAGCCATGTACAGTATAATACCCGTCAGTCGCTTTCATGGACACATGTAAATAGGGATTATTTCGATAATATTGTCTGCTGTGTGCAAAAATATGCAAAACACAAAGGGAAGAGTTTGAACCTTCTTAATTAATAAAGCTAACAATAATACAGAAATGCAAGTCATTAACGATTAGGGCCGTTTAAATTACGTTTTTGGATTTTGGCTGCATTCTTGTCATGTAAATGTAGCCTCGATTACACGTCGACGTGCCATACAAATTATTAACTTTGTATAGTTTTTTATTGTTAATAAAAACTTATTTAAAGTATAAACATGTTTTAATGTTTCAAACAAGAACGCCTAGTTCTCAGGACTGGTTTCACTTGGTTTTCTTGCTTATTGGTCACTGTTGTCTGTACGCAAAACCACAAATGCGAAAACTTTTCCATTATGCATACATTGCTATGGTGTAAACATATCCAGAGCCTTCTGAAGTCATATGATAAGTATAATGAATGAGATTATAGAAATATAGAAACCATTCATTGCTTTATGAATACACAGTGTGTGTGTGTTTGAAATCATTTTCAGAGCTTGTCAACAGCAGTCTGCATTCATTTTGAAAGTAATAGAAAAGACATTGGCTGCGTCTGAAACCGCCTACCAGTCAGTAGGTACTGCATTTCAATTAAAATGTACTATTCGGCTGTTAGAAAAGTATGCTCTATGCAGTATAAATGTGAGCAGTATGAATGGAATTCACATGTACAACATTCACCATTTTGTTATGGTCACATGACAGGGTCTCTGCACATTTTATAACAGCAAATTTAATAACTTTTAAGACCTTTTTAAGTCCTCTAAAAAGAATATTTAAGACTTTACCTAAACAAACCAACAAAAAAAAAAACAGGAAAATGTTCAGTGTGACAACACAGAATGATGTGGTGAAGCATTAGCGTGGCACAACTCACCATAGCAACGCTCAAGATAGGTCAAAGGGACGCGAAAACTTTTATACCAAGTGTTCATTGACCTTACAACCCTGACAACGGGGTGCCGGTTTCGTCAGTTGACCAATGTCTGACATGCAAATCATAAAGTATACAGTATAATACCCGTCAGTCGCTTTCATGGACACATGTAAATAGGGATTATTTCGATAATATTGTCGGCTGTGTGCAAAAATGTGCAAAACACAAAAGGAATAGTTTGAACCTTCTTAGTTAATAAAGCTAACAATAATACAGAAATGCAAGTCATTAACGATTAGGGCTGTTTAAATTACGTTAAATTTAACATTAAATTTAACCCCCCCATTAACAGTAAAAAAATAATGTTTTTTTTACATGACAACAGCCTTTTTGAAAATAATAATGGACCAATCTAAAAACGGGTTACAATGTCAGTCAGTGTAGTTAACAATTATACAGAAATGTAAGTCATTCATCTTTGGGGCCGTTTACACGACACCGATTTTAGTCCAAAACACAAATTTTTTTTTTGCTTATTTGTTTATGCTACAACACTTTTGGGACGAAAAAAAGAAAATGCAGAAATCTTAATTAAAAAATAAATAAATAAATAAACAGTAATGACAAAAAATACATAGTACATACCCAGTCAGAATAGTTAAGAACAATACTGAAAATTTAAATTATTAAAAATGTATTATTAATTATACAACCCTGACAACGGGGTGCCGGTCTTGTCAGTTGACCAATGTCTGACATGCAAGTCCAACTGTTTAGTTTTGGTTGCTGTGTTCATGGACTCACCGAACATTATGATGAAAGTGTCCTTGTTTGCCCGTAAAATTAGTTCCTTCTTTAGGTATGTGGTAGAGCTGTGAACCTACACTGGTCTCACAGTTCGGTTACGATTATCATGCCATCGATTCGGTTTAATTTGATATCTCGGTGCATTGACGGTGCTTTTCATACACAGTTTTATATTTTCTCCACGGCAGCAATTCTTGTATTAAAATGTATGAATATATTTATATACTATTTGTAAAACTATTTTGTCATTTAATAAAAAAAGTCAGATATATAAACTGTACCTTTAAACAACTCGAACATTTAGCAAATAATATAAACAAAAATAAATATCCCGCTGGCTTTCTGATCCTTGTCTTGTTCTCTTACACCCCTTTGATTGGTTACACCCTCAACAAAAACGGTTGCGATTGGCTCTTGCGCGCTGCTCACTTCATTGTGCACAGTTTCTGAGTTTTAAGTCGTTGGAGTGTTGTAAAATACTCGCGCTCGCCTCCCTCGCCATATAGCATATCAGATAAATGACGTCAGTACATAACCGGTTATGATTATTACTAAACCAAAACCGAATTGTACGCATCTGCTTGGCGGTGCAGAGAAGAATAAATTAATCTTGACACCCCTAGTATGTGGCAACACCAAATCGTGCTAAATAAGCTGGTTTTTCCCTTCCACATGTGAATGTACTCGCACACTCTGAGTCAGGGTACATTGCTTGAAAAACTAGGTTGTTGTCCTCATTTAAGGTGTACGAGTGGTGGCGGCTTACGGTTTGAAATACCCACAGTATTTCGGCCTTAAGTGTAGCTGCATTCGCAAAGCTGCTGAAGGCATTGCTTGAAGTGGACGGCCTTGAGGAAGGCTGAGAGATCGAAGTGCTCGATGAGAACATACTTATGGGCAAGCGACTTGCCTGCGACGACACATACTTCTTGTGCTTCTCTGCTTTCATGTGTGAATCGAGCACTTTGTGGCCCATTGTCCCCAGTTTTATCATCTTTTAACATTACTGGCTGTTTTCTTCAGCCAGCCCCGCCACTTTTCGTCTTTCAACCAATTGTCATCAAACAAACATTTGCCCATGCTTGCGATTTTGCAAAATGCCATGGTGGCGAACCATCAATGCAACGCATTCATCAATCACTTACTCGTATGTCACCGATGGAATGATGCAGGTTGCACCCACGAAGTGCTGCCCCCAAATGTTGCGCTGGTCAAATTGCGATTGAAAAAAAATAAAATAAAAATGACGAGTCGGACATGAGATTTAGGATCCCACATGAAATTTATGATCCTCCTTGTGGAAAATTACAGAATTCAAGACATTTTCAGACATTAAAAGTCAAATTGTCAGTTGCGTCGCTTCACTCCCATTCATGAATTCTCTCATGGGGCATCATGGGATAGCGTAGCGTGCATGGGATACGCACTTCAGAATAGCAAATCATCATCTTCTCGCATACTGATTTTCGAATTCTATGAATTCGGACGTACTACTCGGCTTGCATACTGATTTTAGCGTACTATATAGTATGGAAGTGTGCGAATTCGGACGCAGCCATTGACATTAAATATCTGCTGAGTTCAAAGTCTTTCTAAAATATTCAACATGTGAAAAATTTAAAGGTATAGGCAGCAACAATGCAATAAAAGATCTGTGAAAGTGACTACAAATGTTGTATTCTGGATGCAAAGCCAGCAAATGATAAGGAAACACTGTCCACTACTGTTGTTTAGGTACTCATTTATGGCTATAACACTCATTCATTCATTTTCTTTTCGGCGTAGTCCCTTTATTAATATGGGATCGCCACAGTGGAATCAACCGCCAACTTATCCAGCATATGTTTTACACAGCGGATGCCCTTCCAGCTGCAAACCATCACTGGGAAACATCCATACACAAATTTACACATATATACTACGGACAATTTAGCCTACCCCATTCTGGCTATTAATATATATATATACACCGAAAAACTAAATTTTGTTTTATTTAGCAGTTTAGTTTTAACTTTATTGTTTGTTCTGCTTAGCACAGAAAGGAACTTTCTCTTTAACACTGGTACAACAACATAAATAAAACCAAACAACAATCACTTACTAGCAAGATTCATCAAAACAACCACAAAAAATTTATTACTGCAGAGTGCAGATCATTTTTAACAACCGCAGCATTCACATTAAACAGTGATCCGATTTAATACAACAACTGCAATTGAGATGAATTACTTTTTATAGGCATTTCTTCGGGCTCTAGAATTTTTTAAGCTTGCGTCCTGATGGTAACATTTCAAAAACTGAGTGAAGGGAAGGTGTATTACCTTTGAAAATCACAACCGCAAAATAAAAATTTATAAGTTTTATAGTCAAAACGTTAAGAAAGGCCAGAATACATATTGTTTTTTCAGTAAAACTATACATATATACATATATACATACATACATATATATCATGTATTGTGTCATGTAAATGTCCAAAATTAGTATTGAGGTAAAGTTTTATATTCAGACATTCTACTTAATAAAATAATTTCACAAAAACATTAACTGCAAGTTCTGAATAGTGAAATCATATCAGCAGCCAATGACGATCAATGTACAACAATGTTTACAGTCAATAAATAGTGCTAATGTTGTTTTAAAGTCAAACTTATTTGTGATTTCAGAACCAATATTCAAAATACCATGGTAAACAATATAGAGAGCATGTAACAAGTTGTTTCTGATTGGATGTGCAAATATAAACCCAACTTTACCTCAATAAAATAAGTGGTTTCTGAGTGCACTAGCTCTTCTAAAACCAAACTTTCCCTCAATGACACACAAACAAATGTCATTGTCAAATCCCTTCAGCTCAAAGAACTCTAAAAATGCCAACAAATATACCTACAGTAATTTTTTACTAAGGTAATTTCATATTCACACATTCTTTGCCTTCTTAATTTAACTTTGGAAAAGCATTGTTTGCAAAACCTAAACAGTAAAATCATATTAGCAGCCAAATGGCTATCAAAGTTTAGCATTGTTCACAGCTAAATAAATAGTGCTGATGTGGTTCTAAAGTCATTCTTACATGCAATTTCAGACCTAATATTCAAAATACCATGGTAAACAATTTGGAGAGCATGTCATTAGTAGTCTATGATCGAATGTGCGACTATAAAACCGAGTTTACCTCAACAAAATAAGTAGTTTCTGAGTGCACTACACTGTAAAAAAAATCTGTAAAATAACAGTTAAATGACTGTATATTTTAACGGATTTTTTCCGTATACACGTATTACGGTTGTTTTTCCGTTTATATACATTTTCGAATTGCATTATGGGAAGGGGATCGCAGCTCAGGCAGCGTTTGATGGACACCGGGACATATTTCTTCCTCTGTTTTTTCCCTGGTAAGTACGATTAATAAAACATATAACAATATTTTAGTTAAAATACTGCTTTATTACATTTGTATCGTTATTTAAAATGATTTTTGTCTTGTCTGAAGCGGCCATGGAAAGTACAGCAGTAAATTACGTTTAATATTGTTAACAAGATCAGACTTTATATCATTAAGATCAAACTGAGCTATGAGTGGTTAAATGTAATTTAAACAAGCATTTATCTAATGAATTTTTACCTTTTTATGCGTTTTCCTCATCAGTAAATATGATATCTGTTCATTTACAGTTGTTTGTCCGTATTTTTCTAAACTGCCGTGCGCGGGAAGTGATGTGACGTCCCAATCACCCACTCACTCCCTCTGCACCTGCGCGAGTCAGACTGGATTAACGGTAAACGTCAGCTTGTCAGTGAGAGTGTAAAAGGTATGTTAATTATTTTATAGAGATAAAAATGTTTTCTTTGTACAGTGCATTGAACAAGGGATAGCATTTAAAGTTTGTGACACTGTGTAGTTTGGTTGATATAAGTTATAGTGATGAAGGTGTATTTCGATGACTGGTTAACGTTACCATTAATAAACCTTAACGTTAACGTGTTTCAAACGCTCGTAACACCTGACCGTCTGTGTTTGTTTGCATATTAATAAATAATTTCATATTTTTACTGACGTTATCAAATGTTAGCTTTAGTTTGACCGACGTATTAAGGCTGTGTGACCGAGTTTCAGTGGAACAGCTTTGCTGGTTTTTAAGTAACGTTATAAGTTAGACCCGCGTGAAATTGAGGCATTAGTAACTCGGTATGAGGGGAAATACACACTCATAAAGTTATTATTAGTGGTGGGCCGTTATCAGCATTAACGTGCTCGTTAACGCGAGACTTTTATCGCGCGATAAAAAAATATATCGCCGTTAATCTATTCTCAACGTTGGGTTGGGAGCTGGGTGACTTTCATACTTTGGTAGTTTAGCGCGGATGTATACCTGACCGGTGAGCCGTCTGACAAACAAGTGCCCTTCTGAATCAAATCAGCAGGATGCCTGACTTTAACTGCAGTTCGGCAGTTTCACTTTAACTCATGAACATTTCATTCATCCCGCGTAACAAACTGGGGTATTAGACGCAAATAAGAAGCAAGAACTGATGAGAGTGTTATGGAATTCAATAACGCTCACCAAATGGAACGAAAAAAAAAACTTCCGCATTTCGCGACGTGTGTTTGTGTGTAACAGATAACAGAGTGATACAGTAAGTGTGTGACATTTAAAATTATATATAGTGTTTAAACTGTCATGCGTTTTAGGCCTCAAATACAACGTGTACCTTAAAGCACACAATTAAATGTTTGTTGTAGTCGAGTTGAACTGTCATGGATATTATACTTATGAACGTCTTGTCAACTTGCAGATTCAGCCAAGTTCACTTTTAAGAACCTCAACGGCTGCTAATATGAAGATATAAATATGAGTTGTTCTTCCACAGTCCTAAAATTCTTCAAACTAACTGTCAGTTCGAATCATTATAGCAAATAATACTTTCTTTACTATTAGGAGATCAGGAGTTTTATTTTAATGAAGCCTTGATAATAGAGTGAACACAATGCATAACACATGGTGTTATCACAAATGAAATCTTTTTATGTAGATTTTGAGTCTGAGTGTTTTGCACATATAAGGTTCACTGATATTTTGTTTTGTTGACTTCCAGGTTCTTTTCAAGTACATGGTACAGGTAAATTAGATTCAATCCAAACTGAATTTGAATTAATATGGACAAATGAAATAAAATACACTTGGGATTTTAAATGTTTTAATTTTTTTATTATTCACAACGTTTGTGAAGTCTAAATGTATACTGTCTCAAACTGAATGAGTGTTATTTTTGTTGTAGGTGTGTTGGTGTAAAAATTAATCCTGACTGGTCAGTACTGCATTTTTAACCATAAAAATTATGATTTATATTTAGCATTGCATCTATTGTCATTTTACCAAGAATGTGTTTGCTCTTTCAGAACTCAGGCAGTTGTGCTGGACCTTCTGTACTTTATACAGGAGATGACAGTAAACTTTCAAGTTTAAGAGGTAAAATGTTCAGGGTTTTTCTGTTTGATTTTGAGTGTTTTGTAGATATAAGGTTCACTGATATATGATATAAGATTTGCTTTATGTTTATGCTGTCATTTTGGTTATAAGTACAAGGTACATGTACATTTTCACAGCAATCTAAATTAAAATCTTAAATTCAATCCAAACTGAATTTTAATTAATATGGACAAATTAAAACACACCTGGGATTTTAAATGTTTTCATTTTTTTATTATTTACAAAGTTTGTAAAATTTAAAAGTAGACTATATGCTGCATGTTTCAAACTGAATGAGTGTTATTTTTGTTGTAGGTGTGTTGGTGTAAAAATTGATGCTGACTCATCAGTACTGCATTTTTTAACCAATAAAAGAAACAATGATTTATATTTAGCATTGCATCTATTGTAATTTTACCAAGAATGTGTTTGCTCTTTCAGAACTCAGGCAGTTGTGCTGGACCTTCTGTACCTTATACAGAAGATGACGGTAAACTTTGAAGTTTAAGAGGTAAAATGTTCAGCGTTTTTTCTGTTTGATTTTGAGTGTTTTATATATATAAGGTTAACTGATATTTTGCTTTGTTGACTTCCAGGTTCTGTCATTTTGGTTATAAGTACAAGGTACAGGTACATTTTCACAGCAATCTAAATAAAAATCTTAAATCTTACGTTCAATCCAAACTAAATTTCAGTTGATATAGACAAATGAAATAAAATACACCTGGGGTTTTAAATGTTTTCAATTTTTTATTATTCACAAAGTTTGTAAAGTATAAAAGTAGACTACATGTTGCATGTTTCAAACTGAATGAGTGTTATTTTTGTTGTAGGTGTGTTGGTGTAGAAATTGATGCTGACTGGTCAGTACTGCATTTTTATAAATAATACAAAAAAAATATGTGTTTGCTCTTTCAGAACTCAGGCAGTTGTGCTGGACCATCTGTACTTCATACAGGGGATGACAGTAAACTTTCAAGTTTAAGAGGTAAAATGTTCAGCGTTTTTGTTTGATATTGAAGCTTTTATTTTTATTATTTGGCAAAACCAATTACTTGTACCTATATTTTTACTAAGTGTTTACAGGAACACATTTTGCTTCAGCAATTTTGAATTTTGTTAACATGTATTCAAACTAAAAGTACTGGGTTGATGTGGGTGTTTTATCTGGGTTTTTTTTAAGCTGCTACTGTAATCTGTTAAATGAATAAAGCAGTTATTTATTATTATTATTATTATTTATTTTTACAACATTTAAAATGTTACAAGTTTTTTATTTTGGTAATGTCTGTTTAAAATGATAAGAAAATAACTGGTCCACTGCTGAATCTCTTTTTTTTTCTCTCTTAGCCACCTGATGATGAGAAAGACATTTTCAATGTGGGCATCTTGATGGTGAGCCAGGCCTTCATGCTGATTTTGTGACCGTTTAATCTGTTTATCGTGATTGTAATAACATTTTTTTCAGGATGCAAAACTGGCTAAAAATCAACTTTAAATTTTAACATTAATTGTATGATAGTGTGGTTGATTTAACATTTTATTTAATGTTGGGTTCATTGTAAAAAATGATTTAATTTTGGTTGAATAAATGCTGATTTTGGGACAGTTTTGTCTATTTATCGTCATAGAATTAACATTATTTCAGGGTGGAAAACTGCCTAAAAATCAGTGATGACTTTTAACATTGTTTCAATGATAGTTTGATTGATGTTTTAACATTTCAATGTTAATTTAACTTAGGTCTGCTATCTGGAAAAGAACTAATTTTAAAAATGCAAAAAACTTATGAATGTGCCACTTGAATTTGGTATCACATGTAATTGGCATGTTATGGAATTTAACTATGGCAAATAAGTAAGAGGAGATGGAAAGCTATGATGTCTACACGTTTTCCTGAAACATTTGCAAGGTCAATTCTTTCTTGCATAAAGATAGTGGAAAAGAAGAAAAAGTATAACAAAATGGTTTGTCGTTTTTTTTATTTTGTTTTCTTTCCTTTGTTGTTTTTTGCCTTATTTTTGTTTCTGCACTATATTTATTTGATTAAGTAAATAATTTTTTAAAAATTTCTTTTAAATTATGTAACAGACATGTATTTGAATAATTTTACATAATAATTATATTATTTATATTATTATTAATAATATTAATAATTTAACATATAGGTGTGCATATAATATAGGAAAACAGCCAATTTTATATGTGTCACATATATCAAAAACCTATATTAAACCATATGTTTCTTTCCATATTCTTTCCATGTGGGCGTGTACCAGACCCAACACACAACTCACTTTTCTTTTCTTTTTTTCAGAAGAAGAGTCCACAGTCACAATAACAAGATCATTGAGCTGTCCCCTAATTGTGGTCAGCTACATGTTTAGTCTCTTATGTGCAAAACATTATGTAGCCTAAGGAAGCAGCCCTGACTCTGTAGTTTATATAAAGGTATGTTTTTACATTTTTAAGTTTATTTCATTTTTACAAGACAAGTAAGGTGATGCATGTTTGTTGTATTTACAACAGGAGCATGCTGAGTAACTATCCAGAACGTAGGTACAAAGCAGAAAAAAGGGCACCAAGCAGAAACATACCATCTAAACTCCTTCGATTCCTGTCAGACCAGAAAGACTTTCAGAATCCTTGGAAGATTTAAAGGTAATTAAGCACACCGATAACACTTTATAATAACTAAACACTATTGATTAATTTATTAAGCATTAGCAAAAAGTTCTGTTAAGCATTGACTCTACATTAATAGATCTTAGTATACAGTTTATAACTACAGCTGCAAATGCTGTAATCTTGACTTATAAGCACATCTATAATGTGCTTAATTATTTTGTTTTCATATTTTGTTAATGATTAATTTTTCATTCTAAATTTAGTATTGCATTATTTACAAACCAGTGATTTAAGAATAGTTGGTGTATTTTTTTTCTAATCATTCAGAATGTTTAAGTAAATGGTTAATAAACTATTCAAACTAACTTTTTAAATATCTTATTATTCAGGCATATAGTAATAGTTGGGCAGCACAGTGGCTCAGTGGCTAGCACTGTCGCCTCACAGCAAGAAGGTCGCTGGTTCAAGTCCCAGTTGGCATTTCTGTATGGAGTTTGCATGTTTTCCCCGTGTTGCTGTGTGTTTCCTCCGGGTGCTCAGGTTTCCCCCACAGTCCAAAGACATGCGCTATAGGGAAATTGATTAACTAAATTGGCTGTAGTGTATGAGTGTGTTTGTAAATAAGTGTGTATTGGTGTTTCCAAGGGCGTACTCAAACACACAGCAACACGGGGAACATCAAAAGTGGCTGATCTGTTCGGCTAAATATTTGACTGCGTGTTACTGCATCCCAAACGACTAAAACAAAATAATTTAAGAATTCACCACTGTGCTGAGAGAGAGCACTTCTTAAACTAAACGGGGCATCATCGATGATGTAAGAGTGCTCAGGCTTGAATGCAATGTGAATGCGGGATGTCGGGGGAGACGGTAGGGAGGACAAGCGTGCTTCGGCTTGGTTCAAGGCAACTGTACATAGTGCGAGTACACACTAAGCTGAAGGAAAATACATGAATGAATAGTAATAGTTATACTTGTATATAAAGTATAAAAAATAAGTATATAAAGTATATACAATACTTATTTTAATAAGTGCTTTTGTTAACTTCATCCAGTTTTGTAGCCTAAAGTGAGGATTGTTTATGCTTTGTAAATCCCCTTATAAATCACAATTAAAGGTTCAGTTATATTCTAAAAATGAAATTCATTTTATTGTATTAAATGAAAAATAAATCTTTTCTAAAATGAAATTACTGTACAGTTTAAACATAGCTAAATAACACTGAAATGTTGCATCGTAATATATCATTAAATTATTTTATTGTTGTTTTATCCAGTTTTATGTTATATTTTGTCACTCCTGCTATTCAACAAGGTTTCATATTTACAGTAATTACATTTTTTTAGATAAGACTGTAATGATTTATTGTTCATTTGATACTGAGCCTTTAACTGTCGTTTATAAGGATTTATAAATCATAAATAATCCTCACTTTAGATTAGGCCACCAAACTGGAAGAAGTTTTGTAAATAATGCAATATAATATAATATAATAATTAATATAATATAATATAATATAATAATTTTTTATATATATATATATATAAAAATAGTCATGTAAAATCAATCATTAAAGTTTGTTAACACAATTATTAAGCACATTATAAATGTGCTTAAGTCAAGATTACAGCATTTGTAGCTGTATTTATAACCGACTGCTAACATCTATTAATGTAGAGTCAATGATTAACAGAACTATTGACATGCTAGGAATCACCCCAGTTGTAAGTGAAATGTCATTAGTAATGTTTGTTTTTTGTTTGTTTGTTTTACAGCCATTGAAGTATCAGTATTGGAGAGGAAGAAGACCCAGTTGTATCGTCTGTTTCCTGCCATCTAGCAGTTAACCTGGTTTCTTAATGTAAAGTACTTGTAATTTGCCCACTTGTCCTCAATTATCTTAAAGCTAACATTTAAAACTAATTTGCTATGAGATTATTTGCCAAGACTTCTCACTGTGCGATTCACATGTCAATATGTATTATTGTTTGTATAACTAGCTATTTGGAATTCAAATGATTTGTTTTCATTAAAAAATCTGTTTTAATTGCAAAGTTGTTTTTGTACTAATCATTGTAAGTTCATAGATAAACTATTTACTGCTTCTCTACACATACAGTATAGAATAAGTGTTTTGTTTTACTATTGTAAACCATTAATAGTGTATTTCCCATATGTATATGTTAGTCCTTACCAATTGCCATTTCTATGCTGCTTGAAGACCATTAAATTAGTAAAATAATTATTTTTACAGTAGGTATCCCATTAAAACAAAGAATCTGTTAATTTTTTCACTGTAGGTATACTATTAAAACCCAAAAAACTCCTCTTTTTACAGTAGGTATACTATTAAAATACAGAATCTGTCTGTTTTTTTACAGTAGGTATACTATTAAAACACAAAAAGTCCTCTTTTTACAGTAGGTATACTATTAAAACACAGAATCTGTCTGTTTTTTTACAGTAGGTATACTATTAAAACACAAAAAAAGTCCTCTTTTTACAGTAGGTATACTATTAAAACACAGAATCTGTCTGTTTTTTTACAGTAGGTATACTATTAAAACACAGAATATTTCCGCTTTTTTACTGTTGGTATACCCTTTAAAACACAGAAAATAACCGTTTTTTATATAGAAAAACTCTTAAATTACTATAAAATGGTTGGTTATTTTACATTAGTTTAACTGTCAAAAAACTGATATTTTTTTGTTTTTTTAATGTGGACACACTTGTCAATTAACAGAAGTTTTCCGTTTTTAATTTACGGTAAAATATTTGTGTAATGAGCTGCCAGTACATTTTACCGTTTTTTTACGGAATTTTTTTTTAGAGTGTAGCTCTTCTAAAACCAAACTTTCCCTCAATGAAACATAAATGTCATTGTCAATTCCCTTCAACTCAAAGAACTCTAAAAATGCCAACAAATATACCTACAGTACTTGTCTCTTGGGATAAGGTTTATTTCATATTCACACATTCGACTTAACCTTCTTATTATAACTTTGGAAAAGCATTGTTTGCAAAACCTGAACAGTAAAATCATATTAGCAGCCAAATGGCTATCAAAGTATAGCATCGTTCACAGCTAAATAAATAGTGCAGATGTGGCTTTGAAGTCCTTACATGCAATTTCAAACCTAATATTCAAAATACCATGGTAAACAATTTGGAAAGTATGTCATAAGTAGTCTTTGATCGAATGTGCGACTATAAAACCGAGTTTACCTCAACAAAATAAGTAGTTTCTTTGTGCATAGCTCTTCTAAAACCAAATTTTCCCTTAGTGACACATAAACAAATGTCATTGATAAATCCCTTCAACTCAAAGAACTCTAAAAATGCCAACAAATATGCCTACAGTACTTGTCTCTTGGGATAAGGTTTATTTCATATTCACACATTCGACTTAACCTTCTTATTATAACTTTGGAAAAGCATTGTTTGCAAAACCTGAACAGTAAAATCATATTATTAGCCAAATGGCTAACAAAGTATAGCATCATTCACAGCTAGTTAAATAGTACTAATGTTGTTTTGAAGTCCTTCTTACATGCAATTTTAGACCAAATATTCAAAATACCACGGTAAACAATATATAGTGCATGTCACAAGTTGTCTCTGATTAAATGTGCAACTATAAAACTAACTTTAGATCAACAAAATAAGTAGTTTGTGAGTGCACTTGCTATTGAGGTAAAGTTGGTTTTATATTCTCACATTCGTTCAGTGACAACTTGTGACACGGTCCCTATATTGTTTACCATGCTATTTTGAATGTTCAATATCAATATTGAGGTAAAGTTGCGGTAAAGTTGCTTTTATATTCACACATTCAGACTTTCGCCCTTAATTGAAAAGTATAGCAAGTAGGGAAATCTTATTAGCAGCCAAATAACATCAGTACAACATTGTTCACAGTCATAAATAGTGCTAATGTTGTTTTGAAGTCACTTACATGAGATTGTTGTACTATAGTCACTGGTTGCAAATATAGATTTCTATATTTTTAATATATTTAATTTAATAGAATTATTAATATTCTTTGTATATAATATTGCTATATTTTCATGGAGAAAGTCTGAATGTGCGAATATAAAGCAAACTTTTTAAGTGATGCACAGACTGTATTGTTTACCATGCTACTTTGTATATCGTGTCTAAAATCTCATGTAATAATGACTTCAAAAACAACATTAGCACTATTTCAATAACTGAAACATAGGTATTGGCTGCTAATATGTTTCCCAGTTTGCAATACTTTTCTGCAGCTATATTATTAAGGAGAAGGTCTGAATGTGCGAATATTAAACCAACTTTACCTCAGTTACAAAAACAAATGTCATTGTCAATTCCCTTCAACTCAAAGAACTCTATAAATGCCAACAAATATACCTACAGTACTTGTCTCTTGGGATAAGGTTTATTTCATATTCACACATTCGACTTAACCTTCTTAATTTAACTTTAGAAAAGCATTGTTTGCAAAACCTAAACAGTAAAATCATATTAGCAGCCAAATGGCTATCAAAGTATAGCATCGTTCACAGCTAGTTAAATAGTACTAATGTTGTTTCGAAGTCCTTCTTACATGCAATTTTAGACCCAATATTCAAAATACCATGGTAAACAATATATAGTGCATGTCACAAGTTGTCTCTGAATAAATGTGTGATCTTTAGATCAACAAAATAAGTAGTTTGTGAGTGCACTTACTCTATTAAGGGTAAAGTTGGTTTTATATTCTCACATTCGTTCAGTGACAACTTGTGACACGGTCCCTATATTGTTTACCACACTATTTACAATGTTCCATATCAATATTGAGGTAAAGTTGCTTTTATATTCACACATTCAGACTTTCGCCTTTAATAGAAAAGTATAGCAAGTAGGGAAATCTTATAAGCAGCCAAATAACATCAGTACAACATTGTTCACAGTCATAAATAGTGCTAATGTTGTTTTGAAGTCACTTACATGAGATTGTTGTACTATAGTCACTGGTTGCAAATATAGATTTCTATATTTTTAATATATTTAATTTAACAGAATCATTAATATTCTTTTTATATAATATTGCTATATTTTCATGGAGAAAGTCTGAATGTGCGAATATAAAGCAAACTTTTTAAGTGATGCACAGACTGTATTGTTTACCATGCTACTTTGTATATCGTGTCTAAAATCTCATGTAATAATGACTTCAAAAACAACATTGACACTATTTCAATGACTGAAACATAGGTATTGGCTGCTAATATGTTTTCCTGTTTGCAATACTTTTCTGCAGCTATATTATTAAGGAGAAGGTCTGAATGTGCGAATATTAAACCAACTTTACCTCAGTTACAAAAACAAATGTCATTGTCAATTCCCTTCAACTCAAAGAACTCTATAAATGCCAACAAATATACCTACAGTACTCGTCTCTTGGGATAAGGTTTATTTTATATTCACACATTCGCCTTAACCTTCTTAATATAACTTTAGAAAAGCATTGTTTGCAAAACCTAAACAGTAAAATCATATTAGCAGCCAAATGGCTATCAAAGTATAGCATCGTTCACAGCTAGTTAAATAGTACTAATGTTAATTTGAAGTCTTTCTTACATGCCATTTTAGACCCAATATTCAAAATACCATGGTAAACAATATATAGTGCATGTCACAAGTTGTCTCTGATTAAATGTGCGATCTTTAGATCAACAAAATAAGTAGTTTGTGAGTGCACTTACTCTATTAAGGGTAAAGTTGGTTTTATATTCTCACATTCGTTCAGTGACAACTATATTGTTTACCACACTATTTTGAATGTTCAATATCAATATTAAGGTAAAGTTGCTTTTATATTCACACATTCAGACTTTCGGCCTTAATAGAAAAGTATAGCAAGTAGGGAAATCTTATTAGCAGCCAAATAATATCAGTACAACATTGTTCACAGTCATAAATAGTGCTAATGTTGTTTTTAAGTCACTTACATGAGATTGTTGTACTATAGTCACTGGTTGCAAATATAGATTTCTATATTTTTAATATATTTAATTTAATAGAATTATTGATATTCTTTGTATATAATATTGCTATATTTTCATGGAGAAAGTCTGAATGTGCGAATGTAAAGCAAACTTTTTAAGTGATGCACAGACTGTATTGTTTACCATGCTACTTTGTATATCGTGTCTAAAATCTCATGTAATAATGACTTCAAAAACAACATTAGCACTATTTCAATGACTGAAACATAGGTATTGGCTGCTAATATGTTTCCCTGTTTGCAAAACTTTTCTGCAGCTATATTATTAAGGAGAAGGTCTGAATGTGCGAATATTAAACCAACTTTACCTCAATACTAGCTCTTCTAAAACCAAACTTTCCCTCAGTGACACATAAACAAATGTCATTGTCAAATCCCTTCAACTCAAAGAACTCTAATAAATGCCAACAAATATACCTACAGTGCTCGTCTCTTGGGATATGGTTTATTTCATATTCACACATTCGACTTAACCTTCTTAATTTAACTTTAGAAAAGCATTGTTTGCAAAACCTAAACAGTAAAATCATATTAGCAGCCAAATGGCTTTCAAAGTATAGCATCGTTCACAGCTAGTTAAATAGTACTAATATTGTTTTGAAGTCCTTCTTACATGCAATTTTAGACCCAATATTCAAAATACCATGGTAAACAATATATAGTGCATGTCACAAGTTGTCTCTGATTAAATGTGCGACTATAAAACCAACTTTAGATCAACAAAATAAGTAGTTTGTGAGTGCACTTGCTCTATTGAGGTAAAGTTGGTTTTATATTCTCACATTCGTTCAGTGACAACTTGTGACACAGTCCCTATATTGTTTACCACACTATTTTGAATGTTCAATATCAATATTAAGGTAAAGTTGCTTTTATATTCACACATTCAGACTTTCGGCCTTAATAGAAAAGTATAGTAAGTAGGGAAATCTTATTAGCAGCCAAATAATATCAGTACAACATTGTTCACAGTCATAAATAATGCTAATGTTGTTTTTAAGTCACTTACATGAGATTGTTGTACTATAGTCACTGGTTGCAAATATAGATTTCTATATTTTTAATATATTTAATTTAATAGAATTATTAATATTCTTTGTATATAATATTGCTATATTTTCATGGAGAAAGTCTGAATGTGCGAATATAAAGCAAACTTTTAAAGTGATGCACAGACTGTATTGTTTACCATGCTACTTTGTATATCGTGTCTAAAATCTCATGTAATAATGACTTCAAAAACAACATTAGCACTATTTCAATGACTGAAACATATGTATTGGCTGCTAATATGTTTCCCAGTTTGCAATACTTTTCTGCAGCTATATTATTAAGGAGAAGGTCTGAATGTGCGAATATTAAACCAACTTTACCTCAATACTAGCTCTTCCAAAACCAAACTTTCCCACAGTGACACATAAACAAATGTCATTGTCAAATCCCTTCAACTCAAAGAACTCTATAAATGCCAACAAATATACCTACAGTACTTGTCTCTTGGGATAAGGTTTATTTCATATTCACACATTCGCCTTAACCTTCTTAATATAACTTTAGAAAAGCATTGTTTGCAAAACCTAAACAGTAAAATCATATTATTAGCCAAATGGCTTTCAAAGTATAGCATCGTTCACAGCTAGTTAAATAGTACTAATATTGTTTCGAAGTCCTTCTTACATGCAATTTTAGACCAAATATTCAAAATACCACGGTAAACAATATATAGTGCATGTCACAAGTTGTCTCTGATTAAATTTTCAACTATAAAACCAACTTTAGATCAACAAAATAAGTAGTTTGTGAGTGCACTTGCTCTATTGAGGTAAAGTTGGTTTTATATTCTCACATTCGTTCAGTGACAACTTGTGACACAGTCCCTATATTGTTTACCACGCTATTTTGAATGTTCAATATCAATATTAAGGTAAAGTTGCTTTTATATTCACACATTCAGACTTTCGCCCTTAATAGAAAAGTATAGCAAGTAGGGAAATCTTATAAGCAGCCAAATAATATCAGTACAACATTGTTCACAGTCATAAATAGTGCTAATGTTGTTTTGAAGTCACTTACATGAGATTGTTGTACTATAGTCACTGGTTGCAAATATAGATTTCTATATTTTTAATATATTTAATTTAATAGAATTATTAATATTCTTTGTATATAATATTGCTATATTTTCATGGAGAAAGTCTGAATGTGCGAATATAAAGCAAACTTTTTAAGTGATGCACAGACTGTATTGTTTACCATGCTACTTTGTATATCGTGTCTAAAATCTCATGTAATAATGACTTCAAAAACAACATTGACACTATTTCAATGACTGAAACATAGGTATTGGCTGCTAATATGTTTCCCTGTTTGCAATACTTTTCTGCAGCTATATTATTAAGTAGAAGGTCTGAATGTGCGAATATTAAACCAACTTTACCTCAATACTAGCTCTTCCAAAACCAAACTTTCCCTCAGTGACACATAAACAAATGTCATTGTCAAATCCCTTCAACTCAAAGAACTCTAATAAATATAGCTACAGTGCTCATCTAAAGGCGTGGTGTTCATTTATCATTCATTTCTGACTTTACTTACAGATAGCACAGTGTCAAACAGATAACCATGTACTTGAGCTCAACAAGGAAGTGTGTAAAAAGGCATGTTCTCCATAAATGAGAAAGAGAGAGTCCCTAAAAGTAGGTGTAAAAAAAACCACACATAAAACACAGTGAGTGAACAATGAATTCAATCCTCTTTTCTGAACAGGCCTTAAGCTGGTCAGCTGACAGATGCATCAGGCAGCAAGACTTCACAAGCAAGAAATCTCCCAAAGCCCAAATGAACTTTGAATACTTCAAGACACGTGCAAGCATCAACTTATCACACCCAACACTCATTAATGTGTAGCTTTCATATCTCAAGCTTGAAATTGTACACAGCAGTTGAGTTTAGCTGAAGTTTGTTAGGTTTAATTGGGTGCCAAGCGCGCTGAAAGCTTGTCAATAACGGCAGAAATCATACCTCTCGAAAAATATCCGCACCGCGAAGATCCCCAAGGCCAGCGGCAGCGCGGAGAGCAAGTGGCCGGCTTTCGGGTACTCCACCCCGGGCGCTGGGTCGGCCAGATCCGCCCAAGTGACATTGTGCGGAAGCCAAAAGCGCTCGTTCCAGAACCAGGCTGAGAGCGCAGCCATGTTTAGAAGAAAAACTACAGATCAGGGAGAGAAGAGGACGCGAAGAAAGAAAAATACGCGGGTGGCAAACGACTGACCGCCCGCTTCTCCCTCTTTCTCTCTCTTCCTCTGAATGTGGACGTGTTGAAGGTGTTTCCACACCCGTGATGAGGCTGCATGAGGAAGTGAGCGATGCGCATTACGTACACCTCAAAATTACGACACAGACAAGAGTGCTTGGTGGTACACACGCGAAATAGTCAAGAGGCGTAGTTTTAAACACAATGCCATTCTTTGGCTAATTATTTAGAAAATGTGCTGTTTGAGTCATTTTATGATTTGTAAATATTGTTTTGTTATTAGAATCAAATTGTGATCTAAATTACACATTTTACTCTAAAATTTAACGCTAAACCATGTTATATTTGACAAAAGTTCATTCATTTTTTTTTTAGTTTGAACTGCTTAATAAAAAACGCGCGAACGAACCGATTCTCTAAATCATTTTCAATATGTCAGTCAGTATGATGACAACTTCACCTTTTATTATTTGGCGCCCCACTGTGGACAAAATACAGCAGTTGAGGTATAGTTACATACCTCAATATCCAGACATATATGACTGCTTGATAGTACACATGCAAAATAGTATAGTAGTTTTAAGCATGATCTCATTTTTGGCTATTCCTTTAGAGGTGTTGTTCGAATCACTTGTTTAATGATTGTTCGTGGAGTAAAATTGTAAACTTAATTAAGCAATTTAGTCTAAAATTTAGCAATGAATAGTATGATATTTAATAAAATAGTTCACTTGAAATGATTAGAACTGATTTAGCAAAAAGAAAAAAAAAACGCGCGAACGAATCGATTCTCTAAAACGAATCATTCTTGCTATGACAACCTCATCTTTTATTATTTGGCGCCTCACTGTGGACAAAAAGTGTAATCGAAACACCTACGACATACTTGGTGGTACACGTGTAGTAGAGAGGTTTAGTTTTAAATGAATGGTCTCAAACTCAATTCCTCGAGGGCCGCAGCTCTGCATAGTTCAACTGCAACCACCTCCAACTCACACCTGCCTACAGTTTTTTTTTAACAGACGCTAGGATACATTTCTCAAAACTTTGGTCATTTTTACAAAACTCTTCACAGGATTCTCCTAACCCCCTTTCAGCTTGGCAAAGCAGTTCATTTCACAATTAAAATGCAATATAGCTACCAAAACACTTTTTTCAGGTCTCAAATAAACCCATTCTTCCAGAACACTAGCAAAGGTTGACAGCCAACAAACACACTGTCATCCACAAAACAATGAGCTAAAAAACATGTAGCATTACTCAAGTGTTTTCTTGTTTAAAACAAGGACATCCCTGTTTATAACTGCACATTGTGTTACTGGAATGAATCAGACATGATGCATAATTCCTCAATATTATATGTTGTTCATTTATTATTATTTTTTTTTGCACTAAGTAATTCCAAAACACAAGAGTTTGTATACACACCATCCACTGATACAGATACAATAGTAATGCTAATCTGGCTGGTTAAACGGCATTTTTAGGTTTGAAATATGTTTCAGTCAAATATTGCTGTTGAATTTTGCTCTCTTAGTCAGTTTTGCATTATATTATTGTTTTTAACATAAATTTAACAGTTTTAAAAACAGTAAGCATGTGCAAACTCTCCTGTACGTACAAAGATTTGAAAGATGTAGTCATTGAATGCATTTTGTGCCAAAACAATGATAATTGATCTTCAGTTTAGCCCACATAGACATCTGTTGTGCTCACTGTGTGAAGAGTTTCGCAAAAGTGACCCAAGTATTGAGAAATGTGTCCTAGCGTCTGTAAAAAAAACTGTAATAGTCTTCAGTAGTCTTGAACACCTTGATTATTTGGATCAGCTGTGTTTGATCAGGGTTGGAGCAAAACTGCGGAACTGTGGCCCTCCAGGAATTGAGCTTGAGACCTGTTCTAAATAATGCCATCTATTGGCTTATCATTTAAAAAGAGCATTGTTCGTATCAGTTCATGATTTTGTTGAATTGTTTTGTCTTGTTGCGTCAAAACTATGGAAGGATCATGGTTAAAAATTGTCAATGAGTAATGTTATTTTAACTAAAACATTCATTTAAAATGATTAGTGCTCTAGGAAAAAAGCGTGAACGAATCGATTCTTGTCTGTAGTGATGACAACCTCACATTTTATTATTCGGACGCCACACTTTCAGTTTAATCTAAACCTCAATACAATTAGTATGACACAGTCAAGACTTCTAGATAGTACAAATGCCTAAGCGTAAAGATATAATTTTAAACTTATTTTCATTCTTTGGGTAAAAAAAAGTGTTGTTTGATCATGATTGTGATTTATTTCTTACGTTTTTGTATTTGCGGCATTTGCAATATTTTGATTTATTTCTTACGTTTTTGTATTTGCTGCATACTTGGGCTTTTGTTATTATTTTAAAAGATGCATCTAATTATGGTTTAATTTAATTTATGTTTTAAGTTTTTTTTTTTTTTTTTTTTGGATAAATTTTACCTTGATTTATGTTCATCATGTTATGTAGAAAGATTTTTATTTTTGGCTATGTTTCTATGGTTTAATAACCCAATTCCTTAAATGTTTAGAAAATAATTAAATGAGTAATAAACTAGATAGCAAATCCAGTACATACAGTGCAATATTTAAGTCTACAGTCACTGGATCGTCATCGTCTTCATTTATAAATATATGAAAATATATCTCCACGTATAGCTGTCTGTCAGGGCCTCCAATAAATTCATTTGAAGATAGACAGACAAACAGATAGACTGATGCTTAAAGATAAATTAAAAGATGTAAACTGTTTATTTAATACTTTCAAATAAAACAATTCATATCTCAGTTAAAAAGAAAAGCTTATGAATCAATCATCTAAAGTATAAGGAGCAAAGGAGCAAAAAGTTAAGGAGCAAAAGTGAAAGCTACAAAGATGAACAGCATAGTAAATGACAGTCTCAAGTATTGAGGTAAAGTTGGTTTTATATTCACACATTATGACTCTCCTTAATAATATAATTTCCCAAAAACATTCTTTGCTAATTCTAAATTGTGAAATCGTATTAGCAGCCACTGACTATCAACATACAACATTGTTCAAAGTCGAATAAATAGTGCTGATGTTGTTTTCAAGTTACACATACATGTGATTTCAGACCCAATATTCAAAGTAGTGTTGTAAACAAAACGTTGTCACTGAACGAATTTGTGAATATAAAACTAGCTTTACCTCAATTCACAAGTAACAGCATAGATATCAGTAAAATGAAAATTAAGAAATATTGAATTGTTGCTATAATAATGGACTGTTTTTTTCATGGAAATAACAGTGGAAATTTAACACAACCGAGTAAAAAACATCATGCATGATTTAACAATAAAAATAACAAAGAAAGGTAGCTTTACAATTCATTTCACATTATTAAACAAGAGTTCTAACCAAACAAACAGCATTGAACTTAATCACAATAATACAAACTTTGATTTAAAGTTTAAAAAAGTGCACATACACAAAAATACATATTAAATAACCATTAAAACAAATTCTTAAAAAAATTTCCAAGATTTATTAAAAATTCATATCTAAATAAAATTTTTCTTTATATTTATACTTTGGATTTAAAAAAAAAATATATACACTATATACACTTCCGGTCAAAGGTTTGGGGACAGTAGGATTTTTTAAAGTTTTAAAATTAGCTTCTCCTGCTCACCAAGGCTGCATTGATTTCATTAAAATACAGTACAAAATGTACTATTGTGAAATGTTATTACACTATAAAATAACTGTTCAAAAATAGTTTAGAATTTAATTGAATTATTTATTAAAGTGATTTTAATGATGAATTTTCAGCTTCATTACTCCAGTCTTCAGAGTCACATGATCCTTTAGAAATCCCTCTAATATTAATTATTATTATTATTATTATTAATGGTAATAGTAAAAAAGCAATAATGACTGGAGTAATAAATATTTAATAAATTTTATATTTAATAAATGCCGCCTTGATGAACAGAATCATTTTCTTGAAAAAAAAAACAGAAAAAAACAGAAAAAAAGACCCCAAACCTGTAGTGTTAAAAATAAAAAAACTGCTTTTATTCTAACTGAAATAAAACAAGATTTTCTCCAGAAGAAAAAAAATTATCAGACATACTGTGAAAATTTCCTTGCTCTGTTAAACATCATTTGGGAAATATTTAAAAATGTGGGGGAAAAAAAATTAAAGGGGGGCTAATAATTCTGACTTCAACTGTATATATACATATGTATACACAGTTAAAGTCAGAATTATACAGCTGAAGTCAAAATTATACAGCTGAAATCAGAATTATACAGCTTAAGTCAGAACTATAACTCATCTCTAATAACTGATTCATCTTTGCCATGATGGTGACAGTAAATAATTTTTGACTAGATATTTTTCAAGACACTTCTATACAGCTTAACGTGACATTTAAAGGCTTAACTGTTGTAGGTGTATATATATATATATATATATATATATATATATATATATATATATATATATATATATATATATATATATATRTATATATATATATATATATATATATATATATATATATATATATGTATATATATATATATATATATATGTATATATATATATATATATATATATATATATATATATATATATATATATATATATATATATGTATATATATATATATATATATATATATATATATATATATATATATATATAATTGAAGCTAATGGGGCTAATAATTCTGACCTGTATATATTAAGTTTCTTTCTTTATTTTTACATTTGTCAACATTGTCAACATTTTTAAACATTTTTCATTTTAAGCCTAAAGCCTAAAATTGCACTTGGTAGTAAAATCACTATAAAACACATTAACTATTTAAAAAACAAATAAACACTCTGTGAGTAGGGATGTATACCATATCTTTTTTGATACTGTAGTAACAATTTTACACATTTTATAAAATAACTCGATAACAACATTTATATAGCAAAATAATGGGGCACAATTGTAAACTATAAAGACACTTTTTGTAGAAAATTGACCAAATAATATGACCTAAAACTTTTTGTGACCAATAAGCATCAAATTTTAGCAGAAAATATATATTTGTGTGCTATGGGACGAATTAAGAGACCACTTAAAACTTCAAGTTTACCTGCAAATATAATTTATATGAGGTAATACTAGTTTAAGTAAAACACTTTAATTTATTCTGTAAAATTCTGTTATTTAAAGCATTTTTGGACAAAGTATAAAAAAGGTGCTCTGTATTCATGTTTAAAACCACACAATACAAATGTTTTAGTTAAGAAATTTCTGACTTCCAATCATAATAAATGAAAACTTTTTCATTATCCTGAAAAACATTTGTTCTTCAAGACAATATTACTTATTTGAAATTCAGAATAATTGTTACCGGAACTTTTTGAATAACACAAACATTAATCTTTGACACAAACCCATACCTAAATCCAGATTTAAAAAAAGATTTCTAAATTATTTCCATAGCACTTTGATGCTTATAAAATGTTATTGTTGTTTGTTTTGGCTGATTGGGCCATTAAATCCAGATCCTCTCCCATCAGCTGGATTTGGCCCTTTTTCCATCAGTAGGACAACTAAAAAAATAAAAGTGTAAAGAGACAAATGAAATAAGCACATTTTGGCACTAATCAGTGAATAAGATTTAGATTTTATGGCTTAAAGGTCCCATGAAGTGTTTTGAAATGTGCATTTTTAAAAAAAAATTATGTTTGACGTAATCTCAACTGAAAAATGTTGAGAGTGTGGGACATATTGTGGCTCCTCCCCGTGAAAAAAAAAAAAAAAAAAAAAACGGCCAATAGCCTTTTATTTTATTACAGCTCTGCCAGTGAGAGAAGCCTCTTGATGGGGGTGGGGCATGTCAGATACTAGAGATTGGTTGGTCAAGATTTAATGAGAAACTGAAGTATGAGGTGATGTTAAATAAATCGTTGATCCATTTAGGCAGTAGTGACAAACTACAAGCTTTACATTTTTATTATTGTTTTACATTTACTAAATGCAAATTTGTCACTGTGTTGCAGCTCACTAGCTAATAGATATCCTTAAAACTAACAGACTGAAGTAACATAAAAAAAAGTAAAACATTTTCACAGGACCTTTAAAGCGAGTGTCACATCTCAACAGTTTCAACAGTATTTCACCTTTTTTTGGGGCTGCATACAGAATCTCTTTCAAGTTTTTCTTCTCATCTGTGTTAAAAAGCAATTCACACAATTAGAATCTTAGACAGAGTTCACCCAAAAATAAAACTTGTAATAATTTACTCACCCTTCAATTGTGTTCACTTTGTTAATACAAAAGAAGATATTTTGAAGAAAGCTGAAAACCTGCAATCACTGACTTCCACAGAAGGAAAAACAAATACTATAAAAGTCAGTAGCTATGTTTCCATCCACCTGTTTTTATACGAATTTTGGATATACACATAAAAAGACGGCCGATGGAAACACCATGATATGCATACATTTTGAAAATGCGCATAACTGTAGGATAAACTTTTTATTTGATAAGAAAAGATGAGCATAAACTATGATGGAAACACTTTTATTGCACAAATTCCAGGATGCGCATTACAAAAGTCATGTGATTTTGTTATAAGAGATCATATGGTAATCACTTCAGTATTAGTGTTATATTATTAATGACCTCCAGAATTGTCAAGAGTGTCTCACGCCTTCAAATGCCATACGTTCATTGCATGTCGGCATTCGTCTTCTGATGTACAAGCAATTTATCAAATACAATTTTTTTTAATCTATTTTCCCTGCCCCTGGCTCAGTTATATATGGAGAGTGTTTATTTATATAAAAAAAATTATATATATATATATATATATATATATATATATATATATATATATATATAGAGAGAGAGAGAGAGAGAGAGAGAGAGAGAGAGAGAGAGATTTTTTTTCTTTCTTTTTATTAATTTATTTTCTACTGTTGTATTCTTTGCATATTTGTATTTATATTTTTTGTGTATTGTTGTTTGGCCTAATATGTGTTTTTTTTTTGTGTTTTTTTAATTATTATTTTCCTTAGTGCAAGAATATGTAATTGTACTACTTTATTCACAGAGAATGCGAGCAAATTGTGTTCTGCCGCTACATTTGGAGCAGATGATGTCTAATGATTCTATGTATCTGATGCTGTGGCTCTCTGACTAATATATTTGAATAAAAAGCAGAGTGTAACTAATATAAATAAATAAAAAAAGAAGAAAAAAAAAGAAAAGACTGATGCAGCTTCTCCTACTGCAAAAAAAAATTACATTTTTTCTGTTGATATTTGGCGCCAGCGAATCAGTAAATCAAGATTTTGTTCTCTTTGACTTATTGGATTAACGCACGTCTTTTATGTGATATTCCTGTTTTGCGACTAATTTAATTTGCATCTTTGAATGGAAACATAGTGATTACCAGTTTACTGCTTTTTTTCAAAATTTCCTATTTTGTGTCCAACTTAAAATAAAATAAACTCAAAGGTTTGAAATCACTCAAGGGTGAGTAAATATGACTTTAATCCTTTCAAATTGGCCAACAAAAATGTTTTTATTACTTACTCTTTTTGGATGACACGCGACGATGGTAAATCACACCAACAGTTGTAGCAGCAATTACAGCAGCAGCAGCAGCAGGCAGCGTAAAATACGGTAGAATAGCTTTAAAAAGTGAAGATAAACCTGAAACAGCTAAACACAAACACAGATCTTCAGTGTTCTATATTCAATAGTTCACATCAGAGTGGAGTCTGGATTATTGACGACCAGGAAACATGCAAACCAAAAATCACTCTCGACACTTTCAAAATCTCTCACAATGATGACTGGCCATTGAAATATATAAAGAAATAATGCACACCTGATGTGGTGATGTGGACTGGTCATTATTTCCTAATAATTTAACAGCTCATTCATGTCAATTTTTATTTCGCCTAAACTATAATTCCCACAGCTGCAAACATTAATCAGATGTTGCATTTCAGACAATTGTCAGATTTTAGTCCTCAAGCTGCTCCTGTGTTAGGGCTATTCGATATTGGAAAAAATCCTAATCACGATTATTTTGGTCATAATTGTAATCACGATTATTCTAAACGATTATCAGTTTAATTCAAAATTATTAGCGCTCCTGAGAATTTAGTTTTTTTTTAAATAACTATTTCCCAAATTATGTTAAACAGAGCAATCAATATTAATAGTCAATATTAATAGCCCCCTTAAGCAATATATATTTTGATTGTCTGCAGAAGAATCTACTGTTATACAATGACTTGCCTAATTACTCTAATTAAGCCTTTGAATTGCACTTTAATCTAAATGCTTGTATTTTGAAAAACATCTAGTAAAATGTTATGTACTGTCATCTTAGCAGAGATAAAACAAATCAGTAATTAGACATGATATATCAAAACTATTATATTTAGAAATAAGTTTAAAAAAACTTCTTTCCATTAAACAAAAATTGGAGGAAAAGGGTTGCTAATATTCTGGAGGGCTAATAATTCTGACTTCAACTGTATATATATACAGTTATTTTCCTTCCTGCAAAGGAAAGAGAAACAAATACAATAGAATAAAAATATAAAACAAACTGTGCTTTAAGCATCTTCACCCTAAGAAAAACACTTTAGCTACAAATATCCTTCAGTCAAGAGCAGCGAGGAATTTTCTCGTCGTTTGATTAATGATAAAACAGGCGGCAGCATTTCACACTGTCTCTTTAATGGTTTCTCTTTAACGTGTCTTTTGATTCTCAACTCATTTATTACGCAAATGAGGGTTAATATGAATAATCACAAATCACCGCGTTTTGACACCTATTTGACCATTAAAGCACTCATGTTAAGATTACTTTAGAAGTCTGCGCTCCTCTGCTCGTCTCAGTGTGCGAATGAGACAGAATGCTGACAGCGTGCTTGTGCGCGTGTTGCACAAACACATAAGCACGCGGTCTTTCGCATTTTTGGTATATGATGCAATAATCGTTTATCTCGATTAATGGTTTTTCATAATCGTTAGAAGCCATAATCGAAATCGGATTTTCGATTATTTGCACAGCTTTATCCTGTGTGTAGCACTACTTTCTTACACGTCGCATCCTAAGCGTTCTGTTGTGTTTTGATGTGATTTTTCTACTGTTGGCTATAGCTGTGAAATAACTGAAATCATTCAGCATAGTGATATGGTGCTGTAATGCACTGCTTTTGCAGCTATAGCAGTGCATTAATCTAAAAAAATAACAGTACACATAAAATGTGCATTAGGTAATAAGAATTAAGCAGTCAACAGCCCAATAGTTTGGATAATGGTAATAAAATATGACAAGAATCTCAGATTGAACTGTGTTTGAACAAACAAATCTCAATAAAGCCAGATAACTTTGACAGATAAAGAATGCAGTCACAAAATTAATTGTATGATAATATTTACACAACACATTGTTCACCCTCAATAATTATGTTTACTTGGACATCAGTAATTAAATTGTTTGCCTTAATCTAATTAAGAAAATTATAAGATTAAGGTGTTTTCACGAGTTGCTTTTTGAATGTTTTTTTCATGATCCCGTTTTACATGTTATAGGACATATTTAAATTGACGTCATTGTGTCATCGTGCTCTCCGCATTTTCTCTGGAGTTTCATGCAAGTTCGGGTGTTTTATTATTAATTTGTCGACCTTAATTGCAGTTTGGCACTTTCACTTTCATTCAGGCATGTTCCTTATGACAAACGAGATATTAGATGCAACTATGAACTGCTGGAAGATTTGCTTTAATGGAAGTTCATGCCGCATGCTGAATGGAAGAAGAAAAACCTCCGCATTTCACGATGCAGGTGTCTGAGGTCTGCACTGACTCGGTAGGTGCAAAGAGTGTCAAACAGCCATGTGTGTGTATGTGTGTGTGTGGACTATCCTGTCACAAAACGCTGCGAAAAGTCCTACATGATGGTATTAGTTTGATTAAAGTGTTTACATGTGTCTGTAATGCATTTTAATAATGCGACTAAAATCGGCATACTCCACACGTCTTAATTCGATTTCTCTTTAGTTTGATTATGACCTTAATCTGATTAAAATTTATCAAAAAAATTGCTGTTTACATGGTCGACTCTTAGAGTATTGTCTTAATCGCATTTAAATCAAATTATTGGTGTCCATGTAAACGTAGTCAATGTCAGCCTCAATAATTTCTCTTGTAAAACATATTCATTAAACATGGACTTTGTTAGTTTCCAGACTCATTGCAGCAGCTCCTTTACTTTGAGCTTTTTAGTCCATTGTTTAAAGAGTTTTTTTTACCTTATTTTCTGTTTATTTTATTTTGCTATCTTTAACTTGCATAAATGAACTTTACTGCCCTGCAGACTCAAAGTACAGTAACTACACAATCACTAAAACTAAGAAAAATATCTTTATCTGTTACACCAGCTAGCCAATCATGTTGGTAGATAGTTTTGTTTCTCTGAAACAGGACGAAAAAGACTTTAAACACTATCACATTAAAAAAGTCCACATGAAATCAATATGGACAATGTTTATTTTACAATAATGCTGAGTTTTAAGCTGTGGTCACACTGCACTTTTCTCCCCATAGTCTTCCATTCATATGCACACGAAAGTGTCAGTCCGGTAACGCAAGCTCGTGAGACTTTTTTTTTTTAGTATGTATTAATGAATGTATATCATTGAAAGTGCGCTTAACTTGTGGGGTTCCCCAAGGATCTATTCTTGCCCCTGTTCTGTTCTGTTTGTTATTGTTTCCCTCGAGCTCAATATTCAGGAAGTATGGCCTATCCGGTTACTTTTATGCTGATGACACGCAAATCTATGTGCTTCTCGAACAAAACGAGAGTGCTAGTGTTACATCCTATGATGTCTTTAGGTAATAAGTTGTTGGTGTGAGTGGCAGCTTATTGCTCTCCCCTTTTGTTTTATTTATCGCTCTCTCTGCCTCTCTCTCTCTCTCTCTCATTGAGCAGCGTTCCAAACCAGCCGCACCTGTTTTCAATCAGAGCAAATCGGATCGGTCGCTGTTGATTGAGCTTCCAGGCTTTATAAAGAGGCAGAGCAGCAAAGCACGGAGAGAGTCCCTGTTTTCCCTAACCCAGTGATTATAGTGCAATAGAGATTTTGTTGGATATTTAGAACTTTGAGCTTGTGAATCTTGTGAGATTATAGTGTGAATAAGTGTGACGTGTAACTTTATGTGAAAAGTAAGCCGTGTAGAGAGACGAGTGCTGATTTATTTTTTTGTTTAGCCTTTAAGTTTCCTCCTGTTTCTGGATTTAGCCAGGTTGTGGGGTAAGAGCATTGTCATTGATTTTTGAGTCTGTCTGTCTGTCTATTTATATTTAAGGAAATCTAGAACTTTGTCAATTTAGGAAGCTTTTGTTTTGTTGGTTATTTTGGCCTTACCCTCTCATAATGATTTTGGTTAGGAGAATTTTTATTTAAGTATCTCTTTGTTTTTGTTTATCCTGTCTGGAAATGTAAAAATATATAAAAATTTGTTAAACAGTGAATAAAAGCTATTTTTCTTTTGAAATCTTTTTTTAGAGTTTTTTTGTTGTTGTTGTTGTTGTTGTTGTTATTATTATTATATCTGAAGTGAAAGTATGCTGGGATAGAGAAAAAAGGGGATTCTTCACGCACATTATTAAATATTAATTTATTATTAATTCGATCCAATTAAAATTTGAGATTTATTTATTTTTATTTTATTTTTTTTATCCTAATTTTATTTTGTTACTTGTCTCCGTACCCCTAGAAAAGGGACAAAACTGTAACAGCTAGGCTATGCATACTGTCTGCCTGTTTATTAGAGGTTAAGGCTTGGATGTCAAATTATTTTTTTTTAAACTAAATGAGAAAAAGACTGAGACAATTGTTTTTGGCCCTCTAGCTGGCTCGGGAAAGCTGAATCAAATGTTATTTGATTGATTGTACAATTTAGCTGACTGCGTTAAACCATCTGTAAGAAATCTAGGTTTTATACTGGATTCTGCCCTTCTATTTGACAAACAGATAAATGCAGTAGTTAAATCCTGTTTTTTTTTTTTTTTTTTTTTTTTTTTTTTTTTTTTTTTTTTCCCCCAGCTGAGATTATTAGCCAAAGTGAAGGGCTTTTTAACTCAGATTTTTAGCGCAGATTTGAAAGATTAATTCATGCATTTCGTCACCTTAGAATTATAAGGCTCTATCTGACATTTTTTGTCAAAATTGAGTTATTGACATTCTTATTAAATGAAATCTTATTTACGTTATGGTATGTTTTTTACAAGTTGTTTACATTTAAGACCTTTAATTTCAAAAACAAATGTTACACATGGACTGTTTGCTATATGGAATGCAAAACCTTTGAAGCTCGTTATCTCAATCACTCAGAACGCAGATAGAACCTTATAATTCCAAGGTAACGAATTATATCACCACGTTTGGATTATCGTAACTCCATTTATAAGAGTATTGGCCAATCCTTTATAAATCGTTTTCAAGTGGTCCAAAATGCAGCTGCTAGGCTTCTTACTGGCACTCTCAAGTTTAGCTACATTACTCCTATCCTGTGCTCTCTAAATTGTTTGCCGATATGTTTTAGAATTGAGTTAAAAATTTTAATGTATGTTTTTAAGGTTTTAAATGGCCTGGCTCTGATTTACCTGTCTAATCTTATCACTGTTAAAGAATCTGGCAGATGTTTAAGGTCATCTAACCAGAAAATGCTAGTTGTTCCCAGATCCAAAAAAAAAAAAAAAAAGGAGCTCGAGCTTTCTCAGAAGTAGGTCCTAAAATGTTGAATGGGTTACCCATGTCCATTAAAACAATTTTTTAATGAATCTTTGTTTAGAGGGAAACTTAAACTACACCTCCTAGAAAAAGCTTTTTAAATTGAGAAAATTAACCCTATTGTACCCGCTGTATCTGGTGTTTTGTTATTTATCGTTGTTGCTTGGTATGTTGAATGTATTACATTTTATCTTTTTATTTTTTTATGATTTGTTTTTAGGTTTGTACAGCACAATGGTCAACTGTTGTTTTATTGTGCTTTTATAAATAAAAAAACTAAACCTCTCTGGACAGAAATTTTATATATGGAGCAATCGCTCCGTTTTTAGATGTCTAATCATCTTGTTTAATCCTGCCCCTTTTCGTAGCAGCGTACAATAGAATTTTGCAAGCTCAAAATGTAGTGTGACTGCGGCTTTATTCTAAACCATGGTCCTGGAGCCACCAATTCATCAGTGTACTACTTATGCTGCGGTCCCACTAGAATTTCAGCATGCAAAATTCTATTATTCGGCAATAAAGCAAGGTGATTAGACATTTAAAAAAAGCGAGCGATTGGTCCATATTTTAAAGTTCTGTCCAGAGGGGTCGTGTTTTGATCTTCGATTGGTCTCACGCAGTCAAGTAATGTGATTTCGCAGGTCAGAGTTCACTAAGCTTGACTTTGTAACACAGCAAAATGTGAAACTTGTCGCATGCATTTTCAGTCTGACGCATTCGCGTGCGTATGAAGGGAAGTCTATGGGGAGAAAAGTGCAGTGTGACCGCGGCTTTACTGTTGCGGGGAGGGTGTGGTTGAACTACCTGCAACGCCAGAGAACGGGTTGGGAGACCGGCGGCTGAAAAAAATACATTAATCAAAGTAATCATGTTTTCTTTCAGTGATTGGGCCCGGAAAGACTAAAGAGAGAGGACGGATAAGGAACAAGAGAGAGGCACTTCTGAGTGCTCTGACTAAAAAATGTATAACATTAAAATCTTTTGAATTATCTGTATCGCCGACCCTGCCTCCTTCCAAGGGTTCTGCACCAGTTTAGTAAAAGTTTGTTTGGAAGAAGAAGGCAGGGTCGGTGGTACAGGTAATTCAAAAGATTGTATTGTCATCAATTTTTTTTAGTCTGAGCAATCAGAAGGGTCTCTCTCTCGTTCGTTCCTGAACTGTCCTCTCTCTTTAGTCAATCACAGAGAGAAAACATGTGTTAATCACTGTGATTGACATACTTTTTCAGCCGCCAGTCTCCCAAGCTGCTCTCCGCTGTTGCGGGTAGTTCGACCATGCTTGCATAATAAGAGTGGCTCTCTTGACAAATGCCCATGGCTTTTAATGATACTCACCAGTGACATTAACGCTGAAATTCTTTAAGATGGTGACATTGAAGTTGTTGCTTCTGCTGATCATGATCTCTACATAATAATCTCCAGAGTCTGTGGTGTTCATGATGGTCAGAGATCCAGTTTGATTGTCCAACATCAATCCCTCTCTGAAACGCTCCTCTCCATTTTCATTGATTTCAGCAATAAGATGGTCATTAAAATGCCACTTTATCACATCAGTGGTTTTAATTTGTATACGAGTGTCTAAAGTGACAGATTCTCCCCCTTTCACAAACTTTCTCTTCACTTTGGCAGCAGAATCATCTGAAACACAAACCAACAGATGAAAGAGGATGTTTATTTTAAACATAAACTGAAATATTGGATTGTAAGGAAATATTTTACACACAGTATTCCCTAATCCTGGGGAACAAAGTAAAAACAATTTAAACAGATTGTGGCTATTTTGCGACCAAAATTTTTTCCCCTATTAGAGTTTCGTAACATACTTGCATAGATGATTCTCAGCTTTATTTCCCTTCGAAATCAGGTACTGATAGTGTCCTTTTGTTGGCCTATTTTGATGACATTGAAAAACTGGATGGCCAATAATTTTCTTTAATTGAATTAAACAGGATTGAGGTTACATTGTTTGGCCCTCCTAACCTTTTTAAAAAATTAAGGCCAACTCTGGGCTTTAAAAAACATAAATTAAATAGTAAAACAGAGATTGAGAGGGAATCTTTTATTCTGAATTCAAATTTTACAAACAAATCATATCTGTAGTTAAAGCCTTTTTTAAAGCCAATAGTATAAAAATTCTGGTTCGTATTAACTCTATGCTGGGTCAAATATGGACAAACCTGATGTTTAGTTACTTTAATAAAATTTAATTTGAATAATATTTACCCCAACTGTTGGATTTGTCCATATTTTCAGAAGTAAAAGGAATTTATCTAAATCTAGGAACTTATCTAAAACTAAGAATTTTTTTTTTTTAGTTTTAATTAAACTGAGCTTGTTATTCATTCAGAAAGTATTCACTTTTTCCACATGTTTTTTAAGTTACAGCCTTATTCCAAAATGGATTAAATTAATTTATTTCCTCAAAATTCTACACACAATACCCCATAATGACAATGTGAAAAAAGAGTTTTTGCAATTGTTGCAAATTTATTAAAAATAAAAAAGCTGAGAAATCACATGTACATCAGTATTCACAGCCTTTGCACAATACTTTGTTGATGCACCTTTGGCAGCAATTACAGCCTCAAGTCTTTTTGAATATGATGCCACAAGCTTGTCACACCTGTCTTTGGGAATTTTTGCCCATTCCTCTTTGCAGTACCTCTCAAGCTCTATCAGGTTGGATAGTAAGCGACAGTGTACAGCCATTTTCAGATCTCTCCAGAGATGTTCAATAGGATTTAGGTCTGGGCTCGGGCTGGGCCACTCAAGGACATTCAACGAGTTGTTGTGAAGCCACTCCATTGATATTTTGGCGGTGTGCTTTGGGTCATTGTCCTGCTGGAAGATGAACCATCGCCCCAGTCTGAGGTCTAGAGCATTCTGAAGCAGGTTTTCATTCAGGATGTCTCTGTACATTGCTGCATTCATCTTTCCCTTTATCCTGACTGGTCTTCCAGATCCTGCTGCTAAAAAACATCCCCACAGCATGATGCTGCCACCACCATGCTTCACTGTAGGGATGGTATTAGCCTGGTGAAAAGCGGTGCCTGGTTTTCACTCCAAAGAGTTCAATTTTAGTCTCATCAGACTAGTTAATTTTGTTTCTTATGGTCTGGGAGTCCTTCAGGTGCCTTTTGGCAAATTACAGGTGGTCAGTGTCTTTCGTCTGGCCACTCTACCATACAGGCCTGATGGTGGATTGCTGCACAGATAGTTGTCCTTCTGTAAGGTTCTCCTCTCTTCACATCAGAACGCTGGAGCTCAGACAGAGAGGTTATTGATCACCTCCCTGACTAAGGATCACCGGCCAGCTCTAGGAAGAGTCCTGGTGACATCTTCCACTTACAGATGATGGAGGCCACTGTGCTCATTGCAACTTTCAGAGAAGCAGAAATATTTCTGTAACCTTCCCCAGCCTTGTACCTCGAGACAATCCTGTCTCGGAGGTCTAAAGACAATTCCTTTGTCTTCATGCTTGGTTTGTGCTTTGACATGTACTGTCAACTCTGGGAGCTTATATAGACAGGTGTTTGCCTTTTCAAATCATGTCCAATCAACAGAATTTACCACAGGTGACTCCAATGAAGCTGCTGAAACATCTCAAGAATGATCAGTGGACACAGAATGTACCTGAGCTTAATTTAGAGATTTACGGCAAAGGCTGAGAATACTGATGTACATTTGACTTTTTTATATTTACTAAGTTTGCAACAATTTCAAAAACTAATTTTCACATTGTCATTATGGGGTATTGTGTGTAGAATTTTAAGTAAATAAACAAATTTAATGCATTTTGGAATAAGGTTGTAACATAAAAAAAAATGTAGAAAAAGTGAAGCGCTATGAATACTTTCCGAATGAAGCACTTGATGTTACTAATCACCTTACTAAATTGTATTATTTTTCTATGCTTTGGTCGTCATCAAAGTTATTGGTTATTCTAAAATCTTGTTTATGAACTAAAGGGAACAGGGCTTTTTCATTTTCACAGGGTATATGCAGGAATCCTAATGGAAATTTCAATACCTTTTTAAGACGTTTTAAAGACCTTCTCAGAGTATTTAATACCTCATCGCTACTTCAAGTTCTAATCAGTATCAAACTTTAACATAATAAACAGTTAATAAACAGTTGTAGTTAAATAAATCTTTTTTCCAAGTTTAAAAGAATAAATTATATGGTTGTTTTCAGGGACAGGCTTCAGCTACTGTTTAAACTGGTCTTTCTCCACCTAGGAGTATTCAAACTTACATTTTCCCCATTTGTCATGTTTTGCTCTATCGCAGTGGTCACCAAACTTGTTCCTGGAGGGCCGGTGTCCTGCAGATTTTAGTTTCAACCCTAATCAAACACACCTGAACAAGCTAATCAAGGTCTTACTATGTATACTTGAAACATCCAGACAGGTGTGTTGAGGCAAGTTGGAGCTAAACCCTGCAGGGACTGGTAATCCCTGCTATATGGTTTCGCTACATGTGAAGAGCGACACATCACCTTCCCGCCATTGTTGCAAATGACGTGACATCACCCGGACAGAGGAGCTTGGCCAAACGATCATCGGCCCAAACCAATCGCGTTAATATTAATACATTGTTAATATTAGGAGGAAAATAAATACATTTATGCTTTTTTGGAGTCACTTTGTACAAAGCTTGAACAAAATTTAAGACCTTGTAAAAACATGATTAAGACTTTTAAATACCTTTTAAGGGCCTTCATTTTCTCATAATTATTTATCAACTCTTAACACTTTTTAAGACCTTGCGGACACCCTGTTTCAGTTTTTGGTCCTGTACACTGTGATTTATTAACTTTATCCATCAGATTATCCATCAGAATAATCTTTTGAAACATATTTTCCTCAGTATTTCTCTTAACTTGAAGAAGAAGAAAAAACACTTTTGTTTTTTAACTTTTTCTTTGTTTTGGTCATGTTTAGTATTATTACTCTATTTTATTGTACTAAACTTGCTAACATTCATTAATGACTCACCATTAACAGAAACTTTGAAGACATTTTGACGGGGTCTGCTGCTGCTGCTGAAGATGTTTAGTTTGTAATCTTCAGCTTCTGTTTTTCTGATGTTCATGATGGTCAGAGATCCAGTCTGATTGTCCAGCTTCAGTCGGTTTCTGAAGCTCTCAGTGCCATTACTACACTGAACATCTGTACAGATCTGACTGGGATTTACAATGATTTGAGCTATGAGAATATTCTGAAAATACCATTTAATTTTGTTCTGTTGGCTTGTTTCAACACCAGTGTGAAGAGTGACTGAATCGCCCTCTGCCAGTGAAATTCCCGTCGCGTCATCCTCAGACACACCTGCGGAAGGAATTGTTAATTATAAATCTCGTTTTAAACAAATAATTTAAAAAATGTAAGAGGAGATAATTGTGATTTTTTATTTTTTTTTTTACATCAATTTGTTTTTGGTGTTGTTGTGCCGACAGGTGCATTATAGTGCCAGTCACATTTCAAGAGTTCACACTTAGATATTGCTTGACAACTGTAAGCAGGTTTGGAATGCTGTCCCGGGAGAGAACCCTGAGCTCGGAGATAGTTGAGCCCAGGGCTCCCGCCAGGTCCATATAGCATGTGAGGGGAGTACGAGATCAGGTGGTTCTCGAGAGCTCCCCTTTTGTAAAGGAGAAAAGGAGGAGAAAGGGGGTGGATGGGGGGGGGGTTTCTTTGGAAAACGAAGATAAGGAAGTAATATCTAGCTAGGCTACTTATAGTGAGTTAGGATAGATCTGATTGGCTAACTAATGAGTGTAGATAGGTGGCCAGCTGCAGTCAATTATATCACGTGCTCCTCTCGAAATTAGTTTGAAAAACTTCACCTAAATAATAACCTACATTAAATGTAGTTGTTTAAATGCATATATTTGGAAGGAAAAACTACAAATGAAGATTTTTCTAAAGATATAACGTGTTTTTTGCAATAATACACTTTATACAGTACATTTATTATTATTTTAATGCATGTACAGCTTTTTGTTGTCATTGATTGATAAAAAGCAGCTCAAGAGTAGGGCTGGGTGATATGGCAAAAATCTCAATAATTGTTTTTTATATTGAATGATAATAATATATATTTCGATATATTAGTTGTTGATGCTTTTAGATTTAAAAAAGTACCCCAACAATGACTGGATCCACAACAATTTGAGGGTCTATTAAGCGACATAACATATTTCAGGCCGATACATTTTCGGTTGTCGAAAATTCTGTACATTTCTAACATCAACACACTTTAAGATTCCCATTGTTGCACATTTCTGCTGTGTGATTGGCTCTTAGATCAATATAGAGTAAAAAAGTTCAGTGCTGCTCCTTGTTTTTGACACAAATTTTATTGCAATTCGATATAATATCGTTTATCTGCCCAGCCCTACTCAAAAGTATGGTAATAATGTGTATTGTTAACTGTAAAGCATGTCTACTGTATATTACATATATTGTGTAGGCCTAGATGGCATAAGTCTAAAAGTAAATTGTACAGTATCATACGTGTATATATAAAATTGTACTTGACAACAGGGTGCAAATTATACAATTGAATCAATTTTTTCGGTTAGGGGAGAGCGCGGCGGAAAGTAACAGTTTTTGGTTTTGGCCAAAATAATGAACAAAGTAATGGAGCTGGACAAACCCTATTTTTTACCAACAAAACAAAAGCCTCTCCTACAAATGCGCGCTGAAATTATGATCGCTGGACCTATTGTTTCTGTGCAGTATTTCCAAAAAGTGCCAGGAGTAAAAATTTTACTATTTACCCCACCTGGGGGCACGTTGTAACAGAAAGGGGGTTAGCTTTAACATGTGCTTAACAAGGCAGATTTCACACAATTATCTTAATTTCTGTTTACTTTAAATAGTAGCTATATTTCCTCACTAAGCTCAATTTATAATTTTTTTTTAAATTTATTTATTGAATAAACACATTTGGATTTCTTTGGATTATTATCCATTATTATAAAATGCATTTATTTGCATTATTAGCAATAAAATATTTTTTTTCTATTAAAAAACATTTTTATATAAAAAGTTCTCAACATTACACTCAAAAATGAAACATTATTTTGTCAGTTTAATTGGTGTTCAACAGTGAGTGGCTTATTTGTAACACTTGGGGCCCTATCATACACCCGGCGCAATAAGGCGCAAGATGCGTTTCCCTGACGTGTTGCTATATTCAGATCAATGCAACCCTAATTTTCCCGTTTTTTTTTTGCACCAATTTGTTAAAATACCAAATCCATTTGCGCCAATTTGTGGACTCATGGGTGTTACAAGGTGTGTTAAGGCGCATTGTCTAAAAATAGACTTTGTAATAGACCAGTTGAAAGCAGGTCTAAAGTCCAGCGCAGAGTGCGTTAGTTGTGCGCTTCACATACATATTGCTTAAAACACACAGGATGTACAGCAATACACAAATATCTTTACTAATTAAAAAGAATGAAAGGAATTAAATATTAGAAAAATTATTATTTTTTAGATAAATATAAAAACCACTGCCTCTATGCCTTCTTCATCTCGGCGGGCTTTTTAGTTCATTCATGACAATTTGCTTTTGTATAATGTTATAATTATTAGAAATACTTATTATATGCATATTAATATTTGTTAAAAAAAAAACAAGTTTAGATGCGTCCACCTGTCAGGTTTTAGACCATATGGGAATAGGAACAGGACGTGTGTTTGAATAAAACTCTTCATTATTATTGTTCATTTATTCGTTTGCTGGAAATTAGAACTGAATTTAGAAATAGTTTGAAACAAATCTTTGTGCTTAACAAACGAAAGTAATTATGTAGGCTAATGTATGTGCGTACAACATGTTTCTTTATCCAAGAAAGAGAGAAAGTGAAAGAGAAAGTAAATTGGAGGCTGATTGGAGGAGGCTCATTCTTTATCCTCTCGCTGTAGAGGCTATTTAACTGTGTTCTCTCTAGTGATGCGTTCAGTTTTTCCACTTACAAAGTCCTCCATGAAAATGCACCGCGGCGCAGAGTGTATTTTTTCATCCTTAAAATAGCAAAAGTGGATTCAGACATACCCTTAATGTCATGTTTCGTGTTTTCCACAAAACTGGCTGACAGTCACTATATTTATTTTACATCTTTCAAAATGGTTCCATCTTTTAGCCTAGAGGTGGTAATTACAGCTATATCAAATTTTACTTACATACTTTCACAGATTTTTAAAAAATAAAATAACATTGACTATAATAAAAAATACTTTTATGCTGCAAAAATGGTTTCTCCTCTGTTTCTCACCCAAATTTCGCCGAACTTTTTCAATAATTGGCAGGAAGACGCCTGCCGACACTGTGGTGAAAACCTCTGAAGCATGCCATGGTTAACCCTGAGCAAATACCTTAAAACTCTGTGTTACATTTTACCCCCGTGCTCCCCTGTTTGGTAATATGCCTCAGTGAAAAAATGTTTATATTTTTAATTCAAATACATTTTATTTATTTGAGGGATATTGAGTGGTTCTCAATTACATTTGTGAAATTAAATAAAGGTAATTAATAAATGACCATGAAAGACTGCACATATTTTTTTATCTTACTGTTTAACTTCCATGTGCGAGCCAGTATATAATAACAAAATATGCATCTAGATTTACAGACACCTACAAACACTTTTTTTTAAAGAAACATGTTTTGTGAACATTTACAGTTGAAGTCAGAATTATTTGCCCCGTGAATTATTAGTCCCCCTGTTTACTTTTTTCCTCCAATTTGTTTAACAAAGAACAGATTTTTTTCAACACATTTCTGCACTTAATAGTTTTAATAACTAATTTCTAATAACTGATTTATTTATAGTAAATAATATTTGAATACATATTATTCAAGACACTTCTATACAGCTTAAGGTGACATTTAAATGCTTAACTAGGTTAATTAGGTTAACTAGGCAGGTTAGGGTAATTAGGCAAGTTATTGTATAACGATGGTTTGTTCTGTAGATTATTGGAAAAGAAATTAGCTTCAAGGGGCTAATAATATTGACCATAAATGGTGTTTGTTTTAAAATTTAAAAAAAAAGAAAAAAAAAAATCAAAAGGGGGCTAATAATTCAGCTTTCAACTGTACACTGTCTGTTATATTTTTCATGTAACGTAATAGCTTATATAGTGCTGATGAAAGGCAAATATATTTTAGTTTAATAGAAAACTCGGCCTCTTCATGATATAAGGATAATTTCCAACATATGTGCTTATTTTCTATTTATATATCTTTTGAAATATGGTAGTTGAGTGCGTGAAGTGTCCATCATTACACACTTCATTTTAGCGGCTGAATGAGTGCATCATCCGGGAAATTAAAGTGCACTTATTATTTTTATAGTTTTCAGTGTGAACACACTACTTACACTGTTTATACTTCAAAATGGCGTAGAATAGTGCATAAGTATGCGATTTGGGACGCAGCTATACTGTCTACTGTACGGTGGCCCAGTATGGACAAAACGCAAAACGCAAAAAAAAAAAAAAAAAAAACACAACACAATAACATAAAAACACCAGGGAAACATTGCACAAAAGCAAGATCAAGCATTAAACTGGGATTTTCAAACTATCCTGACTTAATTTTGTCCTTAGTTGCATAAAAGCAGACTAAATTAAGCTAGGAAGTTTATGGTTGCTTTTTTAATTCCGTTGTGTTGTGCACTACTGGAAATTTTTATTCATTCATTTTATTTTCGGCCTAGTCCCTTTATCATCAGGGGTCGCCACAGCTAATGAACCACCAACTTATCCAGCATATGTTTTACCCAGCGGATGTTCTTCCAGCCGCAACCCAACACTGGGAAACACCTATACACTCTTGCAATCACACTCATACAGTACGATCAATTTAGTTTATTCAATTCACCAATAGCGCATGTGTTTGGACTGTGGGGGAAATCGGAGCACCCAGAGGAAACCCACACCAACACAGGGAGAACATGCAAACTCCTACTGGAAACTTCATTTATTTATTTATCTAATTATTTATTATTGAATAACGTAAAGAAGTACAATACAAGTCAAGTACAACAAATGCAAAGAAATTTTCAAAGGCTATAGGGGAGATATGAACAATATCATAGGGATACATTAAATGATTTACAGACATGTACAATTCCCATAGCTTTTTGATTCTTTGAGAGTAATATAGACTCAATATATGTAATGCTTTACTTCATTTTTAATGCAAAAAAAAAAAGAATTTTTGCCAGAAAATTTACATTCATGAAAAAGAAATTGGGCTATTAAAATAAAGAAATTAATTTTAAAAATGTATGGGTCTTTTTGTTTCTAGAGTTTTCAAAAATTCCCAAAAGAACATCTTTCCAATGCAAACCAATATTTTCATCCTACTAGAAACTTTATGAATAGATTAAGCTGATCGGGAGCACATCAATCCACTCAAGTCATGTAATTTCCAGTGGTGTACAGTAACAAGCTACAAATACTCAAATTACTGTAATTGAGTATTTTTTTTCCTCAGGAATTGTAATTTACTAAGCAGTTTTATAAATGTGCACTTTTACTTTCCCCTGAGTACATCTTTAGTGCACTATCATAATTTACTAAGCAGTTTTATAAATGTGCACTTTTACTTTCCCCTGAGTACATCTTTAGTGCACTATCATAATTTACTAAGCAGTTTTATAAATGTGCACTTTTACTTTCCCCTGAGTACATCTTTAGTGCACTATCAGTGCTTTTACTCCACTACTTTTCTTCAAACTGCAGTCTCTACCTAAGATTTTCTTGTCTATGGAGATTAGAAAATTCAATCCTGTTAGTCCAATCAAATCACACAAAGAAGGTAAATTGCCTCATAATAAACTCCCTCAAGACATGGGCGATTTATAATTGCAGCAAACTGTTTGGAACCATTAAAAGTGTCCAAGAAGATGTCCAAAATCTTTACACGCATTGACCCAGAGACTGTTTAGATGCATGTCACTTATGAGAAGATGACGGATGTTTACTGTACGATGACCGAAATGACCCTAAACACCCAGCAGGCACAAGACATCAGATAGATGTTGTAGCCCAACATCGTGGGGACATTGCATTTTGTTTGGAAATGAAAATTGGGTTGACGTCCAACCTAAAATCACCCAAATATCAACTTATCACCTTGAAGATATGTGGATGTTACCATTGTGACGTCTATCAGATGTTAGATTTTGGTTGCCAAACCTGATGAATAAATATCAATATGATGTTGGTTTTAGATATTGGCTCGACGTTGGATTTTGGTCACTTTCTAACAACCTAAAATCAACGTCACTTGACATCATTATTGGACATCAAAATAGGATTGTCATTAGATGCTGGCTAAACATTTTATTTTGGTCACCTGACATCACAACCTAAACTTAACATAATATTAATGTCCTACGACATTGTGTGCCTGCTGGTGAAAAACTAAATGCACTACAGAATGTCACGTTTATACATCCACAAATTCCATGTAAATGCATCAACTTTTTACCGTGTAATCACTACTCTTGAGTACTTTTGAAAGGGCTACTTTTCACTCATACTTTGAGTATTATTTACAGCAGATACTTTTACTCTACTTGCACTACATTTTTAGGCAAGTAATGGTACTTTTACTCAAGTATGATTTTTCAGTACTCTTTCCACTCTTGGTGATTTCAGTAGATGGATCAGGTTTCTCTTTCATCAGAGTTAAGGTCTTAGTAAGGAATTAGTTTTGGATGGATTTTGTGTAATAACGTCATTATAATTTGTTCTTTGATTTAGTTTGAAGTATACGAAGGGCACTTCAAAGTGAAAACAAACATGACCACCCCTATTGAAGTATCATTCCAAACTGGTCACTTAAAATTGCTGTTCGGAATAAAGGATGTGCAGGGATAGGACCGATAGACACTTTAGGCACCGATGATCCTTTGCTCAGCAAATTTGATTGATGTCACAGAATCACAGCTGGAGTTTTACTTTGCCTATTGTATTTCTTTCTATAACAAGCAACTACTGTAATATTTCTGAATACATTTATAAAAGAAAACAGTTATAAGTAGAAAAATAAAAAATGCTAAATACAGTTGCAGTGAGAGTTACTCAAGCCCCTGAATTGTTAGCCACCTTGTTTATTTTTTCCCCTAATTTGTGTTTAACAGAGATTTCTCAACACATTTTTGAACATAAGAGTTTTTTATAACTCGTCTCTAATAACTGATTTATTTTATCTTTGCCATGACAGTAAACAATATTTTACTAGATATTTTTCAAGACACTTCTATACCAGCTTAGTGACATTTAAAGGCCTAACTAGGTTAATTAGGCAGGTTAGGTTAATTAGACAAGTTACTGTATAATGGTGGTTTGTTCTGTAGACTATTGACAACAAATATAGCTTAAAGAGGCTAATAATATTGATCCTAAAATATAGTTTATAAAATAAAAAAAAAAAAAAAAAACACTACTTAAATGGGGGCTAATAATTCTGTATATTATATAATTTCAACTGTATATATACCAAACACAACTATACTGTAATGAAGGGTCTGACACAGAGATCCATTTACAGTTTATTTATTAAAGAGGTTAATAACAAAAAGCACACAGATGTTATGCATGTGCGAACTCACATCAAACAGTTGCATCAAGTCGAACGGCTGGCGGCAGGCAAAAACAAGGTGAGTATTCAGGTATGGGTCAGAGGCAGGCAGCAAGGATCAAGTCGGTATACAGGCTAAGGTTCAGGGTAGGCAGCAGGCAAGACAAGACAAGACAAGGTTGAGATACAGTCCAAGGTAATTCACGGAAAAGTAGGCAAGGATAAGAACCGCTCAGTAGTGTTAGCCGGGGCAGAACAAGACTTCGCACTGAAGCGTGAGTGTGTGTGTGTGAGTGCAGCTTACATGTGTGTGCCAGGTGATTATGAGATGTGCTGCAGGTGTGTGTGACAATCAGTCAATGAGGATGACGTAATGTGTTAGAAGTCCGGTGATGATGACCTCTGCTGGCCTGTGAGGGGAATGACTGGACCGAGTCGGTGACATATACACATGCAGACAAAAAGTGAGAGGAAAGCACGCCTCCTTGATCGTCTCATTAAGCTGGTGCAGAAGTGAATTCCAAAAAGTTTAATAATGTTTGACTCTTTTTAATAACTATTGTTTGACAGCGTTGTCTTCCAGCATTATTCGTTGTTGCATGTCCATTAAAGCACAGGTGTCAAACTCAGTTCCAAAAGGGCCGCAGCTCTGCACAGTTTAGTTCCAACCCTAATTAAACACACCTGATCAAACTAATTGAGTCCTTCAGGCTTGTTTGAAACCTACAGGTAAGTGTGTTGGAGCGGGGTTGGAACTAAACTGTGCAGGGCTTCAGCCCTCCAGGAATTGAGTTTGACACCCCTGCATTAAAGCATCCTTGATCTATGTCACTATATTTAAAATGAAATGTATTAATGTTGTTACTTAAAGCTTTACTGCATTATGTTCTATGTAGTTGACATTTTTCCACTATTAATTAATCAAATCATAGAACTGACTAGTTTCAAATAGACAATCTGAAATCCTATTGCTCTAATAATTCTCTATACCATCTCTATTGCATTTTGCTAGGCTACATATTTAACATTTCCACCTGCCTTTCGTTTTTACATTTTTTAATGAAACAAAAAAATTTATTAAATTCATTCCATGTAGTATTTTTTCTAATAATCCAATGTATGACACAAGGGGGAGCAGTGAATGTTTCTGGTGACAAATACTAGTGCTTTCACTTTATGTCTAAAGCAGTTTTGTATTAATTTAGTCGTTCATTTATTTTATTTTCGGCTTAGTTCCTTAAATAATCCAGCGTCGCCACAGAGAAATGAACCGCCAACTTATCCAGCACATGTTTTATGCAGCGGATGCCCTTCCAGCTGCAAACCATCACTGGAAAACACCCATACACACTCATACAGACAATTCAGCCTACCCAATTCACCTGTACCGCATGTCTTTGGCCTTTGGGGGAAACCAGAGCACCCGGAGGAAACCCACGCAAATGCAGGGAGAACATGCAAACTCCACACAGAAACGCCAACTGACCCAGCTGAGGCTCAAACCAGCGACCTTTTTGCTGTGAGGCGACAGCAGTAACTACTGCGCCACTGCATCGCCCAGGAGATTTCCGGTCCAAGTAATAAAGATCGTCCTCCAAAATGCTGCTTTTCTGTGTTTATTTATCATACAGTTTGTACAATAGCTTTTTTCTTCTCACAGATCCATTTCATCATGCACTCATGAACCACATAAGATGGTTTTCTATGCTGCTTTTCCACTCTCCCCATCACAGTCACAGTCAAAAAATACTCTCTCCTTGATGACACACCTGTGTTGTCTTCATCTTCGTGTTTTTGAATTGGCGTTTGGCATACAATTTCGAGGTGCATTTCCGCCACCTAGTTAGGAGTGTGGAACAGAAGTAATATTTCCATCCACATATTCATTTTCTATTATATCCTCCTGAGACCCTTTTTTCTGTGATTTCCTACATCATTTGGGTTAATTATTATTATTATTATTATTTTTTTTTTTTACAATTTAGAGTTTCTACATTTTGTTTTTATTTTTAATTTTCAAGCATGTCCACTGTAGTGGACCACAGGACTTTTTTAGTTCGAAATGACCGCCAAACTCAGACAACAAAACTGAACAGGATATGCCTGTAAAGGGATATTAATCCAATATTAATATAACAAAAACTAAACAAAAGCCATTTTTTTCCTTTTGTATTGAAATTCCTGAAACAGTTTAGTCTGAACAACAACAAAAAGAAGTGATGCTAATCCAGAACAAATTTAACATAAAAGTGATTTAAAACTGATTGTCATTCTCTAATTGTCTCTTATTGTTTGATTGTCAGACTCTAGGTCAGAGTCTCCCTCAGCTATCTTATAAAGAATCCTCTCTGCTTCAGTTTTGCCTCCTACAACATGCAGCCATTAATTACATTAAGATGGTCCTGGTGTCCACTATAGTGGACTTTAAAAAAAGGATAATATTTTGTAACACAAACAAGTTAACAGCTTTGAAAGCTACATTTATTGTTCCTGACACTTTGATAAACAAATATATATGTAATAATAACAGGAAAAAAACAAACATTTAAAAAGCTCAATTGTACATGCCTCGCTCCTTCCCATGAAATGTGCTTGTTTGTATGTCGGCCATTTTGGATACAGTGTGAGAAGTGGTTCTTAGCATGCCAGCCAATCAAATAACATATCACTAGAAAGCCCAAGATGTCCTCTGAACAGTACAACAGGACTTGACAGAGTAGCTCAAAAAATTCAAAGAAAATTCATGAAAACGTAATGTCCACTACAGAGGACACAAGTCAATGGGCGAAGTCTCAGGAGGATATAACCCATCTCCATAAGAAACATTAGTAATGCTTTAAACCAGGCATGTCCAAACTCAGTCCTGGAGGGCTGGTGTTCTGCAAAGTTTAGTTCCAACCCCAATCAGACCCACCTGGGCTAGCTTGGCTCAAGCTCTTACTAGGCTTTCTAGAAACATCCTTGCAGATGTGTTGAGGCAAGTTGGAGCTAAAATCTGCAGGAAACCGGACACTGGACACCCCTGCTTTAAACCCTTTATCTCCTACTCCACTATTTGTATTTATCAGTTCCTAAAATTTCTCTCTTACCGTCTTAAGAGTGGATTACCTAGTTTTTTCTCAAGTAATTACCAAAAACAGGTTAAAAGGTTGCCCCTAAAAGCACCCACCACCTCTCTTCTATCCCTTACCGCTTGTTCAACTCGCCCCCAACACCTCCTCGCCTCCCCTGCTCTCCACTTACCAATCGCTCCCAAACTCCCCCATCCCTCAAGTGGCCTGATGTTCAATAAATGTCCCGGGCTAAAATACTCCCCCAGTCCACCCCTGGGATCTAATTTGCCTGTTTTTTTTCATCAGCTTTGCTAATTGGATTCAAGGATTATTTTGAACAGAAAACAATTAAGTTGTCCCCCCAAAAAATATCAAGAATTGTGTCGTTTCGACTCATTTCGAATAAGTATTTTGAATAAGCAGCAAATAATTTTTTGAGTGTACTTTATTTCGCAGAAAAGAATTTGTTTACCATCTAGCAAGTAATTGAGACTATGTGGTTAATAAGAGCAGGACAGGAAGAAGCCCTTCACCTACAGACTACAAAAACAAATGCACTGACTGGTGACAAACCAAAGACATTTCCAAAGAAATCAGACCACAGACATGTTTCAGTTTGACTCAGTCGAGCTGCCATTGTCACACCTCAGTGACATCCTTCTGGTCTTATTACAAGCACAATAGTTTATTTTAAATACATTATAAGTTAAATTATGAAAATAATCTTTGCCTACCATTAGAAACAGCAATAGATAAATCATAATTCATTCTGCATGCGTGTTGTTTAACCAGAAGGATATTTAAATCTAACATTTCTGACATTGTGGGGATTGTGTGACCAGCAGTACCCACTCGAAAAATGACTAAACACTAAATAATGCTTTATATAATAATGTAAAAAATATTTGATGGTTCAGTTTTTCCAACATGTCCTAAATGAAAAACAAACAAACATAGAAGCCTACGGTAAACCTCCACAAAGACAGATGCACAAGTATGTGTGTGTGTGTGTGTGTGTGTGTGAACTAGGAAGGCTTACTTGTGGTAGGAGGATTCACACATTTGAGTGTATTCAGCACACATTCTTATTCGATCAGATTATTATTCGCTGAACTGCTGGAGAAAATGTTCCACCTGCTTGTTTTAGTCTCTTTATGGCGTCTTAACGGTACGTTATACATATATTTTTATGGCTTAATATCATAACCTGAGCTATTTGACTTTTATTTGCAGTTCATCCAATATTTCAACAATAAACAATAACAAACTGTTAAAGCTCGACAGTAAAAATCTGTAAATTTAACAGTGTTTCCGGTAAATGACCGTAAATTGACTTTCCTAGAAATCCCTGTATTTTGTTGACTTACTACAATATGGTTATTTTAAGTTTTGTTCTCATCAGTGATCTATATTAGAGATTAATGCTACATTTAGTTTTGATAAACAACGTTTATTGCATTGCGTTAGTGTTGTGTGTGTTACTGTATTTGGTAGTAGTGTGTGTTACACTGAGTGCCTTTAATATGTTAGGATGTTTTATGTTTGTGGAAAAGCTTACCTTATAACTTTTTCTTCACTGCCTGCTTATAGTTGTTGTCTGTGTACAAAAAGTAAGATGTGTAGATGTTGGTACTTAAAAACATTGGTGGATAACATGAAATGAATGAAATAAGGTAGTTTACTGTATTTTTTAAAACTGGTTTCTAGTGCACTGTAAGCATGGTATGACAAAATATCAATGTCATGTAACTTTAATTTTAATCAGTTAATCAGGTTTCAACCCAACATTTTTAGTTATACAACGTTTAACTTAATACTTTTAGTCAGTGGTAACACTTTACAATAAGGTTCATTAGTTAATGCATTTACTAACATGAACTAATCATGAACAACACATGTACAGCATTTATTAATCATAATAGAACATTTACTAATGCATTATTAACATCCAAGTCCATGCTTGTTAACATTAGTTAATGCACAATGAGTTAACATGAACTAATAATGAACTACTGTATTTTCACTAACTAACGTTAACTAACATGAATAAATACGGTAGTAAATGTACTGTTCATTGTTTGTTCATGTTAGTAAATGCATTAATTAACATTAACTAATGAACCTTATTGTAAAGTGTGACCTATTCAGTTTGACTGTGAGTTGTGATGTCTAAAAAAGTTAATTTGATGCAACTTAAAATATTTAGGCAAGCAATATTTATTTACAATCTGTATTTTTAACACATGTGAACTTTAGTTTCTGTTTTGTACTTGTTTCTCTTCAGTTGTTTTCAGTGCCAAATAAATAGCTGAATTAAGCAATGAACCGTACTCTCATCAGATTTTACAACCCTGAATCAGAAAAGGCTAGGACAGTATAGAAAATGCAAATGAAAAAGAAAGAAGTGCTTTTGACTTGTATTTCATTGCAAGCAATACAACAAACATTATATAATGTGTTTCTTGTTTTTTAAAAATAATAAACAAGTATTTCAATTTTTGGTTCTTGCAACACATTCAAAAAAGTTGTAACAGTACAGGATTTACCACTTTGTAATGTTGCCATTACTTTTACAATATTTTAAAAAAAAAGTTTAGGGATTGAAGACATCATGTGATGAACTGTTTCAGGAGTTATTTGGTCCCATTCTTCCTCCAAACAGGTCTTAAGGTGGGCAACAGTACAGGGTTTTTGTTGTTGCATTTTGCGCTTCAAAATGCATCACACATTCTCTACTGGGGACAGGTCGGGACTGTAGGCAGGCCAGTCAAGTACATGTAGCCTCTTCCTCCACAGCCAGGACTTTGTAATGTCTGCAGAATATGGTTTTGGATTGTCTTGTTGAAATATGCATGGCCATCCCTGGAAAAGGCGACAGCATATTGTGCTCCAAAACCTCTATGAACTTTTCAGCAATAATGGTGCCATCCCAGCAGTGCTAGTTACTTTTGCCTAGGGCACTGACACATACCATGACAGACCCTGGCTTTTGGACGTTGCTGGATGATCCTTTTATTCTTGGTCTAGATCACAAAGTGTGCATTTCGTCCAAAAAAAACCTAAAACATATTGATTTATTTGACCACAGTATACGTTTCCACTGTGTGATTGTCTATCCAAGATGCCTTCAAAGCCAGAGAAGTAGATGGCACTTCTGGACACTGTTAACAAAGGGATTCTGGACACTGTTAACGTAGGGCTTCCTTTTGGCACAGTACAATTTTAACTGTTAGCTTTGTATTGGGGTACTTGACAAAGGTTTGACAAAGTAGTCCTAAGCCCATGTGGTGATATCGCTTATAGATGAATGAGGATTCTCGATGCAGCGCCACCTGAAGGATCTGAGATCACGGGTGTTCAAGGTTAGGCTTGCGCCCTTGTCCTTTACACACTGAAATTCCTCCAGATTTCTTGAATCTTTTACATTTACATTTGATCATTTAGCAGATGATTTTATCCAAAGCGACTTAGAAATGAGGACAAGGAAGCAATTTACACAACTATAAGAGTAACAATGAATAAGTGCAATAGGCAAGTTTCAGGTCTTTAAAGGCTAAGAAGGAAAGTATTAGTAATTTTTTTTTGAGTGCAGTTAGTGTGATATTCAGAGAGGAAATTGCAGATTAGGAAGTGTAGTGGAGACTAAATAGTTGAGTTTTTAGTCGTTTCTTGAAAGTAGCGAGTGACTCTGCTGTTCTGATGCAGTTAGGGAGTTCATTCCACCAACTGGGCAGATTGAACGTAAGCGTTCCGGAAACTGATTTCTTCCCTCTTTGGGATGGAACCACGAGGCGATGTTCATTCACAGAACGCAAGTTTCTGGAGGGCACATAAATCTGCAGAAGTGAGAGCAGATAAGAAGGAGCAAAGCCAGAAGTCGCTTTGTAGGCAAACATCAGAGCTTTGAATTTGATGCGAGCAGCAACTGGCAGCCAGTGCAAACGAATGAGCAGTGGAGTGACATGTGCTCGTTTAGGTTCATTGAAGACCACTCGTGCTGCTGCGTTCTGGAGCAGCTGAAGAGGCTAAGAGGCTTTTAATGATGTTATGCATTGTTGTAGATGAAATATCCAAATGTCTTCCTATCTTTCTTTGAGAAGCATTGTTTTTAAACATTTCAATCATTTTCTCTCGCATTTGTTGGCAAACTGGTGATCCTCGGCCCATCTTTGCTCCCAAAGTACTAACCCTTTCTTGGATGCTGCTTTTGTACCAAATCATAATTACAATCACCTGCTGACATCACCTGTTTCAAATCACATCATTTAACCAAGTTACCTGATTACCAGGCCTAAACTGCTCCTGTCCAAACCTTTTTTTGAAATGTGTTGCAGGTCTAAATGAAAGGAAAGGATTTAAATTTGACATGTTCAGATTGTCTGCAATGAAACACAAGTCAAAATAAATTTAGAAATCAATACTTTCTTTTTTATTTGTGTTTTCCACACTGTCCCAACTCTTTCTGATTTGGAGCTGTAACAGGGCCGGAGTGGGACTCCTTTTCAGCCCTGGAGTTTCAAGCCTCAGACCGGCCCACCTCCGTTCACGACTGACTATATTAAAATAAGGTCATTTCCAAATCAGTTTCTAATGACACTATCACGTCTTTTTTTGAGAAAACAGCTGCTTTAGAACTTCAAATGTTCAACAACCCTTACAGTATTATATGTCTTAACAATAAAATTTTTAAAAATTACATACTCAGACGAGGGTCAACCCGAGGTCAGCGGCATTGTAATCTAACATACTAACCACTGGACCACAACTGTTGTATATAGAGGAGTGACTAATCTGAGTTATATCATCATTAACTTGCAGGCTGGTTATATATAAAAAGAGCAGAGCTGTGGTAAAATAATGAATAAGAAGGCTGTGGTCAAGTAAATAAATAAATTAATTTTAAAAAGTGTGACTGCTGACAGCAACAGATTCTGAAGCTAGGGACACCGGCCCTCGCGGCCAAAAAATGGACCAGCCCACCGGGAATTCTCCAGGTGCTCCTGATTAGCCCATCCGGGTCTGAGCTGTAATTAGTTCGGAGTGTTTACATTTGTACATTTTAATTGCTGATATATTATTTCACATATTGTAAACAAAAACTGAAATAATTTACAGTATGTAAAATAAAAAAAAACATTAATTAAACACGTGTCTTTGCAATTTTAAAATCTGACCTTGTTTGTTCATCAGGTGTGTGTGGTGAATCCATTTCGGTGACGGAGGGAGATTCAGTCACTTTACACACCGGTGTTAGTGAAATACAGGACAATGACGACATAGTGTGGAAACTTGGAGCTGATAACTCTGTGATAGCTGAAATCAGCAGGGACAAACAAACTGATAACATATACAAAGACAGACTGAAGTTGGACGATCAGACTGGATCCCTGACCATCACAAACATCACAACTGAAGATGCTGGAGTTTATAAACTAGAGATAAATGCAGTGAAACTGACCACAATAATATTCAGGGTTTCTGTCTATGGTGAGGAGAGATGATTTATAGCTGATTAAAATGAACAAAATAATTAATTAAAATTACAGTAATTCTTAATATCCATTTTTTTCTGTTCTTTTTCAGCTCGTCTGCCTGTTCCTGTCCTCATTTTCAACTCTCCTCAATGTCCATCATCTTCATCATCACAGTGTAATTGTTCAGTGTTGTGTTCAGTGGTGAACGTGAGCGCTGTGAGTCTCTCCTGGTACAAAGGAAACAGTGTATTGTCCAGCATCAGTGTGTCTGATCTCAGCATCAGTCTCTCTCTACCTCTGGAGGTGGAATATCAGGATAAAAACACCTACAGCTGTGTGATCAACAACACCATCAGCAACCAGACCACACATCTGGACATCAACACACTTTGGCAGACATCTGAAGGTACAGCAGAGCTGATATTTGTGCTTATATTATTTATCAACTGATCTGAGCTCAGTGTGATGTGTTTGTTCCTCAGACTCTGTTCAGTGCTGTGGTCCTACTGAAGCTGTGACCCGATTGGCTCTCTCCGCCCTAGTGGGTGTGGCCACTGTGGCTTTTCTGGTATATGACATCAGATCCACAGGCGGAGACACACAGCGGATATCAGAAATGTTATGAGATGTCCAGGGAGTTTTAGTGATTCTTGGTTGCCAAAACTTAATGCCAATCAATGACGTTGGATTCTGTTACAGTGGATATGAAAATTCAGGATCAATTTACAGTTTCCTAAATTATGAGGTCACTGCTTAATGCTATGTGAGGTTATCCTAACAGAAGTGAACATAGTGTACATTCACTCACCATGCCACTTTATTAGGTACACCTTACTAGTATCGTTGGATCCCCCTTTAGCTTCAGAACAGCCTTAATCCTCTGTGGCAGAGCTTTAACAAGGTACTGGAAATATTCCTCAGAGATTTTGGTCTATATTGACAATGGTAGCATCACGCAGTTGCTGCAGGTTTGTCAGCAGCCCAAAGGAGCTCTATTGGATTAAGGTCTGGTGACTGTAGAGGCAATTTGAGTACAACTCAGACCAGTCTGGCCATTCTCTTCTGACCTCTGGCATCAACAAGGCATTTGCGCTCACAGAACTGCCGCTAACTGCATATTTTCTCTTTTTCAGACCATTCTCTGTAAAGCCTAGAGATGGTTGTGCATGAAAATCCCAGTAGATCAGCAGTTTCTGAAAAACTCAGACCAGCCCGTCTGGCACCAACAACCAATCCCACGTTCAAAGTCACTTAAACCACTTTTCTTCCCCATTCTGATGCTCAGTTTAAACTGCAGCTGATCATTTTGACCATGTCTACGTGCATAAATGCATTGAGTTTCTGCCATGTGATTGGCTGATTAGAAATTTGTTAACGTGCCGTTGGACAGGTGTACCTAATAAAGTGGCCGGTGAGTGTGTGTTATTTAATAACTGTGTAAGTAACTTTGTATTATAATTCACATTTTCTGATTTTTATCTTGTTAGGAATTATTTGAATAATGGTTTCATTTAAAGGGGACCGATTACACCCCTTTTAACAAGATGCAAAAGTCTCTGATGTCCCTAGAGAGTGTATGTGAAATTTCAGCTCAAAATACCAAATAAACAATGTTTTATAATTAATTGAAAAGACTCCTTTTAGGCTTTGATTCAAATTGTGCTATTTTGGTGTCTGTCGCTTTAAAATCGAAGGAGACTGAGCTTTTTTAAAACAGGGCGGAGCTACTACTGCCTATGTGTCAGCATAGTGGCAGATTCAATAACAATAACCTCCTATGCTGATGGGTGGAGTAAGTGCAATTATAAAAAAAAGTGAATTAAATTAATGACTTTTAACCATGACTTTTACTTAAAAGACATTGTGTAATCATTTGGTTGACTTTTTGTGAATGATCAATATAAAAAAACTGAAATGTTGCTCAGTATGGTGAGATGAAGAAAATTTTACAAAGGAAATTGGTCTTTTCTCAGCTTAAATGGAAAAAGTTAAACTAGAAAAAAGAAAGAAAACTTGGCTGAACATCAGGGATAAACTATTGTTCCCAGAAATGTTCAGGTAACCAACAATGGTTAGTTAGGATGCGCTACATCACCTCCAAAACTGTGAAATAAGGAGATGTGGAGGATGTTAACATGAGGCAAGATGATTAACAGGACAATTTAAAACATGATTTGCACCATATTGGGACGCAGTCTATATCAGTTAATTGTTGACACATTTAGAGAATTATTTGTTTTATCATAGACTCCTGTTTTTAGTATGTTGTTTTTGAAGCATAATTTGAGAAGTAGCAGATGAGATAATTTGTTGCGAGATGGTTTGCCGACCTCTAGTGGCGATTTTAGGAATTGCTGCGGGTGGATTTTACGTTGCAGGAAGACCGCTGCTGTAAAAAGGGGAGACCATAAACAAAGATATAAAGATATACTAATATATGTCAAACATCTAAGCTCAAACTAGAACTCCAACTGAACAAAAAAAAAAGAAAAAATGAATAATAATAATAAATAAATAAATAAAAATGAAGTCAAGGCAATCCTGACAATATTGCATATTGAATATTATAATACAGAACTATGATGATGTGGATGTGCATTTAATTGCTGAAATTAACTTAAAAAATTTTCAGCTTTGTTTTTTTCAGCGTTTTTCAAAAGTTCAAAAGCTAATAAGTTTAATGAAAATGTAACAAAATTAAAAGATAATGTGGAAACTTTTAAGAAAATTAATAACAAGTTTTTTTTAAATACTCTTAAATTGTACTTGTTGAAAAGTGAAAGTGAAACTAAGAGTGAAGTACATTTAAAATAAAAAATAGATACACAATGAAAACATAATGCAGAATGTTTACAGCAGCCATGGTGAAAAAAAGGAAATACAGAACTTAAAACCTGCCTGTCTCTCTTTCTCTCTCTCTTTAACACACTCCCCTTTCTAGAACACAACACTTTTAGACTGCCCTTGTATGCATCTTAAGGGAAACTATTTTAGACAGCGGAAGAAAATGTTTTGCTCATTTCTTTTTAACTGTTTGTACCTTTTCTGTCTAGTTGGTAAGTTTTACACACATATAGAATGTTACCACAATATTTTGAGGAATGTACTTTAGTTTCGGATGTGAGCTCATGTTTATAGCTCTATTGTAAGTTAAAATGTAGTTTTTGTTTTCATGTTGTCAATGGTGTAAAGATGTGTGTAAAATAATACTGCATATCTACTATAATATTTTGTCTATAGAGAGATATAATCTGCTTTTGGACATGATTTCATGTTTACAGCTCAAATTTTCAATTATCTTTTTGGTTAGATAAAGTTTAGTGTTCGCCGACTGTTTTATATTATGTATATGGAGCAACACGTACAGTTGTCCCTCATTTTCGATTCTTACTGTTAAGTAAAGTGGTCAACTGTGTAAAGGTGCGTGTAAAATAATGCTGTTTGTCTATAGTCGGATTATTCATTTTCCCTCACATGCTCATTGACCAGGCCGGAGCCCTGGGCTCAATTATTTCCGAGCTCAGGGACCTCTTCCGGCATAGCATCCCAAACCTGTTAATATTATCAAGCAATATAGTGTGGTCTCATGAAATTTTCAGTTTAGTTTGTATTGTGGTTCTGTGGTCATGCTTTTCTGCCTTTATTCCGTATACATTGTAAAAAAAAATTCCCCTATATTTTAACACAGAATATCAGAATTATACACAAAGTTTACAGTATTTTTAATAATGTATTCTCATTAACATGTACTCAAACAACTTGAAGAAAGACAGATTATTCTTAATAATAAAAACATTGTGATAATTGAAGTCAGTGAAATTCTATCACAGCAAGAGGGGGAATGCTGGTTGTTTCAACTTAGTTGTCAACTCATTGGCTTTTTATTTGTTTGTAAAAAAAAATGTTTACAAAAGTTATAATTAAACAAATTAGCTAAAACAAAAACACTTGTCAAAAATAAAAGGATAAGCATCTAAATATATCTTTCTATGAAAGCAGACAGTGCTGTAGTAGCTGTAGTTTAGGGCCCCAGGCTGATTCTTATATGATCGCACTGGTGCAACTAACTTTCTCAGTTGGTCGCACCAACTCACAATTTGGTTGCATCTGTTTTTATTAATAAGCGTGCACTGTTGAGAAAATGTCAGTGGACTAAAAAAATATATTTTCAGATAACTAAACCAATAAGTTCAGTACTTCACTTTAGTTAGCTGAAATTATTGGATTCTGCTTTAAAATCTTAAGCTAGCTGAAATTATTGAATTCCTCTTTAAATACTTAAGTTAGCTGAACTTATTAGATTCCGCTTTAAAACCTTAAGTTAGCTAAACTTATTCAATTCTGCTTAAAAAATTAAGTTAGCTGAACTTATTGGATTCTGCTTTAAAACCTTAAGTTAGCTAAACTTAATGGATTCCGCTTTAAAACCTTAAGCTACCTAAAGTTATTGGATTCCGCTTTAAAACCTTAAGCTTGCTAAACTTATTGGATTCCGCTGTAAAAACTTAAGTTAGCTGAACTTATTTGATTCCGCTTAAGTTTTTAAAGTTAGCTGGACTTATTGAATTTTGCTTTAAAATCTTAAGCTACGTACAGTAAACTTATTGGAGTCCACTTTAAAAACTTAAGCTAGCTAAACTTATTAAATTTCGCTTTAAAAACTTATGTTAGTTGAACTTAGTGGATTCCGCTTAAGTTTTTAAAAGTTAGCTGGACTTATTGGATTCCGCTTTAAAAACGTAAGTTAGCTGAACCTATTGGATCCTACTTGAGTTTTTAAAGTTAGCTGGACTTATTGGATTCAGCTTAAGTTTTTAAAGTTAGCTGAACTTATTGGATTCCGCTTTAAAATCTTAAGCTAGCTGAACTTATTAAATTCCACTTTAAAAGCTTAAGTTAGTTGAACTTAGTGGATTCCGCTTAAGTTTTTAAAAGTTAGCTGGACTTATTGGATTCCGCTTTAAAAACTTAAGTTAGCTGAACCTATTGGATCCTGCTTAAGTTTTTAAAGTTAGCTGAACTTATTGGATTCCGCTTTAAAACCTTAAGCTAGCTGAACTTAATGAATTCTGCCATAAAAAAACTTAGGTTAGTTAAACATATTGAAATCTGCTTTAAAATTTAAGTTAGCTGAACTTATTGGATAGTTTTAAAAACTAAAATAATCCACGCAAAAAAAATGAATTCAGTCAATTAAGTCAAAATACAAAGCCTGTGTATTTTAAATACTGAGACTGATTATTTTGGGAAAACATCAAAATACGTTATACACCTCTAAGGCGACAGAAAGCCGGTTGATGCGTTTACATGCGGAGTGAAATCTGTATAACTTAAAATCCAAAAATCTAGCACTATTTACAGTAACATTTCCCTAAATGAATATGTATTATTTGTTATAAAAGTTGAAAATAAAAAAAGATAAAAATCCTAGTTAGTATTTCTACACTAATATTAAAGTTATACTACTTTAATCTATATGAACATAATGAGGGATTTCTCACGAGACAACAAAGCATGTCATATTTTATGTTATAATATTTTTAACTTCATGCAGAAAGTCGGAGTGGAACTGATATACGCTGTGTGTTGTTCAGGTGTGTTTGCTGATTCAGATGTAGTGATGTCAGTGATGGAGGGAGATTCAGTCACTCTGGAGTCTGGTGTTGCTGAAATAAAGAAAGAACATGTGGTAAAGTGGCAGTTTGGAAATAAAAATAAAACTATAGCTCAAAAGAAACTGTCCGGAAACTTCTCCACATCTGATGTTTATATGGAATTCAGAGACCGACTGAAGCTGGATCATCAAACTGGATCTCTGACCATCATGAACACCACAACAGCACACTCTGGACTTTATAAACCAGTCATCAGCGGCTACACAAAGACCAAATACTCTCTCAATGTATACGGTAAGTCATGATTACAAGTTTGCAATGCTAAAATTAAGATAATCCTCTTACAAATGGATAAGATTGTCAAGGCCACAGTTTTAAACAATACCTGATGGACGCAGTCCCAGCTAACAGGAACAAATGCAATTACAGCGCTGTAAAATGTGTGGGTTTACAGACTCAATCAAACTGCTGTTCTCAAATGATCTTTACACAAACCATGAAGAGTTCAATGTGTTTAAATAAAATTATACTTAAATTAATTTCAGCTACACCGAATATACTTAAATATTCTTCATTCTGTTTTATTTTTAATTAATCAAATTAGGAATGACTTAATATCTAATTTATCTGACTTTATTTCAGCTCATCTGCCTGTTCCTGTCATCACCAGTAAATCCTTAAACTCTTGTTCAGTGTTGTGTTCAGTTGTGAACATGAGCGCTGTGAGTCTCTCTTGGTACAAAGGAAACCGTTTATTCTCCAGAATCAGTGTGTCTGATCTCAGCAACAGTCTGCATCTAGATCTGAAGTGTCTGGATGATTCCTACAGTTGTGTGGTGAACATTTCAAATACCAAACAGACCACACATCTCACCAACACTGAACTCTGTCAACCATGTCCAGGTATGTAAAAGATCAAATGTTAGTCAGTTCAGAAACTCTGGTGTTAAATGGTGTTTTCTACATGTCACCTCTTGTTGGGTTAAAATTGAAGCTTGTTGGCCCAATTCTGTGTGTAGAATCTGAATTGACCCTTCGCTAAGCCACGCCCAAAAGCAGCCACCCACCAATCGTGGCTTAGCAACTGTAGCTATACGTAGGCCCACACGGAATCTGAGCGCGCAGAATTCCACAGATTTTCAGCAGAATTCCGCAGAATTCCGCAGATTTTCAGCAGAATTCCGCAGATTTCTGCAGATTTTTAGCCCATTATTAATTCTGTTTATTTACTTGAGTAAATGTGTAAATCTGAATTTATTCAGGTTTTATTCAGTAATTTATTACTCTTTATTTCATATATTAAGGTCTTAGTTATGATACTCTGCTGGATACTCCCAAAATAATTCAGCAGAAATTCGCAGATTTTTACCAAAATTCCCTGCAAAAATAGCAAAAAACATCCGCAGATTCCGTCTGGCCCTGGCTAAACGCAGGGGCTCTGTCAAGCTTTCGAGCGAGTGCATATGGAAGGATTGTGCAAATCTGATACCCGGTGTCCTTAAAGTTTGTACGGGATGGTGAAATTTTTCCCTTTTCAAATCCTAAAACCCAAGAGGAGAACAGTCAGCATGGATCAAGCTGTGTGAGGGGAGCTAAAGGAGCGGAACGAATCTGCGAATCTGATGCTAACTTTACTGAACTTCATATTTACATCTTATTTCAAGCTACGAATATTTGGAATTATAAGTCACCAGAACAAAACCGAGACATGATCACAAACTGAGCAGCTGCGATCAATATACTTTACCCGCAGCTGTTTTTCAGTACTTTATAAAGAGCACAAAAACACACTGACAGTTATAGTTAACTTACTGTACATAGTTATGGGTCAATGATGCTAATATTCCGCACAAATCCATCAGTTTACCCTTTCTGTCTGTTCTTTCTATGAATGAACTAACATTATGTAAAAGCACTGTCATGCATGTTTCCTCGTCGGTTAGTAACGCTATATTTCATTGCACAACAATTAATCTATCAGGCTTTTTGGCTAAAAATAGAGAATTCAAGGTTTCATTATTATTAGATTATTTTTTATTGTCACCTCTCCTGCTGAGCATGAGCTAAGCTGTTGAATAGTTAGCTTATGAGGCGGCTAGGCTAAGCTAGCTTCAATTTTGATTGATTTATTCTCTAATCGGTTGCCTATTATGCCGTGAATATACTCCTGTAATGCATACTGCAGCGCTTTTTTGTCTGGCTTTCTCGAATATCTCACCTGTTCGCCAAAAATGACATTATATCCCTGGCAATGTCTGACACCGGCGCACACACATTGAAAAAGCCGTGCCAGGCACGAAAGCTTGATATCCACCCGTTGTGACTGATCATTACTGTGATAGTGGTACTAAGTGAACTTTATTTATAAACTTCTTGAGAGGATTATTGGTGCTTATGATTGATCACAGCTGGTCCTGCATTAGCTAACACATGATTCACCAATCAGATGATTCCTTACTCACTATAAATAACCAAAGTTTCATACCTCAGTCATCTTCGTCTTGAAGAATCCCCTTGTTTCCTAGATTGGGCGGCACGGCGGCCCCTGTGATTAGCACTGTTGTGTCACAGCAAGAACATCACTGGTTATAATCCTTACTAGGCCTGTTAACATTTCTGTGCAGAGTTTACATTTTCTCCCTATGCTCATGTGTGCTTCCTCCGGGTTCATGAAGTCTGTGATAAAAATAAAAAAAAAATCAATGAGTCCAATGGGTACAGTCCAGGAGAGTTCCATTATTTGCAATGTCCAAAAACAAATTGCTTGCGTGGTCCTTGAGGGAATTAAAACCTTGTTTTAGTCTGACAAGACTTGCTGCTGGATCCATTTTGTGGCTTTTATAACATCTTGCAGACAACAGAGGTGAGGATCCAACTGCAGCTTTTTTTAGGGATGGTCAGACAACCAAGGATGATACAAGAATACACCCGAGTATACAGACAACCCAAGAGAGTGGCTAGAATAACAGACAAATGGTCAGGACAGGTGGCAAAACAACAAGAAGAATTAACAAAACAGGTCAAATACACAGTAAGGCAGGACATAGATGATGCTTAATAATGTTCATGTGGGAAACGACAGCAAAAAGATAAGTGTGTAGTATATATCGTCCAAGTCATTAGTCCTCATGAGCTTTAGCTGTGTTAATCATGGGGTGAATGGTGTGCGAGAGAGGTGCATGATGGGATATGTAGTTTGGTTAAGTGGCAGATGTGTAGTTCTCCAGTGATCTGCAAACACTATATCGCTGGTGATCATAACACCCAAAGCCCAAAGACGTTCGGTATAGATGAATTGTGTAAACAAAACTGGCTGTAGTTCATGAGTGTCAAAAGGGTGTTTACACACACACAAAGTTTATTCTGTTTGCATGAAAAACGTATTATTTTAAACTAACAAAGAGTAAAACACAACAATGTCCATAAAGAGGCTCAACAAGGGTTAAATGATTTACTTGTTTTGACTTTTACAAACCAACTTCATTTGTTTGTTTAAAAATTAAAGACAGACCGAACAGTGTGTTATTATTATCAGCGGATACCTCTCACACATACTCTAATCCTGGGTGAAACTAACACTTCAGCAGAGTCACTTCATCAGTATGCAACATGAGAGAAGCAGACAATATTAGTAATTATACTAATATTAGTAACAATAGTGCTGTATGTTAATTCATGTAAGATTTCTTTCACTTAAGACTTTTTTTTTGACAAACAACATTCATAAAATTCTGTTTGTGTGTTTTTTTAGTTAAACTGTCTTTCAAGCCCAAAGTGAAATTGTGGAAGTAATTTCAACACACTCGCTGAAACACAGTCAGTGTTGACACTTTTAATGACAAACAGAGCTGTAAAATCCACTACCTCTGTCTGTTTGTCCTCCAAGCATGCAGTCAAAGCACATTTCTTTCCGGATCTACAAACAAGGCCTTGTGTGGGCCTGAGCTCTAAAATAACACATAGAAACATCTGTTTTCTGATATATATTATCAAAGTTGTGCAGATTGTATTGCTCATGTTTTACGCGTGGTTGTCATTCAAATAATAATCTTTCACCTTTTTATTATAAATATCTTTTCAGAGTAGCTTAGAAAGTGCATGTTTCTACATTACGATTAATGAGTGTAATGAGTGGCAAAAAAATGTCAGTGTACAGTTTCAGAATAGTACAAATCATGCAGTTAATGATCGTATTTACACTAAAAAGAAGAGCGCAATTAAAGGAAGTGCAAAAATGAAGAAGTGCAAACCCTAAATACTGTGTGCAAAAAAGTATTGTCATAGCTTGAAAATATTATATAGATATGCAAACACTTTAAAACCAATTTCGGATTGATAAAGCGCCACTCAGTTGTCTAAGACTGTCCTGATCTTGTGTGTGTATAAACATTGACTATAAACAGTGTTGGGGAAAGTTACTTTAGAAAGTAATGCATTACAATATTGAGTTACTTCAAAAAAAGTAACTAGTTGCATTACTTAGTTACTTTTTATGGTAAGTAATGTTGTCACACGACATTACTACTTAATTACTACTACTAAATTACGGCATTACTACTTAATTTTTTAAAAGTAATGCATTACTTGTTACTAAAACAGCCCCAACACCAAAGAGCTTAGAATGACCAAGAGGCGACATTCTAGTGTAATTTGGGAAATAGCCACTAGAGGGCGCGGCGGCCATTTTGGAATGAAAACGCCAATAGAAAAACAGCATATTATAAGTCTGTAAAATAAACTATTAAAAGTGCTGATGATTGTGATAATAAGTGTTGTATTGTCGTCTTTCAGGTTGTATCTCAGCTTTAATGCGCTTTTTAAATAGATAAATAAAAAAACAAAGCAGTTGCTTCTTGCCATCGTGACAGTAATGAGATCTAATGGACAGCCGATCACTTTCACTCCAAAATGATGGAATCCGGGGCTGTTGCTGGGCGCTGCTGTTGCAATGGAACGTTCTATTGAGTGTCACCTCTTGGTCATTCTAAGCTCTTTGCCAACAATGACTATAAACATCTGTGTTTTTTAAAAGTCACTCTGCCACTACCTTCACTTTCTACAGGACCATCAAAATGTGAACAACTCAATATCACTGAACTCTGCCAGACACATGCAGGTTAGTAATTATATTATTATTATTTTTTTTAAGCTAATACGCTCCTGACAGAAATTTGAATCTGCTTACAAATGCAGTTCTATTTTACTTTTATGCAATGCAATAAAATGTTTTATTTTGTTTTAAAGTACACGTCGGTGGTTGTGAGTCTACTGAAGCTGTGCTCCGATTGGTCGTCACTATAGTGATGGGCGTGGCTGCTGCGGCTGCTGTTGTTCTCCTGGTCAATGACATCAGATCTACAAGAGCTTCAATGATGAAAACAGGAGATTTATCATAAATATCAAGATGCACATTAGAGTCTTATTAAGCCAAAATGAAAATATATCCTTTAAATAAATATAACAGTTTAATTAAATGCCTACTTTCACCACTGGCACTAGTGTGCCATATATTGTATTTTGATGCAAGCGTCACTATTACAGAAGCATTGCTGTTTTTTGTTTTGTTTTCATTTGACTTTCACTTTTATGTGTGACCTCGTGCTTTGGCTTGTTTTTGAATTTTAAGGAAAGTATACTTTGTAAAGTTTTGTGTCAACGTTACATATTGGTTTCTTATTTCATAACAAAGGATCCAGCTTTATTTTGGCAGACATCGATAATGTACAAGAGGTGATGTTTTACATGGATACTGGACTCAAGTATGTCTTAACAGAGATATTCCTGTGTAACATTTGACTGTTAAACTATGATAAAAATATTTGTATTTGTGTGGAAAGAGATGTGTTTCAGTTTTGGCTTAAATAAAGGAGTAATGGCTTGATTTTTATATACCTAGTATACAGAAGGAAATTGTGTGGTATTTAATACTTGTAATACTTGTAATAAATTCATAGCTAGTTACATTTTGTGAATGTTTTCTTGTTCTGTTTTGATTGGAAACATTTAAAGAATTTACTGAGCTTAAAAGTTGCACAGTTGAACTTGATTTGATCTTCTCTAAAACAAAAAGCTTAAATGTTGCTCAAAAGAACATCATTTTAACAAATAAATGTATTTTTTTCTGTAAGCACCAGGGTGAAAAACAAGACAAAATAAAAGGGAATGTTCTGTTTACATGAAGAAAACTCGTAATAACTTTTCGTCACCTTTGAATTATAAGGTTTTATCTGTGTTCTGAATCATTTTGAGATATTGAGCTTCAAAGTTTTTGCATTCCATAGCAAACAGTGTGTGTGTAACATTTGTTTTTTAAATAAAAAGTCTTAAAATGTAAACAACTTGTATAACAACATCCCATAATGTAAATTGTCATTTAATAAGAATATGTCAATAACTCAATTTTGACAAAAAATGTCAGATAGAACCTGATAATTCTAAGGTGACGTTTTGTCTAAACAACAGTACAACAACATAAACTAACGTTATCAAAACATTCAGGGAACCAAAAACTGTTCAGTTGCGATGTGCTGCTACTTCTACAAAATAGAAAAATATTTAACTAAATAAAATGTGGAGGATGTTAACAGTGACAACTCACAATTAAAAGTACAATGTTTTTCTTCGGAGAAAGAGTTTAGAAAACAAGCATCTACAGAGGTCAAGGGGACCAAAACCTTTCATAAAAGTTGTAGTAAAACTATTGAACACCCACTCTTGTCTTAAGACTTTACTATTTTTTGGTCCACTTCAAATGTTGACTACTGTACGTTGAGTAATGTATACCTCTGCCTAAGCGCATCCCTCTAGAAGCTGCTGTGATCTGATTAGTCATCATATATAAGAAATGCAAATGCAGTAATGCTGACTGTCCTCAGAGTTTCCATCATCGTAAACCTAACAAATAACTGTTACATAAATATAGAGAAATATCTAAACTTGTTGAAACAAATACAAATATAATATACTGTAAATAGTTTGGTTTTGTGAACGTTAAATAATTAGTTTACTCCAAAAAAAAAAAAAAAATGCAAATGATTTCTTAATTTACTGTAAACACATCCTAGATGCTCTTCTTCTTTCAAAGGAACTGAATCAGACTTATATTAATATCCTTGGTTTTCTCAGCTTGTTTACTCTGTGTTCTTGCCACATGATTAAGACATTGGTCTGATTTTTGTAATAAGGCAGAAGAAATTATAAGAAGGGGGCAACTTCCCACAACACAAAGTCAAATGAGAAGGCTGGTTTCACCATTTAAATAGTAAAGAAATAGAATGATTTTCTACTTTTTTTTTACTTCCTATTGTTGCACAGATCTGCCATATGTATCCCCCTAAAATCTTATTTTTATTTTCTTCATTTATATGATTAATGACCATTTCATTAAAATATATATATTTAAATGAAAAAAAAAAATCATGGTTAACAGAATGTTTACAGCAGCCATGGTGAAAAAAGGAAATACAGAACTGTACAGAGTGAATCTCTCTCTCTCTCTCTCTCTCAAATGCACTCCACTTTCTACAGCACTTTCAGATCGTCTTTGCAAGCATCTTCAGGGAAACTATTTCAGACAGCGGAAGAAAATGTTTTGCTCATTTGTTTTCATCTGTTTGTGCTTTTCCTGCCTGGTTGGTAAGTTTTACACACATATATTGAATGCTACTATAATATTTTGAGAGATGTACTATAGTTTCAGATGTGAGCTCATGTTTACAGCTCTAATTTATTTAAAATATCTATTTGGTCAGTTAAAATGTAGTTTTTGTTTACATGTTGTCAACTGTGTAAAGATGCGTGTAAAATAATTCTGTATATCTATTTAGCTTATAGAGAGATGTAGTCTGCTTTTGGACATGGTCTCATGTTTACAGCTTTAATTTTCGATTATCTTTTTGGTTAGATAAAATTTAGTGTTGGCCGGCTGTTTTATATGATGTATATGGAGCAACACGTACAGTTGTTCCTCATTCTCGATTCAACAGTGTAAAGATGTGTGTAAACTAATACTGTCTATAATTGGGTTATTCATTAATTTATTTTCTTTCGGTTTAATTCTTTATAAATCAAGGGTCATAATCAGATAAGAAAGGGCATAAATCAACCAAGGTTAACATTTTTAATAAAAGCTGAATGTCTGAATGAGGTGTGTAAGATGGCTGACATAGTGAAGTTTTATAAACTAATTTCGAGAGGAGCAGGTGATACGAATGATTGCTGACTGGTCTCTTATCGCTAATCATTTGTGAGCCAATCGGATCATTCCAAACTCACTATTAATAGCCTGTCTAGCATTACTCCGTCATCTTTTTTTTTTTTGAAGAATCCCCCCTTCCACCCCACCTCCCCCTTTCCTGTTTTACCAGGGAGAGCTCTCGAGACCTACCTGATCTCGTACCCCTTACATGCTCATTGACAAGGCGGGAGCCCTGGGCTCAATTATCTCCGAGTTCAGGTTTTAATAAAGACCATTAGACCATTTAAGTGAGGTACGAAGAACGGACCCCAGGGCTCCAGACTCACACTTTATGATTGTGCACGTGCCACTAACTTTCTTAGTCAGTCGCACAAACTGACGATTTGTTTTGTATAGAAAAGCATACACAGTAAAAAAAAATATTTTTTGAGTTTTACTTATTTAGAAAATTTCAGCTAACTAAACCAACAAGTTTAGTAAAAAATAAATAAAATCACTTTAGTTCGCTAGCAGTTTAGTGAACTTATCTACACGAATTCAGCTTCAAGAATTAAGTTAGCTGAACTTATTTGATGGTTAAAAAAGTTGAACTTTTCTAAATAAGTAAGTAAAGCTCAAACTTTTCCATGAAAAAAATAAAATCAATTTTTTAAAGTTAAGTCAACATATATTTACATCCTAATGACCTTCTATATAATTATTTGATTATTATTTTTTTTAATCCGGGGTCGCCACAGCAGAATAAACCGCCAACTTATCCAGCATGTTTTTATGCAGCAGATGCCCTTCCAGCTGCAACCCATCTCTGGGAAACATCCACACACATTCACACACACTCATTCACACACACACACACACACACACACACACACACACACACACACACACACACACACACACACACACACACACACACACACACACACACACACACACACAAAACGGACAATTTAGCCTACCCAATTCATCTGTACCGCATGTCTTTGGACTGTGGGGGAAACCGGAGCACTCGGAGGAAACCCACGCGAATGCAGGGAGAACATGCAAACTCCACACAGAAGCGACAACTGATCCAGCCAAGCCTCGAACCAGCGACCCAGCAACCTTCTTGTTGTAAGGCGACAGCACTACCTTTTGCGCCAAAAATCTAGCTCTATATTTACAGTAACATTTCCCAAAATACATATATAATTATTGTTATGAAAATTGATAAACAAAAATAAAAAATAAAAATCACAGTCAGTACTTCTACACTAACATTAAAGTTATACTACTTTAATCTCTGTATGTGAATTAGAACATCATGACTGATTCTCAGTAAATTTTATACTATAATTGTTTTTTACTTCATGCAGAAAGTCAGAGTGTGACTGATATACGCTGTGTGTTGTTCAGGTGTGTTTGCTGATTCAGGTGTAGTGAAGTCAGTGATGGAGGGAGATCCAGTCACTCTGGAGTCTGGTGTTACTGGACTACAGGCAAAAGATGCGTTAAAGTGGAATTTTGGACATGAAAAGAAAACTATAGCTCGGATCAATAAAGAGGCTGGAATCTCCTCCACATCTGATGGTGATGCTGTGGGATTCAGAGACCGACTGAAGCTGGATCATCAGACTGGATCTCTGACCATCATGAACACCAGAACAGCAGACTCTGGACTTTATCAACTAATCATCAGTGGCCAGACAGCGATCAAATGCACATTCAGTGTTAATGTATACAGTGAGTCATGATTATAGATTTGTTCAAAATGTCTAACAGCATGTTAATAAACCAAAAGATAATCCTCTTACAAGTGACTGAGATCATCAAGGCCACAGTTTTAAACAGAACCTGATGGACGCAGTCCCAGCTAACAGGAACAAATGCAAATACAGCGCTGTAAAATGTGTGGGTGTACAGACTCAATCAAACTGGTGTTCTCAAATTAACTTTTCACAAATGACGAAGAGGTCATTGTGTTTAAATAATAATATTCCTAAATGAATTTCAGCTAAATTGCATATATATTCTGTTTTATTTTTAAGGAACCAGAATTAGGAATGACCTAATATCTAATTTATCTGACTTCATTTCAGATCATCTGCCTGTTCCTGTCATCACCAGTGAATCCTCAAACTCTTGTTCAGTGCTGTGTTCAGTGGTGAATGTGAGCGCTGTGAGTCTCTCCTGGTACAAAGGAAACAGTGTATTCTCCAGCATCAGTGTGTCTGATCTCAGTAGCAGTCTGCATCTAGATCTGAAGTGTCTGGATGATTCCTATAGTTGTGTGGTGAACATTTCAAATACCAAACAGACCACACATCTCACCAACACTGAAATCTGTCAACCATGTCCAGGTATGTAAAATGTTAGTCAGTTCAGAAACTCTGGTGTTAAATGGTGTTTTCTACACGTCGCCTCTTGTTGGGTTAAAATTGAAGCTTGTTGGCTCGAATGAGCATGTAGAATCTGTGTTGCTAAAGAGAGCAATCAATCTGACTGGTTATTTAGCAACAAATGACAGCACAAGGACAAAAGCTAAAGTATAAGTATAGTAGCACGTAAACAATTAAACTCAAGGAACAGAATGAAGCTGTCTGTAATTTCACTACATTTCTCAAATATTTGCAAATAATATGGATTATTAGAGTATCAGACTTAAATCCACCCGTCGTGACTGATCATTACTGTGATAGTGGTACTAAGTGAACTTTATATATAAACTTCTTGAGAGGATTATTGGTGCTTATGATTGATCGCAGCTGGTCCTGCATTAGCTAACACATGAGTCACCAATCAGATGATTCCTAACTCAATATAAATAACCAAAGTTTCATACCTCAGTCATCTTCGTCTTGAAGAATCGACTTGTTTCCTAGATTGGGTGGCACGGCGGCCCAGTAATTAGCACTGTTGCGTCACAGCAAGAACATCACTGATTATAATCCTTACTAGGCCAGTCAATGTTTCTGTGCAGAGTTCACATGTTCTCCCCATGCTCATGTGGGCTTCCCCCGTCTTCATGAAGTCTGTGATAAAAAAATAAATGTAAAAAAATCAATGGATATACAGTCCAGGAGAGTTGCGTTATTTGCAATGTCCAAAAAAAATTGCTTGCGTGTCCTCGAAGGGAATTAAAACCTTGCGATAGTCTGACAAGACGTCCTGCTGGATTCATTTTGTGGCTGAGTCTTCTACAACATCTTGTAACAAAGTAGACAACGGAGGCGAGGACCAAACACAGCTTTTTTTAGGGATGGTCAGACAACCAAGGTTGATACAGGAATACACCCGAGCATACAGACAACCCAAGAGAGTGGCTAGAACAGACAAATGGTCAGGACAGGGCGAGGCAGTGGCGCAGTAGGTAGTTCTGCCGCCTCACAGCAAGAAGGTTGCTGGTTCGAACCTCGGCTGTTTCTGTGTGGAGTTTGCATGAAACCGGGTGCTCCGGTTTCCCCCACAGTCCAAAGACATGTGGTACAGGTGAATTGGGTAGGCTAGATTGTCCGTAGTGTATGAGTGTGTGTGTGTGGATGTTTCCCAGAGATGGGTTGCGACTGGAAGGTAAAAAACTTGCTGGATAAGTTGGCGGTTCATTCCACTGTGGCGACCGCGGATTAATAAAAAGGGACTAAGCCGACAAGAAAATTAATGAATGAATGAATGGTCAGGACAGGTGGGAAAACAACAAGAACAACAAAACAGGTCAAAAACACAGTAAGGAATGACACTGATGATGCTTAATGCTCATGTGGGAAAAGACACTCAGCAAAAGATGAGTGTGTTGTATATATTGTATATAAGTCATTAGTCCTCACAAGCTTAAGCTGTGTTAGTGTAATCATGGAGTGATCTAGGAATGGTGTGTGAGCAAGGTGCATGATGGGATATGTAGTTTGGTTAAGTGGCAGATGGGTAGCCCTTTGGTGACCTATAAACACTATATCGCTGGTGATCATAACACCCACAGCCCAAAGACATCCAAACTGGCCGTAGTGCATGAGACTCAAAAGGGTGTTTTTCACACTCACAAAGTTTATTGTTTGCATGAAAATCATTTTATTTTAAACTAACAAAGGGTAAAAGACAACAATGTTCATAAAGATGTTTAAGAGTTAAATGATTTACTTGTTTTGATCTTCACAAACCAACTTCATTTGTTTCTTTAAAAAATGAAAGACAGACTGCCCAAAGAGTGTTGTTATTATCAGCGGAAACCTCTCACACATACTTTTATCCTAGGTGAAACTAACACTTCAGCAGAGTCACTTCATTAGCATGCAAACTGTGGACATGAGAGAAGCAGACAATATTCAGCTGAACATCAAACTACAGATAAATAATGCAGTATGTGAATATACTTGAGATTTCACACCTTCTTTTTGACAAACAACAATCATAAAATTCTGTTTGTGTGTTTTTAGTCAAACTGTTTCTCAAGTCCAAAGTCAAATTGTGGAAGTAATTTCAACACACTCGCTGAAACACACAGTCAGTGTTCACACTTTTAACAACAAACAGGCCAGTAAAAGCCACTACCTCTATCTGTTTGTCCTTCAAGCATGCAGTCAAAGCACATTTCCTTCTAGATCTACAAACGAGGCCTTGTGTGGGCCTGTTCAACACTAAAATAACACATTAAAACATCTGTTTTCTGATATATATAATAAAAGTTGTGTGTACAGTACTGCAGATTGTATTGCTCATGTTATGCGTGGTTGTCATTTAAATGTCAAGATAATCAGAAATAATAATCTTTCACCTTTTCATTATAAATGTCTCCTCAGATTAGCTTTACAAAAAATGCATGTTTCTACATTATGATTAAAAGTAATCAGTGAAAGAAAAAAAAGCCAATGTACAGTTTCAGAATAGTACAAATCGTGCAGTTAATGCCTGTATATACACTGAAAAGAAGAGCGCAATTAAAGGAAGTGCAAAAATGAAGAAGTGCAAAACCCTAAATACTGACACTGAGGAGAAGAAACTGCTGAATAAAGTGGTTATTTGTGTTTGTGTGTGCACAAAAGTATTTCAATAGCTTGATAATATTATAGGGATAAGCTCGTTTTTTTTTATTTTTGGTATCCCCTTAAGTGTGACGTCCTCTGTATGAGGAGATTTGACAAATGGTAATAACAAACACTTACAAAAATCATGATCGCAATAAACAGTATATATATCCATGCCCATAATCCAATGGCCAGGAAAGGATTAATTTTTTTAAAAATGGGTAAATCATTGGTGTCTGTGATGCAGCATGTCCAGAATCTGTTGTGTACACCATGATTTTATATAAAATTCACTTTAATGTGTGATATGACTAAAATGTGGTCATAAACAAATATTTTCTCAATTCAAATGAGCAGCATTCCATACATCACCAATACATAATAATTATAATAATTTAATTTTATTTATAAATGGCGCCTTTCTAGACACCCAAGGTCGCCTTACAATAAGCATCAGCAGACATGCTAAACAAATTAAACATTACTCAAAACAATCATTGACCAAACAAGTTAAAACGCAATAGCACATCACTACTTAACAAGAGAATTTTTCTGGACTTTAAATAAGTTGGAACATCCTGCTGTCTATGGAGGATGAGGGAGCTCTCCGATTTCACCTGAAATATTCTAATTTGCCTATAGATGAATACAGATATCAGGGGTTTGGAATGATATGAGGTTAATAAATTTAATCATTTTCATATTTGTGTGAACAAAAACTTTAAAGTATGTTCATTTCTGAATTGATAAAGCACCACTCAGTTTTCTAAGACTGTCAGTATCTGTCCTGATCATGTGTGTGTTGAAACCCTGACATTAAACAGTGTCGGGGAAAGTTAGTTTAGAAAGTAAAGCATTACAAAATCGAGTTAATCCCCAAATAATTAAGTAGTTAAGTTACTTAGTTACTTTTTATGGTAAGTAATGTGCTACATTACTTTTGAGTTTTTGAAAATTAAATAAAATAAAAAGTAACTCAAATATTATGACTTAATTTTTGTAGGTAATGCATTAATCATTTCATTAGAAAAGTAATATAATTACTTAAGTGACTTGCATTACTTGTAATTTGTCACCCTCAACACTGACTGTAAACATCTGTGTTTTTTAGTCACCACTATTAATTCTTCACCATCACCTTTACCTACTACAGAATCCTCAAAATGTGAACATCTTAATATCACTGAACTCTGCCAGAAACATGCAGGTTAGAATTAATATTATTATTATTTTTCAGGCTGATGTGCTCCTGACAGATATTAGCATCTGCTTAAAATTGTGGTGCTATTTTATCCTTACGCAGTGCAATTAAATTGATTTTATTATTGTTTTTAAGAACTCGTCGGCGGTTGGGGTTCTGCTGAAGTTGGTCTCCGATTATTCGTCACTGCTCTGATGGGCGTGGCTGCTGCGGCTGCTGTTGTTCTTCTGGTCAACGACATCAGATCTACAAGAGCTTCAATGACCAAAACGGGAGATTTATCATAAATATCAAGACACATGTTAGAGTTTTATTATGCTAAGATGGAAATATAACTAATGGAAGGAAATGTTACTTTAGATTGATCATTCATAGCCCCAAGTGATGAAATATGATATGATTTGATCTGGTGTTTAAAACAACAATTCCTTAATGTTTTTACTCTTTAGAGCAGGGGTCTGCAAACTTTGCAACCAAAAGAGCCACAAAAAAAAAACAAAAAAACAAACAAACATATTTGACCTTTAAATGAATGTTACACAGTTTAATAAAGTGCCTTGTTTCTCCACTAAGAGGCAACACTTTGTTTTTTTTTGTGCTGCTTTAATTTGACTTTCACTTTCATATGTGAACTTATGTTTTAGCTTTCATTTGACGATGCTTTACATGGATACTGGATTCAAGTGTGTCTTAACAGAAATATTCCTGTGTAACATTTGATTGCTAAACTATTATGAAAATATTTGCATTTGTGTGCAAGTAATGTGCATGTTTCAGTTTACCTTTGGCCTAGTAAGTAATAGTAAGTAATTTGTGTGTTATTATTGTATATGTAATTTTGCATTATAAATTCAAAGCTAGTTACATTTTGTGAATGTTGTCTTGTTCTGTTTTGATTGGTAACATTTAAAGGATTTACTGATAGCTTAAAAGTTAAACAGCCGCACAACTGAACTTGATTTTATCTTCTTTTAATAAAAAAAAACTTAAAATGTTGCTTAAAAGAACATAATTTTACCAAATAAATGTGTCTTTGTTTCTGTAAGTACCAAGGTTAAAAAAAGCTAAAGGCAATGTTCTGTTTACATGAAGCAAACATATAATAACTTGTCTAAACATCAGAGAACCATAAACTAACGTTATCAGAACGTTCAGGGAACCAAAAACTGTTTGAGACAGTTGTGATGTGCTATTTAACCTCCAAAACAGAAAATATTTAACCAAATGAAACATAGAGGATGTTAACGGTGAGAACTCACACTTAAAAGTACAAAGTTTTTCTTCAGAGAAAGAGTTTACAGGGGTCAAGTGGACCAAAACCTTTCATTAAAGTTGTATTAAAACTATTGAACAACACCCACTCTTGTCTTAAGACTTTCCTTTTTTGGTCCACTTCGACTACTGTCTCTGATGACTCTGACCAGAGTGCTTACCTCTAGAAGCTGTGGTGATCTGATTGGTGGACACTGCTCTGGTGGGCGTGGCTGCTGTTGTTTATCTGGTTTGTGAAGTCAGATCTACACCAGCCTTAAAGAGGGAAAAAAAATCCCCTTATTTTATTTTGTCATCATTTTTGTCATCCTCTGTACAAATATTTCAAATTGTACTTGCATATAACTCTATTCTAGTTTTTTACAGATTCAAAATGAAATTTAAAATGCATATAAACTTGTAAATATTTTGTCTAAATTGAGTGAAATCCCTGTAAAGAGGCTGAAGTTATATTAGCTTTGTAATATAAAATGTTTTATAAGACATGAGTTGTTTTTAAGTATTACTTATTTGTAACGACTCACCACAAGGATTGGGATTCATTTGCAGGCGTGGTCAGAGGTCGGCGTAAACTGAAGCAGGATAAGCAAGATTGTATTCAAACAACAGGCTATGGTCAAACAATCAATGTCTAAAATTCAAACAAACAGTCCAAAGGCCGGCAGCAAACTATCACAAACAGTGGGAAGGCTCACAACAGGAAGGCAAAACAGAATATAACGGCTCTGAATTGTCAACAACAGAAGAGCAAGACTTTGCAACGTGTGAGTACAAACAGTATGCAAAATAGACAGTGGATAGTTCTCAGCTGGACCGGTAATCAGTGCAGGTACAGAAATGATGGGAAATGTAGTGAAGAGTGAGTGATGAGACAGTCAATGTTCAGGTGAGGGCGCCCTCTGCTGGTCAGAGAAGAGAATCACAGAGTTCGTCTTTGTGACATCATTACTGATTCTTTATCTTCGTTATAAAATATACAGCGTCCTAATATTGTATTTTTATTTTAAGCTTTACGTTATATGTATCTCTTATTCAATTTATTGTATTTTTTCCCCCTTCTTTACTGGTTTATCCCCCTGGCATCTATATGTTCCTTATATAGTTCCTAATGTTTCGTTATGCTGTAATAATTTACTGTTTAATAAAAAAATAAAATAAAATAAAATAAAATAAATATACAGCGTTCAGAGTGGAGCTTATAAACACAGTTTATTTATAAATAATTTAAGGCTATTTATTAGTTTTGCAGATGATTTCATTTGGTTATTTCCACCAGACGGCACCAATCTGCCTCTATACACTTTAATTTAAGTAGATTTATAGCACTTTCTTTTAATAAAAACAATAATTTTTATATTAACAAAACGATTTTGTCTGATTCTGACCCAAAATTTGTTTTAGAACAAACCTGTTTTAAACTGTATATGTACTCATATAAACTAAGAAAGAGTAGGTACTCTAACTACACCTGAAACTATAACCTTAACACATGTTTGCTTATATAACCCAGAACTTCCTGTACTGTAAACAGTGTTGGTTAAAGTTACTTTTAAAAGTAATCTAATACAAGCTTAAATCCCTTTATAAAAACAAGTTAATGTGTTACAGATTTAAGGAAAGTTATCTGAAAGTATGTTATTTTTGCATTTTTTTAATGATCAAGATAACCTTAAGATTGTAATATATTACTTTTAAAAGTAACTTTACCCAACACTGTCTGTAAGTACAGGTGTAGCACATGTAGTGTAAAACAAAGTTAATTTATTTTAAAAGTCATCCTCTAGCTTTTTCTATTACATATCGGGTTTGCTTTACACAATTTTTTTAGATTTTTGTAGTATCTAACAAGTACTGTACAATCGCAAGCTTGGTTTAGTTGCTCTTTGCTGATAAATCATGTGACGTGATCAAGTGCATGCTGAAAAGGGGAGATTTTAGAAGATTGTGGTGGTGATTAATTGACTCCGCCCCTCTCTTTACCCAAGTGTCCAAGACATACGATCGGAGATTAGATAATACAACCAAAAAGTTGAAAGTTTTTTTCTTCTTAATTTTGCACGTTTTTATGCACATTTTAAGAATTTATGCTTATTTTGGTTTCCGTCTAGCATTTTTTATGCAGCATTCCTAACTGGACATAAAAACATGTGGATGTAAACATGGCTAGTGTTTACTCTGTCATCCTGACTTCATGCTCAGCACTGACTGGTTAGCTGTTATTAGCTGTTATTTTCTCTCTCTCTGTTGTTTCTACATTCTTTCTGTGGTTTCATCGTCTCTTGCCCTCAACAAACCACTACACTTATCTTAATATCAAACAAAGCAACGGATGCTTTATCAAAATAAAGCATCTGTGACCCACTTTAAAAATTTTATCAGTCCCTATACTCTGGTGGAAAAGTCGTGACTAAAGCCGTCTACTGTTTAGCAAATGTTTGAAATACAATTACACTGAAATTTTTTCCAGGTTCATACAATACAATGATGTGCCAAAAAATACAATTCTCTCATCATTTATTAACCCTTTACTTGTTTAAGTTATTTTCTTCTGTTAAACACAACAGAAGATCTTTTGAAAAATGTTGGAAACCTGCAACCATTGACTTTTATTGTAATTGTATTTCCTACTATGGAAGTCAATGTTTGCAGTTTTTCAGCATTCGTCAAAATATCTTAGTTTGTGTTTAACAAAATAAAGAAGCTCATAAAGGTCCTGAATCACTTGAGGAAGAGTAAACAGTGGACAAACTATCCCTTTAAAACTGATATCCGAGATACTTTCACCCAAATATTAATAAAGACAAGAAACAAGTTACATGAACTCAAATTTAGATTGTATTGAACTTAAACTGATTGAGTTGAAACAGATTTGCTTTGCTTTAAACTGTATTAGGTTGAGATTTATTGTTTGTTTGTTCAAGATTAATGTGTATAAAACAATTCAGACTCTTTTTGTGCACAAAATGTCTCTCTCTCTCTCTCTCTCACACACACCCACCCACACTAACTCAGACTGAAGTACTTTCTGCCAACAGATGATTGTAATCTTATGATCGCAGACCCCCGAACTGTTAAAGAAAATGTTAAACCTGGTTCTCTTTAACTGTTTGTTCTTTTATCATCTGGTTGGTAAGTCCTTAATGATTTTATGAATCTATTTCTGTTGTTTATTAAACTGGGGTCTAATAAGGATTCGAGTCTCACCTCAATGATACATCCAGAGCATTGGAACATTAATTATTCAGAAAATGCATTACATAAAGCTATTCAAATTATATAGGTGCAAACGCATTAATGCTATCCCAATGTCTCTGCTCTGCAGGTGTGTTTTGTGATACAATAAAGTCAGTTCCAGTGATGGAGGGAGATTCGGTCACTTTACACACCGATACTCAACTTCAGGCAGATGAAGATATAAACTGGCGGTTTGGACCTAATAAATCTCTCATAGCTGAAATCAACAATGGGACTGTAAGCTACTCAACACAGGATGTTTCTGAGGGATTCAGAGACAGACTGAAGCTGAGCAATAAAACTGGATCACTTACGATCACAAACATCAGAAATACAGATGCTGGAGTTTATGAGTTAAGCGGAAAAACCATCCCCAAACTCAATATCTCTGTTTATGGTGAGTCAATGATTTGATTGTCATTTTCCGTGTTTACTGCTGTACAAATTTTGACTATAATAGTTCACAAATATTTTGACTTCATTATTTTAGATGCATATCGCGATATATCTGCAAACCTTTGGGAGTGATCAGAAAAGTTAGTTTTAAAAGTAATGCCTTGCAATTTTTTTAGCAAAAAATATGCCAACATTTTAGCAATGCTGCCTTTCTAGACTGGATTTCTGGTTTGGCGTTTGCATTCCACAGTTTTATTCATATCAAAGGATACTGGATCTGTATAAGTTCACCCAAAAATTAATAATCAGCTATTTATTACTTACCTCATGTCATTTCAAACCCCTGAGATATGAGGACACGAGACATTCAATGTCCAGAAAAGAAACCAAAAACATTTCATGCATATTCAGTGGTTCAACTGTAATCATATGAAGCTCCAAAAACATTTTGTTTGAAAAGATTTCTGAAAAAAAATGTGTTTGCCAATTTTGCCACATTAGGTCAGAGTGTGTGTTTACTATGTACATTAAAAGGGACCACTTTACTCTCATTTATTGCCTATTTTTTTAATGATCCTTCATTTCAGCTCGTCTGCCTGTTCCTGTCATCAGCAAAGACTCTCCATTAAACCCTTCATCATCCTCATCAGCATCCACATGCATGTTGCTGTGTTCAGTGGTGAATGTGAGCGCTGTGAGTCTCTCCTGGTACAAAGGAAACAGTTTATTGTCCAGAATCAGAGTGTCGGGGCACAAAATCAGTCTCTTTTTACAACTGGACTGTCTAAACGGTTCTTACAGCTGTGTGGTGGCTTATTCATTCACCAACCGGACTACACATCTCACCAACCCCGAACTCTGTCAAGTGTGCCCAAGTACGTGTTAAATGTCAGATTTTGAACTAATATTGCATTTCTGCTGAATATCTCAATGAATTGTAACAGAACTTGAGGAGGTACAGAGCTTGAATTCAACTGCACTGTTATTCATTGGAGATCGCACACTTTTACTTTCACTTTCACTGTAATATCCACTTTCTCTTTTACTTTCAATTTCACTTTTGATTCACTTTAAATGATTGATAATTAAAACTTTTGACCCACATTACTATTACTCCTATTACAATAATTTTTCTCTTTTACTGTCACTTTCAATCACTTTAAATGATTGATAATTAAAACTTTTGACCCACGTTATAATCCTCTGGTATTACTATTACCACTATTACATTCACATTTTCTCTTTTACTTCCACTTTCACTTTCAACCACTGTAAATGATTGATAATTAACACTTTTGACCCACATATTTCCATTATTACATTCACTTTTTCTTTTACTTTCACTTGCATTTTTAATTGCTTTAAATGGTTGATAATTAAGACTCTCGTTATACCTACATTCTCATTTTCATCCTCCAGACTCTCTGATCATGCTGATTTCTGCTGCTGCTGGATCGCTGTTGTTTCTGGTAGTTGCGATTGGGATTTTCTGCATCTGCAGGAAACACAGAAAAACACACCACAAAGGCAAGCATTAGATACTAACACTTTTTAACAATAAGGGTTGGGTATTGAAACATATTTAACCATTATGGAGAACAAAATATTGGCAATGGAACTGTTTAAAAAGTATCGATATGACACGTAGGGTAAAATAAAAACAAACAAACTGTACCCAACCCTATTAACAATACACTTAAAACAATAAAGCACATACATACATACATACATACATACATATATATATATATATATATATATATATATATATATATATATATATATATATATATATATATATATATATATATATATATATATATATATACATACATACACACACACTACAGGGATCTTACACCTTTTCCAACTTCAATTTCCAAAACTTTTCAAGCACTTTCATGGTGCATTTTATGCTTTTCCAGCACCTAACAACCATGACAAATTACGTTTATACAGTATATGCTGTATGCACTTTTTCGCATTTAAATCCATTGCGCCATTTAAAAAAACACAATATAAACACAATTTTTCAACTTAAACTGCAGCAGTGAAAACTGGTCGCACGGCGATAATTTTATGCACTCGCATAAACGCCTCCAAATATATTTTGAGCTTGCATAGATACAATTTCGGGCGCATATGCAACCTAAACGGTCGCAATTTCGAGCCATGCAATTTCAAATTCAAGCAGGTTCAAGCACTTAAATCCAAGCACTTTTCTGACCTTGAAACCACTAAGCATTTTCCAGGATTTCCAGCACCCGTGCAAACCCTGAAACTAATATAAGACATGTTTTTAATCAATTATTACAGGAAAAGTTCAGTCTCATGAAGAAGAAAATGAAGTCATTTATGATGAACCGATGTTCTTCAAAAGAGAAGCACTGGAATAGGTAAGAAAATTTTATAGTCTCGACTTTAAAATGGGGGATCAAAAAATAAGGATCCAAAAACATGGACTTGGGTGTAAAAAATATGTGTGTAAATGAAACTCAGGACATGACAAATTATTTTGATTGCACTTTTTTTTGCTTTTTCCATCAGGGAGTCAAACAGGAGGCTGTGTTTGCTGCTGTGAAACACTGAGCAGCTTCATCATTGACGTTTTTTAAAATATATATTTCACAGTAAATCAATTTTAGATGCAAGCTAGAACGATGACACAGCACTTTACACACTCAACGAAGGATAAGGGGCAGAGCTATCGGACAATTACGGTGGATTAATTTATTTTGGATTATGCAAGCAGCAACATTCTCCTACATGACTGATTATCCTGCCTCCCAATGGTTTCACAAATGTAGCTATTTATCTAGCAGTAATTTATGTCCAAAAAAAGAGAAGGGGACACTATATTGTCGGTGAGCACCGTCTTTCGAATGATAAATTAAACCTGGCTCTCTGTGGTCATTAAAAATCCCATGGCACTTCTCGTAAAGAGTAGGGGTGTAACCTTGGTGTCCTAGCCAAATTATGTCCATTGGCCCTTACTCATCATGGCCTCCCAATCATCCCCATCCAACAAATTGGATAAGTTGGCGGTTCATTCCGCTGTGGTGACCCCAGATTAATAAAGGGACTAAGCCGAAAATAAAATAAATGAATGGTACATTTGGGACATTACTAAATTCATATAGTATGCTGTTGAGTGTGTAAGAGTGTAAGAACATAGTGCATAGGATTTACTGATAGATAAACAGTTTTAATAACCGCACAGTTGAACTTGATATAGTCTTCTATATCAATTTTGCTAAAAAGAACATAATTTTACTAAATAAAATTAGTCTTTATTCCTGTAAATACCAGGGTTAAAAACAAATCAAAACAAAGGGAATGGTCTATTTACATTGTAAAAATTTGAAAACTTGTGAACGTTATCAGAACGTTTAGGGAACCAAAACTGTTTGGGGTAGTTGGGATGTGCTACTTCATCTCCAAAAAAGAAAAATATTAAACCAAATGAATTGTAGAGGATGTTAACAGTGACAGTCACACTCAAAAGTACAAAGTTTTTCTTCAGAGAAAGAGTTTATAGAAAACAAGCATCTAAAGTGGTCAAGTGGACCAAAACCTTTCATCCTACAACTATTGAACAGTCACTCTTGTCTTAAGACTTTACCTTTTTGGTCCATTTTAAATGATGACTACTGTATGTTCAATAATGTACACCTCTGACTAGAGCACATACCTCTAGAAGTTGATGTGATCTGATTGGTCGTCACTGCTCTTGTGGGCGTGGCTGCTGCGGCTGCTGTCGTTCTTCTAATTAGTGACGCCAGATCTACAGTAACCTAAAAGAAAAAAAAAACTTCCCCTTATTTTATTTTTTCATTATTTTTGTCATCCTCTGTACAAGTATTTCAGACTGTACTTGCATATAACTGCATCGCTGTTCTTTACAGATTCAATCCTGAATTTGTTTTCGTATATTTCTTCTTTTCTAAATAAGTAAGATTAAAAAAAAATGTTTATGATAAACATCAAGCTAATTTGTAAACATGACAATATGATGTTATCCGATGATTGGTTAATATATTACATCATATATTTTATATCATATACCTAATAACATTTTTGCTTAGGATTCAGTACGTTGAAATTTTTTTTATATATATGTATATATATAAACGTATATATATATATATATATATATATATATATATATATATATATATATATATATATATATATATATATATATATATATATATATATATATATCAAGCTTATGTCTTGGAAAAGGATAAACATGTTTTCTGTTCCTAGACATTTGATTGCTTATTACTCACAATGCCGATGGCTTCACGTTCTGTTAAATGGCTTGTCACTGTAAACAAACAAACAAATAAAAAAGTTAACACTTTTAATTTAAAACATTTGTTTATATATAAGACAAATAAAAAAAAAAAACATTTCTGTTTTTTCTGTTTTTAAAAAAACATTTAGCTGCAACAGGAGAGATCAATGGAAACTTATAATACCAGCAGGTGACGCGCCTGGAGAACTGAAGATGCTGGTGTTGGAGCGCCACCTTGAGGACGAGTGTCAAAACAACTCTCCCTGAAATCTTAAAATCTGATGCTTAAAAAATTTCTGAATATTCATATTCATACTAAATTCACAGGCGGAAAATTAATCATTATTACATTTTGACTCCTGATAAGAATGAAATTCGGTAAGTACTAGAGATTTTAAACGTTTTCAGATTTTTTTAAGGTTTACTTCTTAAGTCAATTGTATGATATATATATACAATTGTTATATATATATATATATATATATATATATATATATATATATATATATATATATATATATATATATATATATATATATATATATATATATACATATATATATATATATATATATATACTGTATATTGTCCTCCCTCTTTTTAATGTACATAATTTTATTTATTTATTATTATAAAATTATTATTTTTAGGTTAATTGAGATTGACTTATTATGAGTTTAAACACAGTGTTACATTTATACAAGCTCTTTGTATAAAAACTGACTTTTTATTGTTTTCATTGATGTCTTTAACAGTATCAGACGATTACAGCTCCAGACAGCAAATAAAAAAAGACTCTAGAGGACGCTTTAATAATAAAATGAATAAATAAATGCATAATAATAATGTCAAAACAGAGATTAATAATCAGTATTAAGTATTAATTACACCTGATTTAAGAGACAGATTGATAAGATTCAGATTATACAAAATGTAAAGGCACAACTTTGATATTCTTGCAGTAAAAGATGATCAAAGCAATGAAAATGTCATGCAACAGTTACATAGATCCCAATTTTACTCTTCTCAGTTATATTTTATACACAACAACATTACAGCAATGTTATTTTACAATATATTTACAACAACATTATTTTACATTATATCATACAACAACAATATTCTACATTTTAAACCCAGCAGCTCCTGGAGGTTTTAGTTGCTCACATGAGAAATACGAGTTTGTTTCATTCTGAGTTATGATGTATGAGCTGTTTAATGTAATTCTGTTAAAAGTATTCCCATGTCCTCTGTCGTATTTCTTTTGCTTGCAGAGGGACCTGATAAAACATCAGATTAAAAATAAAGAATAAATACAAATACAAATTATAAGACACAGAAGACTACATATTTGACTAGATATTTTCAAGACACTTCTATACAACTTAAAGTGACATTTAAAGGCTTAACTAGGTTAATTAGGCAGGTTAGGGTAATAACGTAAGTATATCAGTGGTTTGTCCTGTCCTGGAGACTATCGAAAAAAATATATATAGCTTAAAGGGGCTAATAATCTTGTCCTTAAAAGGCTTTAAAAAAAATTAAACTGATTTTATTCTAGCCAAAATAAAACAAATGAGACTTTCCCCAGAAATAAAATGTTATCAGTCATACTGAGAAATTTTTAATGCTCTGTTAAACATCATTAAAAAAATAATAATAAAAAAAAATAATAATAAAAAAAAAAAAAAAAATATATATATATATATATATATATATATATATATATATATATATATATATATATATATATACAGTTGAAGTCAGAATTATTAGCCCCCCTGACTTATTAGCGCCCCTGTTTATTTTTTTCCCAAATTTCTGTTTAATAGAGGGAAGATTGTTTCAGCACATTTCTAAGCATAATAGTTTTAGAAACCTATTTCTAATAACTGATATATTTTATGTTTGTCATGATGACAGTAAATAATATTTTACTTGATATTTTTCAAGACACTTCTGTACAGTTTAAAGTGACATTTAAAGGCTTAACTAGGTTAATAAGGTGAACTAGGCAGGTTAGGGTAATAAGGCAAGTAATTGAAAAACGATGGTTTGTTCTGTAGACTATCGGAAAAAAAAATTAGCTTAAAGGGGCTAATAATTTTGTCCCAAAATTGTTTTTTAAAAAAAAATTAAACTGCTTTTATTCTAACCGAAATAAAACAAATAAGACTTCCTCCAGAAGAAAAAATATTATCAGACATACTGTGAAAATTTCCTTGCTCTGTTAAACATCATTTGGGAAAACTAAAAAGAGAAAAAAAAAAAATCAAAAGGGGGCTAATAAATCCGACTTCAACTGTATATATATATATATATATATATATATATATATATATATATATATATATATATATATATATATATATATAACTGTGGGCCGAAAATAAATATACCAAACTATTTTACAATAAATTGGCCATGGGTAATTCATTTTAGACACTTCTATACAGCTTAAAGTGACATTTAAAGGCTTAACTAGGTTAATTAGGGTGACTAGGCAGTTTAGGGTAATTAGGCAAGTTATTTAATAATGATGTTTTTTTTCTTTAGACTATCAAAAAAAAAATTTGTTTTAAGGGGCTAATAATTTTGTCCTTAAAATGTTTTTAAAAAATAAAAATAGCTTTTATTCTAGCCCAAATAAAATAAATAAGACTTTCTCCAGAAGAAAAATATTATCAGACATACTGAGAAAATTCCCTTGCTCTGTTAAAGATCATTTGGAAAATATATATATAAAAAAAAAAAGAAATCAAAAGGGGTATAATAATTCAACTTCAACTGTATCTGGAGCTGCATGACTTTATGAATTGATTCAATGGTTGCCTAGTAACATAAAATGCGCAGCATGCTTATTTTTTCTTGAAAACACATTCTTATTTCTCTCATATACATTCCTACAATCTACATAGTTGTGTTTGATTATGTGTATTATCATATGCATTTGTTTAAATAGCGAAACATGTTTTTTTTTTTAGCAAGAAGGTCCATACAGATTTCAAAGGCAGATAGTGATTAGATCAAGGACTGGTTAATATGTGGACTTTGGAGGTTTTGGGATGTGGTCACACATTGATTGGTCAGTTTGTATGTCTCAGTATTTGGACTTTGGTCACATGGTCAAAAAAAGAGACAAAATAGCCGGTAAACTCTGCTCTGGATCTTCTCTAATGCTATCAGGCTATCTTTGGGGCTCTCTCTCTCACTTTCTCTCTCTCTCAGGTAACTTTATTTTACATTTAAGCTGGGTACTCATATGTTTTAATCATTTCATGTTTTACAGTTTTTTGCAACGAATTCAGTTGTAACCATAGAGAATTACAGCCATTAAATCATTTCATTATCATACATTCTGTGATTTACTTTTGATTTAACATCACTTAATTGCTCCATATTGCAATGCAATACAGATCACACAAGAGTGACACTCTCCCTCATTTTAAGCTAATATAACCGCCCTTATTTCGGTATAAGATTGCAGAAGGATGTTGTCTAGAAATGTACAGTGTTTCACCATCAAACTGATAACTTTTTAGTCATTTGGCAGAACTTTAGTTTGAACCGCTGGAGTTAAAAATACCATTCTTACAACATGAAGATTAATTGAAGACACTTACCAGAGACAGAAACAGTGAATGACTTTGAGGAGAATCTTCTATTTGTTATGATCAATGCTTTATAAAGTCCGGAGTCTGTAGCTCTGGTGTCTGTAATGGTCAGATCTCCAGTCTGATCACTCAGCTCCAGCCTGTCTTTAAATCTCTCACAAATCTCCTCATTTCTAGTGTTCTCAATGTTTCCTTCAGTGACCTGAGCTAAGAAAACGGATTTATTCCCAAACTGCCACAGAACCACGTCATGACTCCGGATGGCAGCAACATCGGTTTTTAGCGTGACAGAAGCTCCCTCCACTTCCAGGACTGACTTTCTTTCACCTGTTAAGCATACAAAACAGAGAAATGCAGAAAAGAAATGACATAGAATAGCAGAGATACCCAAAAGCAGCACTGCATGCTTTGCATCTGACACTCCATTTTCTCATTATAGGGATGGGATTCACCATACTAAATATCCACAGTGCACACACACAAACACAAATACAAACTTTTATTTTGTCCGCGATTAGTCAGGTTTAATTGTTATATTCTAATATAGCTTGATTAAGAATAATGCAAATAAAACCAAAACAAAAATGCATACAAGTGTGCTGTATCAGCTATAATGCTTACCAAGTTGCTTTTGAAGTATAGAGATCCTGAAGCGATAGTAAGTAACACAAACAGCTGCAGCTGCAGGAACCAGCAGAACAACTACAGCTATTCCTGCGACAACACCCGAAGACAGAAATGAATCTGAAAACACAGACAGACAGTTATTGCAAGCTTCTCGCTTTCTTTTTATCTCACTTCAATCACAGGTTCAATGCAGGTACTGACGCAGAGGTTCACCCACCATCCTCCCCACCACCACCACCAGATTGGCCCTGTCCATGGGGGGAAGGCTCCACCCCTGCCTTTGTCTTTGGCAGTCATAGCTGGATCTAAAAGCTTTTTAAACCAAGCTACGGACGGGGCCTCCGCCAAACAAATCCTATGTTTTGTTGAATGATATTTTTGTCAAATAATACTCATCAATAAATGGAATTCAATATCATAATTAACACACACACACACACACTTCAGGGCTGAGTCTTGTTTATTTGTAAGCATTACAACATGTTTACCTTGCCTTGCCTTCCCGTGTTTGACCCTCGTTTTGTTTTGTTTGCATATTTACGTTGTATGCTGCCTGCCTTTTGACCATCTGCCTTTTTATCGACCACGACTGCCCATTTACATCTGTTTGTTCCAGTGTTGACCATTGCTTGTAGTCCATGTAATGATGGATTTGTAGTTCTAAGCATTCTACGTGTTTATCAGCCAGCTGCATGTGCTGGAGTTGTTAATGTTAGTTAATAAATTTACTAACATGAACAAACAATAAATAATAGCTTAACTGAAGTTAACAAAGACGAATAAATACTTTAATAAATGTATTGTTTGTTCTTTGTTCTTGTTAGTAAATACATTAATTAGTATAAACTGTTTCGAAAAAGCACTAGCTATAAATTGCTGATATTCCGATATTGTATTTTATTATCGGTTTCAATTTTCAGTTCTACACTCAAAACATGGTAAACAAGTAATAAATAAATGATAGCTATTGCACAAATATAATTTAGTACCATAAAAATCCCCTAAAATAACACAAATAATTAAAAACACGTGTTTGTACTAACATTGATTTCATTTAAATGAACTACGTGGTTATTTTTTGACCACTGTGCACACACACATACTGTATAAATGTGAATACACTGACAGATTTCATACTCACTAATAACAGTAAGACTGATTCTCTTGTTTATGGTGCGTCGGCTGCTGCTGATCTTCAGATCATAAAGTCCAGAATTGAGGATCCTGATGTTTGTGATGGTCAGAGATCCAGTCTGATTGTCCAAGTTTAGCATACCCTTAAATCTTACATCCTCTCCATCATAAGTATAGAATCGTCTGGCTTCTTTAAAGAGTTCTGCTATGACAGTGTCTCCAAACATCCATAGAGTGAAATCAGACATCTGCACTTCAGTAAGACCAGTGTGTAGAGTGACTGAAACTCCTTCCTTCACTGAAACTGCCTTTATTTCACCTGAAACAACAAACACAGTAGGAATCTTCAGAAACAGCTATTTGGAAATTAATAAAATGTGCAAAACATGATTACATTTTAAAATATTAAGGAGAAAAACGTATCTTATTTGTAATGTATGTGTCTTTTAATGCTACGAGTCGTTGTATTTTTGAATGATCAAAGTTATACATTTGCATAATCCCTGCCTGCAAAAGACATATGAATACTAAAATGGGTGTTTCATTTCAGACAGAATAGATACAGAAAGACCAATTAAAAACAGAATTGGCCCGCTGACCAATCAGAGCAGAGATGGTTTGTAAGAAAGGAGGGGTTTACAGACTAAATGGGGAAAGTCTAGAAGGGATACAGCTGCAGTCGTAGGAAAACTAATATTATTTATATTACTATAGAAATACAGTCGTTGTACAACAATAATGACCATTTTTACATTACTGTAAGGGGTGGGTTTACGGTTGTGGAAGGGTAGATATTAATAAAATACAATTAACTGGTAATTTAATAAATAATATAAATAATTAGCAAGCATCACCTCGGACAACAACCACCGACTTCATCGGTTCAAATCAAAATCATTTGAAAAATTATTCTAATACCTGAATTAAAATGTGTCTCATTCACTAAAAATTGCATTTTTTTATTTAATAGCAGATTTAAATTTCTCACAAAAAAATTCTGCCTATTTTACAACGTGTGTGTGTACGCAGTTCGTACTTAGTTTTTCTGTTAGTGAATATGGTATGTTTATTTCTGTTCTAAATTAGCGTCCACATGCAAAAGGTTAGTAATTTGCATGATACACACCTAAACCAGCTCCTTATAAAGGTTTTCTGCAAAAAGACGACAAATTGTGAATTAAGAAAAGACAATTATGGCACTTTTATGATGCCACACTGTATCAACGGTCTTGATATTCAGGCACTTTTTTTAAGCACCGAGTTGACTTTTGCCAACTGCAGGCACAGAGAGCGCTCCGTCAAAACACAAGGAGCAACAGGCCAAGGGGAGATATGTGCAGGGCACACGTACACCACTGCGAGGACTACTGCAATGCACTTTATTTTGGAGTTAAACAAGGGTTTCATCGTTTGCAACTTGTGCCCGCCAAATCATACCTTTTTGAATCTCTATCATTGTTTTGCAGTTGCATCTAGCCACTTGTGTTTTTGACCCACCAAGTCAACCTTTAAAGTACTGCATTCAGATTATTTTTACTTTCATTTTCTCTAAGTGTACGGTCGGGAGTCGCACACAAGCGTTTTAATTCTGTGACTGATTTAAATGTTGAAATATTTGTGCGTAACTGCTCTATTTTCACTGAAGCTCTATTTTTGTAAATATACAAGTGCTGTTATATTATTATAATTTTTATACCACCTCTATTTAGTTGCACAAACACTTCTTCATGGCTTACATATTATGCTGGTAGTGTAACAAATATGGTCATTTAGCTAATATCCAATTCAAACAACTTTATTCAAATGGCTTTATCTGCTTATTCAGTTCATATGCTCCTCCCTGAACCACCACCTTATCGTGGTGGAGGGGTTTGAGTGCCTGAGTGATCCTAAGAGCTATGTTGTCGGGGGCTAATGCCCCTGGTAGGGTCTCCCAAGGCAAACAGGTCTTAGGTGACAGGTCTGACTAAGTGCGGTTCAAAAACCCTTATGAGTTCTATAACATCAAGGACTGTGACGTCGCCAGGTATGGCGCAGCCAGGGCCCCACCCTGGAGCCAGGCCTGGGGTTGGGGCTTGTATGCGAGCGCCTGGTTGTTGGTTTTTTTCCCACGGAACCCGGCCGGGAGGAGCGGCGTGGAACCATCCTCCCGCAGGCCCACCACCTGAAGGGGGAGCCGTAAGGGGCCGGTGCATTGTGGAACGAGTGGTGGTCGAAGGTTAGGACCACGACAACCCGATCGTCAGGCACAGAAACTGGCTCTTGGGACATGGAATGTCACCTCACTGGGAGGGAAGGATCCCAAGCTTGTGCAAGAGATGGAACGGCACATTGTCAGCAGTGGTTTGCGATCTGCAGGCCAACTTCTGCTAGAAGTCCCAAAGTCAAAATACAAACAGTGGGGGGTTCGCTCTTTTGCACTTTGAAGTCCCTATCTGAGCTTCATATATAATCACTGACCTGCCACTGATTAAAGCCAAGCTTAAGAAGAAGACACTTTTTGAGAATTTTGGAAACTGGTTGCCATTGATTCCATAATATTGGTTTTTCCTATTATGAATGCCATTGGCTGACATTTTCAACATTGTTCAGATTATCTTCTTTTGTGTCTAGCAGAAGACAGAAACTACTGAGGGTGAGTGCATTCACATTTTTGCATGAACTATGCCTTTCAATTCATGACTACATAGAAACCCTTGATCAACTCACCACTGATGTTCACATTGAACGTCTTGTGTATGGTGTGTTTGCCGCTGCTGATGTCAACCTCATATAACCCAGAGTGTTTAATCCCAGTGTTCTTGATGATCAGAGATCCAGTCTGATCCAGCTGCAGTCTGTGTCGGAATCTCCCGTCATCACCATCCAGCGTACGGAAGGATCTCTCGAGTTTATTGATTTCAGCTATAAGAGCATTCTGAGGTCCAAACTTCCATCGTATCACATCGTAATTCAGCATTTCGATAACATCAGTGTGTAGAAAGACCGAATCTCCCACCATCGCTGATACAATCTGTATTTCCTCTGCAGACACACCTGAACAGCAAGAAGGAAGAGTTAGTAAAACTCAGCTATTCAGATCTTTACTAGTCTATATGATGTAATACAAGATTTAATGAATGAAATAACAACAAACAGCAAAGACAAAGATCATAAGCGGAGTTAATAATGCCATTTTCGAGGGTCTACATAATTTAAAATGATGTGTAGATAAGCAGTAAATCACTGAATTACAAATCAAACTCACCTTCGAGGCTGAACATCTTGTTTAAGCTGAACCTGTTGGTCACTTCATAAGGTCCAGAGTCTGTGGTTCTGATGTTTCTGAGGGTCAGATCTCCAGTTTGAGGGTCCAGCTGCAGTCTGCCTTTGAACTTCCCATCAAGATCAACGTCATATGTGTAGATTCTGTTTTGTCCCCCAACATATTTAGCTATGAGGTTTCCTTTCTCTCCATACCTCCACTCGATATCATCATCTTTCCAAATTTCAGTTAGATTAGTGTGTAGAGTAACAGAATCTCCCTCCTTCACTAAAAAGAATTCACCAAACACACCTAATAAAAAAAAACAAGCAGAAATGTTGCATAGAAAAAAATACACTCACCTGCCACTGTCGTAATTTAATTAAGTTAACTTAATCAATTGGTGTTGAGACAGCATGAAGGAATAATGTGGTACACAGCAGATTTTTACAGTGTAGGTTGCTTTAACTCAGCGTTGCATAAAACATGAAGAAAATATTTTAATTAAATTAAACCCAGTTGTTGGGTTTTCCCCCATACTCTGTGTAATAGTAGGTGGTGTGATATATAATCTTCTTTGTTATTATTTCATATTACAAACATTTAAAACGTAATGCAAGAAAAAAAATGTAAATTCAAGTCAAAAGTCTTAAAAGAGTTGCTTTGGGATTAATTCATACAGTTAAATATTTACCAATTAGCTCTAAAATAATAAAACATGAATAAACTCAACCATTTAGCAATGTTTTTAAATCATTTGGATTTTTCTTTTATTAAATAATATCTTTTTTTTTGTTGTACCACCAGCAGTTTATTACTATATATTAATAACAGGTATATCTGGCTTAACAAACATGTAACTATCCCCAAAAGTAGCTTATTAAAAGAAACTATTTGAATGAATACCTGAAAAAATGTAAGTAATAATCATGATTATTATAATATGGTAATGATTATTATAATGATTTAGTACATCCTCAAAATCCCAAATGCACACATTTAACAACATGTTAGATGCACAAAAAATGAGATACAAATCTCAAACGATAAAATTAAACCAGCCAATACTACAAAATGTGTGCATTAACATTTTATGTGTATTTTACAGTCTTTATGACAAGTATATAAAAGATTACAAAGGGCAAGAAATGAGAATTCCCCGAGAATTCCAAACCGAAACCGAAAATTACTTACTGTCAGTAAACAAAAACAGCAGAAGCAGTGATACAATGTTCTTCATTACGCTGTAGAGTTTAGACAAGGTTTGAGTTTCTTAAAATGATCAATGTGTTTCATATGAAGCTAATCTCCACCGTTGATGAAACGCAACAATATGTTACATTCAACATCGAGGCTGAGAAACCGGTTTAAAAACAACAACAAACACATTCCACAATCTAACACATTTCACACATGCATTTCCGGGAGTTGCAGCGCTTTGTAATCATCCTCACCTGCGTTGATTTTACAAAGAAGATGAGACATTAGAATGATCATTCTGAAAAATATTAGCGTTTTCCTTCCAAAAATGACATCACACTTTGTGGAATGTACGTAGACTGGTATTCAAAATAGAACATGGAAAGAAAACGAACACTTATATTCAACGCACTGTGTTTATTTTGCACCAGTTTTGTTCTTTATCTTTCAATAATGAGCATACATACTTAAACTCATGTCATCGAACCCGTTTGCTCCATATAAACAGAGATTTGTAATATTACTGGAAGAAAAAAATATTCTGAATATAAAAAAAGCGAAAAACACTGCCCCCTGGTGGGAATACAGCCTAGATGTTTTAACTACTTGGCACTAGTTGTAAAAGGTTTGACATTTTTAATCAGTTATAGTTGGCTACGATAATTTAATCACGTATTTGTGTGTTTAATGAGTTTTGGTAATAGCCCATATCACCTAGCTCGCAACACGTTTGAAGTTACTGGAGAGTTCCAATCCCAGATTAGTAAGGAGCAATCTACTGTAAAACTTTAAATAATAATAATAATAATAATAATATATATATATATATATATATATATATATATATATATATATATATATATATATATATATATATATATATATATATATATTTTTTTTTTTTTTTTTATTATTAATTGGGAGCGTTATATTGTTAGACGGCCCGCTCTCATTCAAATTACACCACAGTTACCGACTGATACCGCATTTTTCCGGAAATTTGGTCGGGTCTTGTAATACACCCACAGGAATGCAGACCTCTATACTGCACCTTAAAGACAAAAAAATATATATATATATATATATATATATATATATATATATATATATATATACAACACAAGTATGGATTTCATGTTTCTGACTCATCTTGCTTTTTCCACTACAAACTTGGCTCACTATACACATTTCATTTGGATTTTTGTGATATTTAACTACTATAGGTACTGTGAACTCGCAAACATGGTTTAGTTGCTCTTTGCTGATAAATCATGTGACATGATCATCTTAAAGAACACGCTGAAAAGGGTAGATGTTTGAAGACTGCGGTGGTATTTATGTGAAAAGGTCGAGTACATCAAAGACTATACATAAAAGAGACATTTTAGTCACCTTTATTTATGTGTTTTGTACAGTACACTCTCAGAAATAAAGGTACAAGAGCTGTCACCAGGGTGGTACTTTTTCAAAAGCAACACATTTGTACTTAAAGGGTCTGTTTTGGTGCCTCAAAAGTATATATTAGTAGCTAAAACATTTAAGACGTACAATTTTGTACTTTTTAGGTACTAGTATGTATCTCTGAGGTGTTAATGTTGACCTTTTAGGTACAAATTTGTAAATGTAAATGTAAAGGAACCACCCTACTGACAGTTCTCATACCTTTATTTCTGAGAGCGTACAGCTGTAAAACAAAACAGTGTCAGCTCAAGTCTGTTCGGTGCTGAATTGGTTAATATCAATTACAGAGTTTTACATCCGTTTGAAAACTAGTTTAATTCAGTATCAGGCAACCATATTGATCAATTAATTCAATGCCAGCATTATTGTGTTTCACAGAAGATAATACTGTATATAAGCACCAACAATAAGCTTATTAAGTTCAAATGTTATTTTGTTTAGCATGATAATCACTGCTGTGAAGAGAACTAAAAAATCCTATCCAAGCAAAAGTACTTGACACATCAGTACGAGTAAAAATATCTTACTACTCAAAGTATGAGTAATAAAGTAGTCCTTCTTAAATGCTGTGAAAATTAATCCACCATATTAAGAATGTAGATTAAATCAGTGTCGTTTTCTTTAAGGGTGTTCCTAAGTCAAATGATTTGCCATATGAATTAAAACTATTAAGCTGCGGTCACACACAGTTCAAGCTTGCAAAATTCTGTCATATGGCACTGCAAAAAGGGGCGGGATAAAACAAGATGATTAGATATCGATAACGAGACTGATTGCTATGTATTTTAAATATCTGTACAGAGAGATCATGCTTTGATCTTCTATTGGGCTCATGAAAACATGTGATGCGTTTTTGCCATTCACAGTCCACCAAGCTTGAACTTTCGACATTTACATGCCTAGCAAAACCAGTGTAATGTAAGGGACAAAACCTAGATATGATATGTTAACACAGCTTATGACCTTTCAACCCTGGCTAAGCCTTAAAAACTTGTGGCTTGTGTGCAGCAGGTGGCGCCACAAACCAAGTTCCTACAGCACTGATCTAATACATGCAATCTGTGTGTGTTTGAAAACGTAAAATTCTGTAGTGTATTAAGTTATAGTTTAAGGCCATTTGGTGGTTTCAGTCGAAATACAGTAGACATCGTCATCATCATCATCTAAACCCAACCTAAGCTCATTCTGAAAACGTAGCCCCACGGACATTTCTGGAGAAAACAAAAACTGCACAAATACGTACTTACTGGGATGTATTTCGCGGTCTCCAGAAACTACCACGTGGCTACGTTTCCAGAATGAGCCTGGGTTGTCTAAACCAGTGACTAATCCTGTGCCTGGAGATCTACCTTCCTGCAGATTTCAGTTGCAACCCAGACCAAGCACACCTGCCTGTAATTATCAAGTGCTGTTTAAGTTCTAATTACTTGGTTCAGGTGTTTGACCAGGTTTGGAGCTGAACTCTGCAGCAAGGACGATCTACAGGATCAGGGTTGCGCACCCCTGATCTAAACAGTCTCTTGCTCATTGTTTGAATCTTTTTTCATCTTTTTGGACACTTTTAATCCTTAAAAGTAATAAAATAAACCAAATAGTGACTGCAGGATCAAGTAGTGCAACAAAAGTACTGACACAGCACTAAAAATATTTCACATGTCACAAAAAACACCTTCTTTTAGCTGAGAAATGTCGCTAAGTTATGAAGTATGCTATCCATCTCTGATGCAGAAAAGCTAGTCAATGCTTTTATGACTTCTAGGCTGGATTACTGTAATGCTCTGTTCTCTGGCTGTCCAGCATCCTCTATTAACAAACTTCAGCTAGTACAAAATGCAGCTGCCAAAGTTCTTACCAGATCTATAAAATATGATAATATCACCCCAATCTTATCCTCCTTACCCTGGCTGTATGTTCAGTTTCGTATTGAATTTAAATATTGCTTCTCACCTATAAAGCTCTAAATAATCTAGCTCCTGTTTAACTAACAAACCTTCTGTCTCGCTTTAATCCAACCCGCTCTTTAAGATCTCAAAACTCAGAGCTTCTGGTAGTACCTAGAATAGCAAAGTCTACAAAAGGAGGTCGAGCCTTTTCATTTATGGCTCCTAAACTCTGGAACAGCCTTCCTGATAACGTCCGAGGCTCAGCCACACTCTCTTAGTTCCAAAATCGATTAAAGACCTTTATACTAATAGTAATAGATTACTAGAACTATGTTAAGCTGCGTTGACACAATCTACATTGTGAAAAGCGCTATATAAATAAACATGAATTGAATACAAATACATTAAAGTAAAAGTATACTTTTAAAATACAATTCCTGAGAAAAACTACTCAATTACTATAGTTAGAGCATTTGCAAATACAGAAAATAAACATACATGGTATGATGGCTTTAAGAAAACTACACAGGCTGTTCAGTGCTTTAGATCAGTGGTTCTCAAACTGTGGTACGTGTACCACTAGTGGTACGCAGGCTTCCTTCTAGTGGTACGCGGATGAATCAAATATGTAATATGTACATGCTACATATATTTAAATAAATTATCAAAAATGATTTATATATGAATATGATGACATTACGCCTATATTTATGCGGTCCAGGCAACTTTTTTAGGTGCTAATAAACCAGGAGTTATTTTATTATAATTTTTTTTACTTTTTAAGAACAGTAACCTACCATTTTTTACTTTTAAAAGCACATTTTCATTTAAATGTACTTAATAATAGGAACTAATATGCTTCGTTTTTTAACTGTACAGAGCTTAAGCTGTTTTACTAGATCTAATACGCTACTGTATTTTAAAACTGCTCATTATGGTGGTACTTGCAAAGACCACTTTTTTCCTGAGGTGGCACTTGATGAAAAACGTTTGAGAACCACTGCTCTAGATCATATTGGATGGCAAAAATGGAAGCACATAGTGTACATTTCAGATCATGAATTTTAAAGTTGGTCACAGCACTTGTGCTCCTGACCCAGAAAATGAGACTTTAAACCACAGTGCAAAGCTCAGCTTGCGCATCTTTCCTCCGAGAAGGTCTAAACAAAGAAATGACTTTGCGAATGCAAAGGCCTCTTTCTGAAAAGGTCAACTCTTACATTTGCCGTCTGCTAAAACTACTAATGAGTTACATTCGTCTCACTCTGAGATCATTAACACATAAATGAACTTTTCTACATTTGAGATTATGCCGTAGTTGAGGAATATATATATATATATATATATATATATATATATATATATATATATATATATATATATATATATATATATTTTATAAAATGCTACAAGGGTGTTTTTAAATGATAGATTCCTCTCATAAAGTAAAACAAAGTTTCTAAACTAAAGTTAAAGTTCACCCAAAAATGAAAATGTGAACGCAAGATTAAAAATTTATGCAAGATTAACGTGTAATTGTACACAAAGCGTATCACTCTCTCACCCCCTCACACACACACCCACACTACTGTAACTCAGACTGCAGTAGTTTTGTCTGGTGATGATTACAATCTAATGATTACAGACCCCTGAACTGCTTTAGAAAATGTTAAACTTGAAAATGTATTGAAAAATGAAAATGTATTCTCTATTTATGCACTAGTTGTTTGTTTCAAATCTGTTTAAATTATTTTTTTATGTTGAACTCAAAATAAGACATTGAGGAATAGTTTTATAGTCAAAACGTATGCGCATCTTCGCATTTCTATTAAGCATTTTTTATGCGATAATTCCAAAATGAACACAAAAACATGTGGATGGAAACATGACTAATGTGTTCTCTGTCAGCATTGACTAGTCTCATTTAGCTGTATTTCCACTCTCTCTTCTACATCCTTTCTGTGGTTTTATTGTCGCTCGCCCTCAACTAACCACTTCACTTATCTTAATGTCAAACAAACAAAGCAACGGATGCTTTATGCTGCATATCAAAATAAAGCATCAGTGACCCACTTCAATAGTTTTACTCGTGTCTAAAGTCTTTTGTATGATCATGTGCTGAATTATAACATCTGCTCATTACTTTTTGATGTTTTACATGTTTATAAATTATAATGATGTGCCTAAAAATACAATTCTGTCATGTTTTATTAACCCTTTACTTGTTTGAGTTTCTATTTTGAACACAAAATGAGATATTTTGTTAAGATGTTGGAAACCTGCAACTATTGACTTCCATAGTATTTGCTATGAAAGTCAATGGTTACAGGTTTTCAGCCTTCTTCAGAATATCTTATTTTGTTTGTTTATCAGAGGTAAAAAAAACTCAAAAATGTTCAAAACCACTTGAGAAATAGTAAACAGTGAGTAAAAATGTACATTTTGGCTGAACTATTCCCCTAAATCAGAACCTTAAGTTACTTTTACTCAACTTAAAAAAAAGTTGCATGAACTCAAATTTCAAATTTGTTAAGTTGAACTCTAACTGAGTTGAAACAGATTTGGTTTGCTTTAAACTGTATTAGATTGAAATTAAGATTTATTGTGGGTTTTACCCAAGATTAACATGTGTAATTGTACACAAAGCGTATCTCTCTCTCACCCCCTCTCACACACACCCACACTACTCTGTAACTCAGACTGCAGTATTTTCGGCTGGTGATGTATGCAATCTAATGATTACAGACCCCTGAACTGCTTTAGAAAATGTTAAACTTGGTTCTTTTTTACAGTTTGCTCTTTAATCATCTGGTGGGTAAGTTATAGTTTTTATAAATCCTGTTTCAATTGTTTATCAAACTAGAGTCTAATAAGGATCTGAGTCACACATCAATGATAAATCCAGAGGCTTTGAACATTGAATTATTTCGAAAATGCATTATATAATGCAATTCAAAATATAGGTGCAAATGCATTAATGCTTTCACAATGTCTCTGTTCTGCAGGTGTGTTTGGTGATGCAGTGAAGTCAGTGCCAGTGATGGAGGGAGATTCGGTCACTTTACACACCGATACTCAACTTCAGGCAGATGAAGATATTAACTGGCGATTTGGACCTAATAAATGTATCATAGCTGAAATAAAAAATGGGACTGTAAGCTTCTCCACACATGATATTTTGGAGGGATTCAGAGACAGGTTGAAGCTGAGCAATAAAACTGGATCACTTACAATCACAAATATCAGAAATACAGACGCTGGAGTTTATGAGTTAAGAAGAAGAAACATCTGCAGATTCAATATCTCTGTTTATGGTGAGTCAATGATTTGATTGCCATTTTCCGTGTTTACAGCTGTACAAATTTTGACTATTATAGTTTATGAACACTTTGGTATTAGTATTTTGGATGTTTATCATTATATATCTGCAAACCTTTGGGAGAGCTGGGAAAAGTGAGTTTTCAAAGTAACGCATTACAGCCTTGCTCTACTTTTAAAAAACAACTAAATGTGGTCATTACTACTAAAGGAAAGTAATGCATTATTTTTGTCTAGGCTGGGCTTGCTTATTTGTAATAGTAGTAGTAGTAATAGATACAGCTGAAGTCAGAATTATCAGTCTCCCTTTGAATTTTCTTTTCTTTTAAAAAATTCCCAAAATGATGTTTAACAGCGCAAGGAAATTTTCACAGTGTGTCTGATAATATTTTTTTCTTCTGGAGAAAGTCTTGTTTCATTTCGGCTAGAATAAAAGCAGTTATTAATTTTTTAAAAACCTTTTTTAAGGACGAAATAATTAGCCCCTATAAGCTATATTTTTTCGATAGTCTACAGAACAAATCATCGTTATACAATAACTTGCCTAATTACCCTAACCTGCATAGTTAACCTAATTAACCTAGTTAAGCCTTTAAATGTCACTTTAAGCTGTATAGAAGTGTCTTGAAAAATATCTAGTCAAATATTATTTACTGTCATCATGGCAAAGATAAAATAAATCAGTTATTAGAGATGAGTTATTAAAACTAATATGTTTAGAAATGTGTTGCAAAATCTCCATTAAACAGAAATTGGGGAAAAAAATAAACAGGGGGGCTAATAATTCTGACTTCAACTGTATGTAAGGGATAATGGCTTACCGTGGGTTAACAGATTTTGATGCACGATGTGGAGGAGAAAGACCATATTTATAATCCATTTATATAGACTATATATATATATAAACAAACGTCTTTTTTTGACTAATAGATGCTTTTTTTTATACCAAAAGTTTTTCTTTTTTTTTTTTTTGCTGCCTTTCTAGACTGGATTTCTGGATTTAAGTTTGCATTTCAGTTTTACTTATTTTACTTAGAGCTACTTGATCTGTTTACATGCTTGTGAGATAAGTAAATTATTAAAAGGTTAGTTCACCCAAAAATTAATGTTCAGCTATTAATTACTCAACTCATGCTGTTTCAATCCCAAGACCTGCGGTCCTGAGACATTCAAAGTCCAGAAAAGTAACCAAAAACATAGTCAAAACATTTCATGCATATTCAGAGGTTCAACTGTAATCATACAAAGCTGAAATAACACTTTTGTATATTAAAACATCCTGAATTTTGTTTGTCAACGTTTCCACTTCAGGTCAGGCTGTGCATTTACTATGTACAATACATTGACCACTCTCATTCTCATTTATTGCCTATTTTCTAAAATTATCCTTCATTTCAGCTCGTCTGCCTGTTCCTGTCATCAGCAAAGACTCTTCATTAAATCCTTCATCATCCTCATCAGCATCCACTTGTGTGTTGCTGTGTTCAGTGGTGAATGTGAGCGCTGAACTGTCTTTTGACTCTGTGAGTCTCTCCTGGTACAAAGGAAACGGTTTATTGTCCAGCATGAGAGTGTCGAGCCACAGAATCGGTCTGCTTTTACCACTGGACTGTATAAATGGTTCTTACAGCTGTGTGGTGGCTTATTCATTCACCAGTCGGACTACACATCTCACCAACCCTGAACTCTGTCAAGCATGCACAAGTATGTCAAATGTAAAATACAAACCATTAATATTTACAGCTTCACACAACAGCAGCAGGTAACAAGCCTGAACCCAGCTGTGCTGTTTTTAATGGGAGATTGCACTATTTTACTTTCACTTTCACTTTTGATTGCTTTAAATGGTCAATAATTTAAACTTTTTTTACCCACATTCTCATCCTCCATTATTATGACTGCCACTATTACATTCATTTTCTCTTTTATTTTCACTTTTGACCCACATTCTCATTTTCATCCTCCAGACTCTCTGATCATGCTGATTTCTGCTGCTGCTGGATCTCTGTTGTTTCTGGTAGTTGCGATTGGGATTTTCTGCATCTGCAGGAAACACAGAAAAACACATCAAGAAGGCAAGCGTTACCTAATATTCTATAAAATTTAAGGTTTAAATAAATATTAATACATTTTAACAATTAGGGTTGGTATTAAAACAGATGTAACTGATATTGAGGACTGAAGTGTAAGTAATATACCAGTAATCACTGCTAATCTGCAGAGATGGAGATTCATTTATCTAACGAATGTACAATATATAAGCAGCTCACACACGTGCTCTGAATCGTTTTTGTACAACTTAATTTGTTTGAGTTGGAAATAAAACAGAGCCGGAAAAACAGGAGTTTTAAAAAGTACAGACCAGAGGTCAGATTTATAAAATATGTAGAAACCTTCCTTCAACCTAAAAGTGAATGTACACCAAAATAAATAAGTAAATAAACAATTTTATTAATGATTGTATAATGATTTAAAGTGGTTCAACTAAGTCAATATATTTCAGCTGAATATGTTTACTTAGAGTTTACTTACAGCTGAGACATACACACATTTCTGTCCCTGTTTTGTGCATACATCCCATTCATAAAGGAGACAACAGGAAAAGTATAACATGATAGACTGTGACTTAGAAGATACAAGATCGGCCTCATACCTTTTCTATCAAAATATAATATTTATCATATAATATATTGTGTATTCAACTTTTTGAAAGGATCTAACAATAGATCTGGACATGCAGTTCAAACCTCTCCAGGAGAGTTTTTTTTTTTTTTTTTTTAATCAAAAAAGGCAAATATGGTTATATTTTATCAAAAGAATTGCTGAAAATAGAAAAATAAAGACAACTTTGTTCTATTAATGCTGCAACTATTGTTAACTTATTGACATTTTGTATTGAAATTTTGAAAGGTGGCTGAGGTTTTATTTTGATATAATGTCTACTAATGTTAATGTAAACTTTTAATATATTTAATATATTGTCAAATCTAAAGAATCTTTTCAACAAACACGGCACTTCTTTAACCCTTTATAGGGTTAAAAAGCTGAGGAACCATATATGGTAACTTCGTTGACATTGATAATCTAGTTTTACATTTTTTATGTGACTCTTTTTTTATATAGTATCGGCTCAAGAACTGTAACCATTTTAAAAGTCGATATGACATGTTTCGGTTAAAATAATAATAAAACAAACACTACCCAAACCTATTAACAATACATGTAAAACAATAAAACATTTTAATAAAATAAAATAATTTAAGACATTTTTTTTTTTTTTATCTATTTTTATAGGAAAAGGTCAGTGTCATGAAGGAGAAAAAGAAGTCGTTTATGCTGAACCGATGTTTTTTAAAAGAGAAGCACTGGAATCGGTAAGAAAAAAAAAGCATGAATGAAACTCAGGACATGACAGAAATGTTATTTTGATTGCACTTTCTTTTGTCATCAGGGAGTCAAACAGGAGGCTGTGTTTGCTGGCGCTGCATTGAAACACTGATCAGCTTCATCATTGATGATTTTGATGAAAAAATATTTCACAGTTCATTTTACATGCAAGCTAGAAAGATGACACAACTGTGCTTGATGGCAAAATCGTTACATTTGGGCATCAGATCAATAATACCAGCATAATACATCTTTGAATTGTTTTTTGTACATAAGAATATGTATTTTTTTCTGATTTGTTATGTTCATTCTATGTAACAATATATACAAATAGTATTAAAAAGCATAACCTTCTCTTTTAAGAATCAAAATGTGGCCTTAATTGTCACTTTAAATCACAGGTGTCAAACTCAGTTCCAAGAGCGCCGCAGCTCTGCACAGTTTAGTTCCAACCCTAATTAAACACATCTGATCAAACTAATTGAGTCCTTCAGGCTTGTTTGAAACCTACAGGTAAGTGTGTTGGAGCAGGGTTGGAACTAAACTGTGCAGGGCTTCGGCCCTCCAGGAATTGAGTTTGACATCCCTGCTTTAAATCATCCTTCAAACTGCTAAGTTTTACATACATTTATGGTTGACATTAATGTGTTTTAATCATTAAAAATCATCACAATATAAAACTGTGTATAACCGTGTGATGTTTTATTTTTTACTTGATTTACTTGATTACTTGAAAAATGATTTGTCACACTGAATTATACTTTAATCCTTATTCTGACAAATGAAGCATTTGCTTTACTTTTCTCCAGCTATCAATCAGACACCTATATCATAGTCTAGAATATCTCAACTGTCTCTCTGGAATGAGTTTTTGAACAGCTTTTTTAAACATTACACTGTATTCCATTTTAGTTTCCATGACGACCATGGAAGCTTAAACTAAGAGTGGCAGATTTGAAATTTTGATTTGGAATTCTGACAGTCACATTCTAAATTCTAAACATTCTAAATTCCACATGTGGAACAGCACTGCTCAGGGGGCAGTTATACAGTTCACAGTTATACACTATGTCATTGTTCAAAATAAAAGGTTTTGTGTGTTTGTGTGTGTGTGTGTGTGTGTGTGTGTGTGTGTGTATGTGTGTGTGTGTGTGTGTGTATGTATGTGTGTGTGTGTGTATGTGTGTATGTGTGTGTGTGTGTGTTTGTGTGTGTGTTTTAGGCAATTGACCACACCCTAAAATGATTTTTAAAATTATATGAATAAACTTTCCTTTGCACCAAACTGTCTTCAGGTTTGATGATTTTATTCAGTCTTTTTATGTTTTTTTTTATTTATATATTACTATATATAGCTTGTAATTATAATTGCAGGTTTTCAACAGCAATAATATGTATTGAAAAAAATTATATATCGACAATATAAATGTATTGATAAATGTCACACCTGTGGTATGTGGTATGGTGTGGTATGGTCTTTTTAATACAAAACCCCCAACACTTATTTGGACATGGCAATAATAAATATTTATACATTCTTAACTTGGCATTTTATGACTATTTAAAAATTTGTCTGGATCATCATTACACTCAATCAATGATTCCCAACGTGGGGGACACGGGACAATGACAAGGGGGTCGCTTGGTGATTTTCAAAAGTTAAATTATTTTTTGAAACTATAGGACTGCATTGTTATTTTAGGGGTCGTGGGCTAAAAAGTTTGGGGACCCCTGCACTAAATGACAAGTTTGAAGTTTGGACCATTATTTTAGACACATTTCAAATGTTATTCTAGTCTTTAAAAGAGACTTGTGTTGCATTTACTTGCTCTTAGCATGTTCTCTTTGTATATAAAAATCATTTTATTAACATTTATTTCGTCCAGTGACCAAAATGACACTTTTACAAAACCCCTAGCTGTGCATTATTCTGCCATTACTTAACTAAATAGTGGTCATTATTTTGTTAATAAAATAAATAATACAATACTTTTTAATTGAAGAATTGTTGTATGTAATTGGCTGAATGCAAGCAACAGTCGAGCAGCTCAGACTGAGTGAACCTGAAACCTGCTGGGGTTTGATTTCTGTAGATCTGGAAAAATGTGGTTTGTAATGTTTGCTGGACAAACAGCTTAACCAAGAAATTTTGTTACCTCTAGTTCTCTGTTTGTTTGTGTATGTCTTCAAGTGTGTGTGTGTGTGTGTGTTAAGTGTGAATGAAAGTCCAAATATTGATTGCTTTAAAAATGCATGCTATGAAACTTAAAGAATGTTCAGAATGCTCATACATGACAGGAAAAAAAGAAAATTAAAATTTTTGTATATATAATTTTTAGATTGCACAGTGTAAATGTGATTGTAAAATCAATGCACTGATCCTAGTCTAAATATATAATATTTCAAGCTACATCCATGCTTTCACACTCAAGCCTACCCTACACACTCTTGATTTGGCCTGCTAAGCTTTGCTACTTTCAGTAATATTCTGCTACAATTTTAGTCAAATTTATTAATTTTTTTAACTTACAAGTTATAATAAAACTTTCAGGTTCCACATTATCTACTGCCCCCTATATGTTGTTATTATTACAGTCTAATAATGTCCATCAATGTTTAAAACAATCATAATTTCATAAATATATGACTTTATACATAAATCACAGGTTTTTGTTTTAAAATCGAGTGATTGTTCACTACAAATTGTAAAATGCAGCATGTATGATGTCACTGCTAATTTCATTTCTAATAATCTGATATTAGTATATTAGTATTGGTATCTGACAGGCATAACATGACTGGCATAATATTACCTGAACAAGCACTCAATTTAAAGACAAGCACAAACTTGTGAGCATACAAAAATAACATTAGCTCAAATAAATGGCTGTTAATAGCAAAATATGTTCTTTGGTAGCAAGACAAAAAGGTTTAATTACATTATTGTGGCAAACAAGAGCACTGAAGACCACAGATTAAATTGTTGGACGCTACCGCTCTCTAGTGTTCAAACCCAGAATTAAAGGTGAATTTCTGCAAGAATTCGGTAGGCTATTTTACAAATACAGGGGACTATGAATCAATTTCACAGTAGAACAGAAAACTATGACAACATGTCGTCGAAATGTGGACCCAAACATTATGAAAAGTAACTCAAAACTTACCTCAGAGATGCTTTAAACTAAAGTCTACGTCAACCGGAAGTTGCTGCAGACTCTTATTTTCAACTGAAACGGAATATTGAGTCGGGGCGGGGCTTCACACGTCAGATCACACATATTATTTTTTCATGAGCATAATATGACAATGGAACTGACGTCAGTTGCACGACAGAGCAGAGCAACAGGGGTGAGATTTAACATACCCAAAGGCCTTGCTCATTTAATGAAATGCCACTTGTCATTTAAAGTGATTGTTAAAAAAAAGAATAAAAGTTTTTAGTTGAAGACAAATGCATTTACGACCTAAAATGTAGTACTAAAATATAAGAAACGTGTTTCAGTAAAAAAAAGAGGGGGAAATTCCTTTGGAATTCTCTAATAGATAGAATTAATAGGAAAAAGCTTGGCACTTACCTTACGAATGTTTATGTTCCCAACTAAGTTAATGGATTACATTTAAAATTGTTCACATTACTATTATTAGCTTTCTCATTTAATGCTTTAAATCCACTCAAAGGACAGAAAAAAATGAAGATATGTGCTTCTGGAGCGCCACCTAGTGGAGGAGCATTGACTCTTTCTGCAGATTAGTGCTTAAAATTAATTGACATTCACACTTAATTTACAAACTGAAATAAAATGTATTGGCCTTCTCCTCCAAACAACAGAACAGTATTTGATTGTGCGATTGTAATATATGCTTTCTGAACATATTATTCTTCAAGATGTTTTATATTTGGATTGTCATTTGTTTTATATTTACTATTTATAATAAATATAAATTTGTTTTATTCTGACTTCATCATTACTTTATTTACAGTAAGACTTTCTGAAAAAACAGAATGTTTATTTGTGTGTGTTTTAGGTTGTACTGTATGAGATGAACAGAAAACAGACAATGGCTAAAACAATTCGTCATTTGATTGTTTTATTGTTTTTTTTTTCTTCTTCCAGTAACAGCACAATGTGAACATTAATATACACTCAGCTCAGAACAACACATGTCAATGATTCTACTTGTATAAAATGCAATAACAGTCTTATTAGTAAGGCCACACAAAAGTGATGGTAACCCTTTACTTGAAGGGGGTGTTCATAAGACTATCATGAAACCTTTATAATCGTGACATGATGTGTGTCATGAATATGAATGAGATTTATTCATGAGACAGCTGTCAGTAATATAATTTTAAATACATAGATGACATTGTTTAACATGTCTTTGTTATGACAACTTGACATAACCAAGTGCATCACAACCTTTTGGCTTTGCCATGAAAACATCAAGAGAACATATCTTGTCATAAATCTGTCATAAACATGATTGTTTTGAGGTTATTATAATTGTGCCATTAATTTTATATCAGGGTGGCATGGTGGCTCAGTGGTTAGCACTGTCACCTCACAGCAAGAAGGTCGCTGGTTTGAGTAACGGCTGGGTCAGTTGGCATTTTGCAACCTTTTCATGAAAAAGGGACTAAGCTGAAGGAAAATTAATGAATGAATGACTTTTATATCATTAGCAGCTTTAGCATAGCATCAATAATAGTTTTACTGACCTCAACTAAAGTGTTACAAATTAAAATTGTTGTTAAAATGTTATTAAATGCCAATTAATGATGCTGTTTTACAATTATTTGACAGATTATGGACCCTTTTACTGAGAAATATACATTCAAGTTCATTGCTCCTCTGGAAAAAGGGAATATTCATGACACAATTATAATGGCCTCAAGACAATCATGTTTATGAAAGATTTATGACAAAATTGTCCTAACGGAAGCTTGAGAGCGAGAATAACACAAAATATAGATGGAAAAGACACTAAGGCAGTCATGTAGGACAGCATAAAGACACTTTATAATACAAACAAAATTAAAATAGTCAAAATAATTCCCAGAGTGACAGATCTCACATTCAGAGCAACAGATAATCCAAAGATAATTAGAAAATATTCAGATACAAAATATAGACAGATAAAATAAAATGAAGATATGTAATGTAGCACTAAACTATAACACTTTTACTATAGGTAAACACAAAAGCTAAATAACACTAAAGTCTTATAAATGCGTTAAACAAGTGTGGTCAGTTTGTCAGTGGCACATTGGATGGTTTTTGAATTAAACACAAACACAGGTCTTTCTGGGAAAGGGAAGAAAGTGCCCCGTCACTCTGATCTGACTCAAAAACAACAACTATACATGAATAAATGACCAGTTATTGTGGGAACAGCTTAGCTTAGCATGAATGCATCACATGCAAAGAGTAACAGGTACAATTTTCTTCTTAGATTAGCTTTACATCAAATAATGATTCAACTTGTTTTGTGGTTGCTTTAAAGCTCAGCTATATGCATCACAGCATATTAATATTGTACAGCTTCTTCATTTTGGGCTCACATAAGAAACATATGATTATTTTTCATGACCATACCTTTTGATTGGTTTCATTCATTGTTGGTATGAATGGGTTTAGGCACCAAGACATTGTCTCTGTTAACTGCAGGAAAAAAAAAAAACAATATTATTAATAATCAAATGAACTGTGCTGCTCTATGTGTGAGGAATCAATTAACTTGAAAAAACATATATTAGTGCTGTCAAAATTAGAGCATTATTAATTAGAAATATTTAACGTGTAAAAAAATTACGCAATTAATGTGGTTGCAGTTTTTATTTCCTGTTGTGGCCGACGTGTGTTCAACGTGCAAAGAAATATGGATAAGACCGAGGAAGGACTATTTGGTGGAAAGATTCAGTATAAAAAGATTAACTATCTAGTGTTTCATGTAATTTTGAGCGTTAATTTTTCGACTTTAACTGCACTTTCGGACTTTTTAGACTTAACTGTTTCACTTTCATTCAGCAACATATTGTGCATGCCCCGTGACAATTATTGGATGAGAATATGAAGTAAGGACAGGTAAGGAGAGTGATGTTTTAATGGAATTTGATACCAAACGTTGAATTGTAAGAAAAACCCTCTGCATTTTTTGACGCGGGTGTCTGTGGTCCTTTTAAGGGAATCAAAAAATCTCTGTTTACATGGTAGACTCTTGGACAGTTTGTCTTAATCATATTAAAATCTGAGTATTGGTGTCGATGTAAATGTACTCAGTGAAAGTGTCAGTTGATGTGGCAAGCTGTCAAAGTGCATTCCTCTACCTTTAAGTTGATCATGCGCCCTCAAATGTTTCATTAAGTTGGTCTTTTTCAGTTTATTTATAACAATTTGTTTTTGTATAATATTATTAATATCAGTACTATTTATTATAAGCTTATTATTTATTATATGCATATTTAGATTTGTTTTATTAAAAACAAGCTTAGATCCACCTGTCATGTTTTAGACCATATGGGGCACAGCATGTATATTAGGATATAACTCTTTGAGTTACACACTTCGTTGTTACTCTTCGTTTATTCGTTTGCTGGAAATTAGAACTGAATTTAGAAATAGTTTTAAAACAAATCTTTGCGCTTAACAAACCAAATTAATTATGTAGGCTAATGGATGTGTGTGCGTACAACACGTTTCTCTATCCACGAGAGTGAAAGTGAAAGTAAATATAAGGAGGCTTATCTCTCATTCTGGTACTGTAGATGCTCTGTTTAACTTTTTTCTCTCTGGTGAAATGCTCAGTTTTTCCACTTACAAAGGCCGCCATGTAAATAGCAAATGCGCTTATGGCGCGATGCAGCTGGCTCTTAAAGGGAATAGGAGATGAGACTCTGATTGGTTTATTCTCAAAACACACCTATAACTCATTAAGAGAATAAGCTCAACCCTGTTAGACCATGTGCCGCTGCGCAAAGTGGATTTTTCTATCCTTAAAATAGCAAAAGTGGATTCTGACATGCCCTTAATGCGTTTACACCTGGATCATCAAAACAGAGCCCTTTAAGTTAAAAAACAACAACTGAAAATAAATGATCATATTCATGCATTTCTGGTGATTTCTGTAATATGTTTCCAGCTTTCATTAGTCATACAAACTAACAACAAATCATTTAATAACATGAAAAGAGCTGATAATTGTCTATCAGTTGTGAGACTTACGCGATTTTTCTAGAACAGCAATCTTGCGGCGATAGTAAATGACCAAAGCTACAGCTACAGCCACCAGAAGAAGAAGACAAACAACAATCCCTGCGACAGCACCTGAAGACCAACCTGAAGGTCCGCATACAGGTACCCGTGGAGCTGAAAAGATAAAGAGAGACTGTCATTAATGTAACTTCTGTGTCATGAAAATTATCAACTTTCATTTGCTTTAACACTTTTAGATAGCTAACAACACCTAAAATCTTTAGACATTTCAGTAAAACTGTGGATGAGCATGAATCTGATTTACACACATCATTTATGAATATGTCAAATGCAATTTGAGAACTGACATGAAAAATTATGTATGATTGATATGATATACAGTATGTATGTATGTGTGTGTGTATATACATTGTATATGATGTACAGAACAAAATACCTCAATAAATCCGATCTGCCTGTTTACATGACAGTCGCATTGTCACATACATATCCGATCTATATATGATTTATTTCCACATATGAAGGAGATCTGAAACCGATCTCTGAATATCTGGTTGCATGCGTTTTTTTCGTGTTTACGCACTCATAGAACAGATCAGATCTGTGTCACATATGAGCAAAAAAATCGGAATTGGGTCACTGGCAGTGTAAACGGGGCCTATTAGAGCATATCACTCTCGTGCTTCTGAAAACAACAACAAAAAACCTGCTTTATTGACTTTAAAGAAGCTTTCAGTTGGTCAACTGTACAGTCAAATGCATTTGCTATTTAACCAACACGGCACAGAACGTGAAAATGATACCTGTGCCGAGCTGAAACTAGCAAAAAGCACTTGCGGGGTACCTGGCACTGTATTGTGCCAGGTGTATGATAGAGCCCATAGACTGATCTCAAACAAGTACTTCAAACTTCTGGCTGGAAGGACTAAGAAAATTATTGTAACTTTACCTTTTATTTCATTTACCAAATGTAAAATTAATGATGTGATGGAATAAATTCTTTATTAAATTGACAGACTCACCAATGACGATGACGTTGTATGACTTGTGTACAGTGTGTCCACTGCTGATAATGTCAGCTTTATAAAGTCCAGCCAGTTCAGTTCTGATGTTCTTGATGGTCAGAGATGCAGTCTGAGGATCCAGCTGTAGTCTGTCTTTGAACCTCGTATCAGTTTCATCATATTTAGGGACATTTCCAGCTTTTATTTCAGCTACAGGAGATTTCTGATATTCAAACCTCCACTCTATTGCATCATATATCTTTATATCAGGAACATCAGTGTGTAAAGTGACTAAATCTCCCTCCAGCACAGAAACGGTCTTCGTGAAGTCAACAGACACAACTGAAAAAGAAACGAGAACAGTTATTAAGATGAACGCTATAATTCAGATCTCTGACAAAAACTATATTAAGACTAGATGAGATTTGCTGGACAATGCAACAAACAACTCCTGGAAAGTATATGATCAAGTAAATTAACTTTAGCATGACATCTGTGTTTGGGTTCATTCACATCTATTCCGACACCCGCTTGTAACACAGAAGAAGAGGAAGAGAGGAAGTTCACTTGCTTGTTGTTTAAGTTACTGGTGACTCGAACAAGCATTGATGGTTCAAGCAGCAGCTCCAGCCCTAGCGATGAAGAAATGATTATTGTTCACCAGAGCAATAAGCAGCTCCATGTTCATATCGCCTCTGGGTGTCTTCTTTAATGTGCGCTCCCATTGACAGTTTTGCGCTTGAGCTCCTCAAAGTGCTGTTTACAGTAACTTCAGTAGCTCCGTGCACGTGAACAAAAGTGCCGATCTGATTGGTGGAGAAGATTTAGACGCAGTGCGCCAAAACAAAAACAAAAAACAAGCATGAGGTGTTTCTTTTAAAATGACGCTTTTGTGTCTGGTGTTTTGCACATTGGTGTGCACGATCACATTGTCGCCCTTTTTATAGTCTCGAGGTGTGCACGGGCCTTTAGAATTATACGGTTCTATCAGACGTTTTATTCAAAATTGAGTTATTGACATTTTCTTATAAAACGACAACTTATTTACATTAAGGGATGATTTTTTATAAGTTGTTTACATTTTAAGACTTTTTATTTACACATACTGTCTGCTATATGGAATGCACAAACTTTAAAGCTCATTATCTCAAAATCATTCAGAATGCAGATAGAACCTTATAATTCCAAGGTGATGATATGAATATGAGTTAATATGGGCTCAATACAGTCAGGTCCATAAATGTCGGGACTTTTTATTTGCTCATTGTAATTAGGATTTTGAGTGGATAACACACCTGTCCATGAAACAGCTGAGAAGCCAACTGTCCCATTACGTTTGGTCCTTTAACAAGTGCGAGGCAAATATGCAAACTGTTGTAATTCCTACACTGTTCACCTGATTTGAATGTAAATACCCTCAAATTAAAGCTGACAGTCTGCAGTTAAAGCACATCTTGTTTGCTTCATTTCAAATCCTGTGTTGTTGTAAAGAGCTAAAATTTTTAGAATTGTGTCGATGTCCCAATATTTATGAATTGATAAATATTGACTTTATGTGAGGTGTGCCATTATTACATGCAGTTAAAGTAGTTCCGGCAGGTTTTGAGCGTAATACAGCTCCATATCCCTACGTTTAATGCTTTCAGTTATTTTACAGCTACTGCAGTCAAAAATCACATCAAAACACAGCACAAGGCTTTAGATGAAATATGTGACTGAGTGATTGACAGCTGATATTAACCAATCATTCGCGTTCAGTTTTAGAGCAGTGAGCCGATAAGAAGGGCGGGGCAAGCATTGCGGGCTTTTTTACTTCAGCAAGTTCACATAACAACTGTTTTAATCTGTTCCTGAGTGCTGCGTTTGGCGTTTATAGGTGGAAAGATGGATTCTGCATAATTGTCCCCTAAATCCGCGCATGCCGTGAGGATGAACAATGAAACAATGAAAATTTATGGACTACAGTGAACTTCAACCCAACTCTCGTCTCCTCCACCAGCTGTGGGAAAAGCCATTATAATGACACAGATCACTGCCTATTCATGCCAGAGTCCCGCGGAAAAAAGCGATTGACAGGTGGTCATTTGTTTGTAACTTTATTTATTTATGATCTAGTTATGGGTAAAGCAAAGACCATGTGGGTCAGGTACTGAAAATGGTAGGCTACAACTAATAAATTCGTTATAAATTAATTGATATTTTACATCCACTTCCACCCCCCGCCTACGACGATGATGGCATCGTCCATCGCGATGTTTCACATTAGAAATCGTACGATGCCAAATTGGTCAACATCGCCCAACCCTAACGTAAAGTTAAACTATGTATGGCCTTTGCATGGACATAGAAAAATTAAGACCTAAAAGGCAATATTAAAGTGAATTTAAGACTTTTTGAGGCCTAAAATTTTGTTTTTGAAATTTAGGACAATTTAAGACTTTCTAAGAACCCACAGACCCGCTGCACTATTGTGCCATTGATCGATTGATTCTTCATTATATTTCGCCAAAATTGTTACAATTGTTCGTTATCAGGGTTGAGAGTGTTGTGCCACTTTATTTGTATAAAGTGAGATTGTGTATGTGTGCATGTTTGAGACCTGTGGTTTAGAGAGTTAGGTAAGTAAATCATTTTGTTTTATTTCATTTTTAGGATGTATGAAGGTTTTAAAATGTAACTTTCTGTTTGTTATTTTGGCATAGTCTTCCCCTAAAGTCTATTTGTACATTATTGTAAATATTAATTTATTTGTTCTTAAAAATCTCTTTGGTAGTGAGACCCTGTGCCTGTTTTCTGTTATGACTGGCCCCTACTGGTCAAACAATATTTTCTTCAACTCTTTGACAAAAACTGGCTATAGTGAACTTTCATCAGGTATAATACTGGTTGCTGATGATTTTCTATTTGTGAGTGCACAGAATTAAGGCTGAATTTCATGCCATGCCAGAGTTAATGCAATTATAAGGTCTCGAATTGTAAAAAGCATTTGTATCTTCATCATAAAACTTGTAAATACAACTAGCCAGCAGGAACATTTGTACATCTTGTGCCATTAAATACTTGTATTTGAAATGCGTATACTCACCACTGACTTTGAAACTCTTTTTGATGCCATTGTCATTGGATACTTCATAATCACCAGAGTCTGTTGTCATGATGTTTTTGATGGTGAGATATCCAGACTGAACACGCAGCTGCAGTCTGCTTTTGAAATTACCATCAAGCTCCTTGTTTAATTCAAAACTAGCTTTTACCTTGTTAATAGAAGCAATCATTATGTTTTGAGGTTGAAACCTCCAGAATATCACATCGCCGCTCTGTATTTGAGAATCGGTCTGTAAAGTGACAGAATCTCCCACCTTTACTGATACCACCTGAGCATCACCTGACACACCTAAAAAACAAAGATGACAGTTCAGGTATTAATCTATTATTTGCACTTTGAATGTTATTACTTTGTATAACAGTGATGTATTTTGGACTTGTTGTAAATGAGAAAAGGACTTGCATGGCTATAACTTCAAAAGCATTTTACCTTAGGATTATGGTTATTAAAGTGATAGTACATGCAAAAATCACACATTACTCACCCTTCACTTGTTCCAAACCTCTTTAAAAATATATTACTTTCTTTTGAACACAAAGAAAGATATACTAAAAGAATGTTGGTAAAAAGAATCTACTGACATTTATAATAAGAACAAAATATATTACGGAAGTCAGTGGTTGTTTTTTCAAACAATCCAATTCCCTCATAGCCTGGGTTGGGAAGGTAACTTTTAAAATGTATTCCACTACAGTTTACTAAATACTTTAAAAAAGACATTTGTAACATATTTTGCTAAATTATTAATACAAATGTCCTCCAAAGAAAAATGACATTGAGCACAGGACTTGATTTTCCTCTGCTTATTATTAACAAAATCAGTTTTGCTTTTTTTTTTTTTTGAGCAAATGTTTTCACCTCGTAACAGTTGTGTACGAGTCTTTCAGCTGTACTTAGTGTAGTAAGATAAATCTCAAACTCACACATTTACTGCTGCACTGTTGGGATAAAATGTAAGTAATTCATCAACCCCTAAAAAGTGCAGGATAATATTTTCTGAAGAGCAGCAGGCAGTTTAAAATTTCCCTCAGTTGAGATGAAGGTGTGCGTACATATACTATTCCAAAACAATCGTTTTTTTGTTGTTGTTGTTGTTTATTGTTTTTTTTTTTAACCAAAAATGTATTAAAGTAACATATTTAGCATCTATATTTTTAATATGTTATGTAACAGTTATGTAACAATATGAATATCCTACATTTCTGACACAAAACCATTGCCACAATTGGTGTTTAAGTAAACCTGTATGTAGTGGATTTGTGGATTGTAAAATTGTCTAACTGGATCATTTTGATGATTCTCCTGAGATATATTTGTAATACCCATGTTCATTTACATGAACTTTCTCACTATATCATGGTATACGAATGTTCATTACTGACAATACAAAGCAAACCTATAGATTAAGTTGAAGTATTACTCTTTCAATATTTGTTTCCAGTGCACGTTGCAATGCATGCATAATTAATTAATTCTGTCTAGCTTTTAAGCTGAATTCTTATTGCACGCTGCAGGTTTTAAAGAAACAACAATAATGTCAAATATCATGTGTCCATGTAGAGACGCTCCTGAAAATGCTTCAAAGTGAAGTCTGTGCTGGAAACGTAAAGGTCCTGACTCTTCGGGTATGAGTCATTTGTTAATAGCCTGACGTAACAGACGTCTTGAAACTTTTTAAGTTACTTTTGTTTGTTTTTAAGTGTCTGAATTGTGCTGCACCCCTTTACCTCTCTGAGCTTCTCTGGCCTTACCCAAGTGGTGCTCGCTGCAGAGCCATTTGAGGAGAGGTGAGCTCCAGAGAGGGGGAGCTTAAGCTTGAGCTCCACCTTTTTTGCACTTCTTCTATGAGTGATGTCACTGGGGGTAGGGTTAGGGGTGGGGTTGGTGTACGCATTAAAACAGCTTACAGGAGGAGGAGCGACAGCTCATGCTCCCCCTCTCTGGAGCTCACCTCTCCTCAAATGGCTCTGCAGCGAGCACCCTCTCGCCTTACACACCTTCTCGTTCGCTCAGGTCAGCCGAGCAGCTCCTCCTGGTTGTGCCCAGGACCAGTGGAAAGCTCAGAGGGGATCGGGCTTTTGCTGTGGCTGAGCAATTGTGTAATGAGTTGCCGTTGTATATTAGACAAGCCTCTTCCATTACTGTTTTAAATCTCGTCTTAAAACCCACTTGTTCAATTTGGCTTTTAGCACAACGTGAGATGTTGACATTTTATGTTTATTTATTTGTAAGTTTGTTTTACTCTCTGTTGTCAGCACTTTGGTCGACTGTGTTGTTTTAATGGGCTTTAAAAATAAATTGAATTGAAACAGAAATTGGTTTATAATTCCACCCTTCTTTTTCTCGTGTACGTATTTTGTGTTTTTTATTTTATTTTATTTTTTGGGGGGGGGGGGGGGGGGGGAGTTTAGTGATATGCTCGTTGTACAATGTAGCAATTTCATTAAAATTCACTTTGTTAATATGATCATATTCCTCTTAATAAAATATTTAATGTGGCAACAAACCATTGCTGAATGCTTTTAACTTTATAAACATCGATGTGAAAATCAATTTCATAAAGGTTTAAATTAGTAGGCCGAACTGTGAAAGTAAAAACCGAAGTCTTAAATTACCTTCCAAGAACAGCGAGAAGAGGAAAAACAATACAACATTTCCCATAATGCCTTGGACTTTAGAATCCGAGCTTAGTTGATTGTATTGGTAATATCCACTCCAGTGTTTTTTCGGGTGTGTCAGAACAGCAACAGACTGCGGGTGTAACGTTAGCAGTCGATTCTGCTCCCTTCTGGAATTCCAGTTCCCCCTCTGCGAAGTGTGTCCGCTGACAGCTTATGCAGACACCTATATAAGACACACCTAAACACAACTGGGTGTACGGAAAGCAAAGGGGTTCTAAAAGTACGTATTGCTTTTCCGAACTTGAAAATGAAAAGGACTAATATAACTGCATGTTTAGTTAAAACAAATATAGAGACAAACTGCCTGAAATGTTTTATTTAATCAAAATGTTATAGGCAAACTTTTTGGGAACTAAATTGAGCAAGTTTTAAGCAGAAAAAGTTACCAAAAGGCCTGATGCATCAATATGATGCATAATTAATTTATAAAAAACATGTATATGGTATAAAAATGTATCGTGATAGGATTAATAAACATGACAGTTCCAAAATTATTTATATTCTGACTATTTCTTCGTGTCAGTTTTAACAGGTTTAAGAATCATAATAATTGGGTATCTAAAATTTATATAGGGGAATTTTTAAATCCAAGTCTTATTTTCTTTTTTGTCTAAAATATATTCAGTAGGCCCACATGGAGTCTACATGCGCAGACATCTGCAGTTTTCTACAGATTTTTAGCCCATCATTGAGTCTATCTATTTACTTGTGTAAATTTGTGTACATTCATATTTACTCAGAATTTAAATTCATTTTACTAATATTATTGTGATATAATAATAGTAATATTAAAATGTTGATATGATTTATTTACAATACAGTTGGTAAAGTAGTGTTTTCTGCCTGTAAGAAAACCAGGCCTGGCCTGCCAGGGCTGTTTTTTTGCCCCAGTCCAGCCCTGAAATGCAGTGAATAAAATGTTCTCTTTTGAAGCTGACAGTCCATAAATTTACTACTATCAAAAGCGTTTACCATAAAGTTAACTTTTCGCACACTATACCCCTGTTGAAAAATCCAGCTTAAACCAGCCTAGGCTGGTTGGCTGGTTTTAGCTGGTCAACCAGGCTGGTTTTAGAGGGGTTTTGGCCACTTACAGGCTGGTTTCCAGCCATTTCCAGCCTGGTCTTAGCTGGTTAGGCTGGGAGATGACCAGCTAAAACCAGCTTCACCAGCCTAGCCAGGCTGGGAATCCAGCCAAAACCAGCTATGTCCAGCTTAAACCAGACTGGTCAAGCTGGTTTTAGCTGGATTTAGCTGGTCATTTTCCAGCCTGACCAGCTAAGACCAGGCTGGAAATGGCTGGAAACCAGCCTGGATGTGGCCAAAGCCCCTCTAAAACCAGCCTGGTCGACCAGCTAAAACCAGCCAACCAGCCTTGGTTGGTTTAAGCTGGATTTTTTAGCAGGGATAGGATGCAAATATGCGATTTCGGACACAGTTCAGGTGTGGCCGTGCGTCACTGTCCCCCTGCCTGGACAAAACCACTTCGTCTGCATTTATGTTTAACGTTACTTAAGTAAAAGCCCATGCATGCAGTGACTGACTGGCGATAATGAATAATTAATTATATGGCTGCCCCTTGCTCCCAAAAACATTAGAAGTTGTTTAAAAGTGTGGTAATAATAGTGTGGGTTAAGCTTACCAATTCCTTATTATCCAATTTGTCATGGCAGTTTTCATTTTAAGGCATTGTTTGTTCTCTTTTTGTTTTCTATTTTGCGCTCCACTTCCCTTTACTCTTCTCTTCATTTTTAACATGTGACTGTAACCGAGCAACGGATCAATCAAATGGTCAATGACGAAGGAGGGGTGGTATAATTTTTTTATTCAATAAAATAAAATTGTATATTTATATAAAATGCAGGATAAACATTTTTAACCAAAAATATGTATTTATTTTGTTTAATATGTATAATAATATGTATAATTTAAAAAATAGTTTTGGCACAATGGCCAAAGATACTCTTGTTTCAGTTAAATTATATATATATATATATATATATATATATATATATATATATATATATATATATATATATATATATATATATATATATATGGCGGGGGTTCGGGTGGTTCAGAATTTGTCCGTTTAATTAATTTATGTAATTTAATATTATACATAATTATTATACATATAATTTATTTAATATTTATTGTAATAAAGTGTAATTTTTAAATAACTCTGGCCAGTAATTCGACCTCCCATGGAGCCTCAAAGCCACAATAATGAGGTAACTTTTGAATCTTTGATGCGACATCCATACTGAGTAACGGCTATGGGTCGAAAAGAGCAAGAGAGGCAGAAAGGCAGCGGCGTCATTATGGCAAACTATTCAACATGTTCAAAAAGACTGCCAAACAGGGTAAGGCTAAAAGAGACTAGAAAAATTCTGAAGAATTCATTATTATTGTATTATTATTATTATTGTTGTTATTATTATTATTATTATGTTTTAATTATTATTTTTATTGAAATGGCCAAACTGTGACTGAGGACAGTTGAATGTGCTAGCCAGTTTGTTTTTAGTCAAAAAAATGACAGTAGGCTACAGTTTTTCCTAATGATATATGATGTCATAAATTTGTATTTTAAAAATGAGTCTTGTTTTAATTTTTCTTTTCTGCAAATTTTTAGGAAATATTTTTAGTACATCAAAAAGTGTGATTATGATGACATCTGACTAGCTATTCCAGCAAAACAACAAAAAAGTACTGCTTAAATACTGCTTAAAATGCAGTGTTTAAATCTAATAGTTAAATAAAAAAATGGAGGTGTATAACTGCAAAAAGGGCTTTTTGAGAAAAGAGAACCACCCCTTCCACCAGGCTGGCTACGGGTTTGTATATGCACTGAAAGCACACATGAAGTTTTAATGAGTGATAATTATGCATTCTGTTTAAAATTTTCAATTCAATTCAGCTTTATTTGTATAGCGCTTTTACAATGTAGATTGTGTCAAAGCAGCTTCACATAAATGGTCATAGTAACTGGATCAGGGTAGTTCAGATTTTAGTGTTCAAGTTCAGTTCAGTTTAGCTCAGTTCAGTGTGATTTAAAATCATTGCTGAGAGTTCAAACACTGAAGAGCAAATTCATCGATGGTTAGCTCTACAAATCCTAAACCATGCAAGCCAGTGGCGACAGCAACTCTTACCTGCTTGTTAAGGGTCTGTTTTAAGTAAAATAAAATTTCCCAGTGAACAGTGATGGCTGCCAATTCACAAACAGCAATTATTCAATTAATATGAATAAGTGAAGCAGTGGCGCAGTAGGTAGTGCTGTCGCCTCACAACAAGAAGGTTGCTGTTTGAATTACTTTCAAACAAAAGTCAGGTACCCAATCTAGGTTAGTCATGCAATACCTTGTTGTCCTAGACGGAAATTAACGCCCTTTCCACCCAAGTACACTTAAATCAATATAAAGAGTCAGTCGGATCCCTAAAACACAATTAGTGTGCCCAATGCTCCATCTCAACTGGATTCTAGTCCGTCTACTGACCTGACGCAAGAAGTGCCTCTACTAAAATTGTACAGATTGAATTTGTCATTAAAATGTCATTAAATGCTAATTAATGACGCTGTTATACAATTATTTGACAGATTATCGTCAATTTTACTGAGAAATATTAATTCCAATTCATTGCTCCACTGATAAATGTTCAATCATGTTTATGACAGATTTATGACAAGTTATGTTGTCTTGTTTATGTTAAGTTTTCATGACAAAGACATCTCAACCAATGTCATATTAGCATTTAAAATGATATAACCGAGCAAATGATACTTAATGACAGTTAATGACTATCTCAGTCATATTATTGACATGGCACATTATAAAGGTGTAATGAGAGTCTCATTAACAAACCCTTCAAGTAAGGTGAAGACCAAGTGATTAATCATCAACAGAATATAAAATTTCCACTTTTATATTCACAAGCCTCAAGCATCCATTGCATTGCAGCCCTTAATCTTTCCCTCATGAACATTTCTGTCCACAAAAGTCTTGAGTGTGATTCCTTCTGATTTAGTTTTGTTTTTTTTGGTGTTTGGTGGTTTGTGTGTATTTGTGTGCAAAAAAATAAAATCAAAAATAAATTCTAACAAGTTCAGACATCTAAAAACTTGTTGACTTTGGTGAACTCTTTTAGCTTATGTTTGTATAAAAATCTAAAAATATCAATAATAGCAATAGAAAGTAAATAGCAATAGTTTTCAAAGGTGTTTTTTTTTGGGGGGGGGGGGGGGGGGGTGTTTGTGTGTGTGTGAGAGTGTGTGCCTGACACATTGAGCATGTTGCACAGACTCAGACTTTCATTTTGGTTTATGTTTTATCTGCAATGCCTTGGATTAATTGATTTTTATTGGACAAATATTATATAGATTTTAGTATTTCCCATTCCTTTGCTATGGGTGGACAATTTTGTCCAAAGGGAAAGATTAAGAAGAGTTATTTTCCGACCACTTAACATTGTTGAATTGAGTCCTCTTTTTTTATCTCATGGCGTAAACTTTGAAAAAGAAGCCAAACCATGAACTGCTTAGATTAAGGCAACTATTTGTAAAAAACTCTAAATAAAATGATTTTGGACAAAATTGTCCTAACGGAAGCTTGAGGGCTACAATAACACAAAATACAGATTGAAAAGACCCTAAGGCAGTCATGTAGGACAGCATAAAGACACTTTATAATACAAACAAGTGTAAAATAGTCAAAATAATTCACAGAGTGACAGATCTCACATTCAGAGCAACAGATAACCCAAAGATAAAACAAAATATAGACAGATAAAATAAAAAGGAAAATATGTAATGATGCACAAAACTATAACACTTTTTACTATTGGTAAACACAAAAGCTAAATAACACTAAAGTCTTATAAATGTGCTAAACAAGTGTGGTCAGTCAGTCAGTGGCACATTGGATGGTTTTTGAATTAAACACAAACTCAAGTATTTCTGGAAAAGTGAGGAAAGAGTGACGTCACTCTGATCTGACTTAAAAACAACAACTATACATGAATAAATGACCAGTTATTGTGGGAACAGCTTAGCTTAGCATGAATGCATCACATCCAGAGAGTAACAGGTACAATTTTCTTCCTAGATTAGCTTTACATCAAATAATCATTTACCTTCCTTTGACTTGTTTTGTGGTTGCTTAAAAGCTCAGCTATCTGCATGACAGCATATTGATACTGTACAGCTACTTCATATTGATACTGTACAGCTACTTCATATTGATACTGTACAGCTACTTCATATTGATACTGTACAGCTACTTCATATTGATACTGTACAGCTACTTCATATTGATACTGTACAGCTACTTCATTTTGGGCTCACATAAGAAAAACATGGCTATTTTTAATGACCATACCTTTTGATTGGTTTTATAAATTATTTTCAGTGTTAGTCACCAACTGATCATCTTTGTTACCTGGAGGGAAAAAACAAAACAAAAATATGAATAATCAAATTAACTGTGCTACTCTTCTTGTAAGGAATCAATTAGGTTATATGCTATATATATATATATATATATATATATATATATATATATATATATATATATATATATATATGGGTGTAACAATATGTGTATTAGTATTGAACCGTTCGTACAGATTGCAAACCGAACGATTCGGTTCAGACTAATATCTAAAAAGATAAAAGAGAAGAAGTGCAAATATACTGTTTTCAGTGCAACAACGCTCAACATGGCATCCTAAATGATGTGGCAGACAACATGCTGCCTTCCCCGCTTTCATGTTAAACAGTAGAACATAGAATGTTTAGAACTTCCGTTCAACTGATAATTTGCGCTCCAAAAATGGGATTCAATAACATTTTGAGTGGATTACGGAGTGTTTTTGTGACACACAACTTTGAAAAGTGTGTGTTAAAGCCGTTATAATCTGTCAGATGTAGTTCAAGCACGAGAGAAAAACTTTCTCCTAGTTCACGTGTCTGCCAGAAATACAGTTTTCCCCCACTCACGCGCACACAGCGCGCACACACACACACACACGCACGCAATAATTTACTGCATTATAGAGCAATGGCACGAAACTTAACAGGTATAAGTCATGCAGTTTACTAAAATTACCAATAAAAATCTGTTATTGATACTTTGCTGGCTGATTTGCTGTTGATTCTAATGACTTTAGTTCAAAACAAGGCCGAGGCGATCAGCACATTTATAGCTATGGATATGAGAGACCTTAATCGGTAGTGGAAATTTCGGGTTTTAAGAAAATGTTAAATGTTATAGAGCCTGGTTACATTATTTCTTGATAAGCCCATTTCAGTCAGATAATTCCTGCTTTCAGATCCACTGAAATGGCAGGTGACAGTCAAATCAAGCAGATCTGTGCTATCTGAAGAAAAGGTGTAAACTAATCTTTCCGAAAATAAAAAAATACTTAAAAATTGATTGAAACTGAGTTCCATATACAAACTAAATTGATCTTTCCTTTTAATTTGTTTAACTACAATATATTTATTTTTTATAGGAAGCTTTTTGGTTTTCAGTATAAAGAAGGATTTGTTTTATTTGCTGCTAAGCAGAGCCCTACAGCTCTTTCACTGTTTAAAGTAAAACAAAAAAAATAGGATCATACTTTTATTATGTTAGTTTTAATACATAAAAAAAAATCTAAATCAGAGAAATCCTCTGGCTTTTTTCTTTTTTTTGCTGTATCGAAAACATACCGAACCGTGACACCACTGTGTCGTATCGAACCGAACTGTGATTTTTTTGAACTGTTACACCCCTAATATAGTGAGAATGTAGTTATTTTGATTGCAACTATGCAGTTTATTTGTAAGAATAGAGCCTATTTTCTATTTTCTTTTTTAAGGTTGACCGGATAAAGTCAATAGCCGCGTTTCCACTATCGCGCCTAAAGCGAGCGAGCCAGGGCGAGCCAAGGCCAGTCGCGTTTCCACAGTCACTTCCGGGGCCTAATCGGGCCAAAGCGGGGCTTTCTTGGGGCCAGCGGCCGGCCTTTTTCGGCCCGCCGAATACCTTGGGCCAAGGAGGGCCAGCTGGGGCTTCGGGGCGGAGTGAAAGGAGAGGCGGGCAGTTTTCTGATCGCACATGAGTACATGCGCCAAACAAATAAATAAATAAGGGAAAGAAAACATCTAGGCTTAGCCTAACCTCTGGGGTCTTTTTGCGTATGATCACCCTTATGTTTCCCTTTTAAATGTAAGGCTGCTGCATAAAACAATAAAGTAGTTTTAATTTATAGTGATGTTCTTTGCTGCATCCTCCTTTATGTTTCAATAACGCATAATAATCATTACACCATATTAAAACACAGCAGACAATAAAGGTTTTCAAGAGTTTTTGTTAAGTTTAAAAGGTGTGTTTGTGCGCGTTTAAATGCCTGTATTTGTGTGTGAGGGCAAGAGCGCTCCCTTCACAGCTCTGTTATGCCGCGAGTGGGCAGATATTGAGATAATACACAATATAAATACAACAGAAAGACATAAATTTGATCAAGTTACGTGCCCACTTTCGTAGATTTTAAACAATATAGTGTCATATCTTGATATATATATATCGCAGTGTGTGTGACAGAGTTTATTTTAAGTTTAAAAAATAATAACTGCAAGTGATTATGAAATCACTATGTTGATAAAAAAATATATGATCCTCTATTCATGCTTCTAACAGAAAACAAGAACCTATTCTTTTGTAGCATGTTTAAAACTTTCATTAGTCATTCAAACTAACAACAAATCATTTAATAACATGAAAAGAGCTGTAAAAATGATTATCTGATATTGAATTAATTAGTTGTGATACTCACAAGATTTTTTTAGATCAGCAATCTTGTTGCGATAGTATTTGACCAAGCCTATAACTACAACTGCCGGAAGAAGAAGAAGACCAAAAACAATCCATGTGACAGTACGTGAAGACCAACCTGGAGCCGCACATGAAGCCAAAACTGAATCTGAAATGATAAAGAGAAACTGTAAATAATGTAAAGTTACACTAAAAAGCATCACCAACGTGTCATGAAAATCATCAGCTTTCATTTGCTTCAACACGAACATTTTAGATTGCTAAAAACACCATAGATCTTCAGAATTTTTAAGGAAAAACCGTGAATATGAGCATGAATCTGATTTTCACATTTATTTATGAATTAGCTAATGTAACGGCAACGGAATAGATCATTTTATTGATTCACTGTTGATTACTGTTGGTAAATATTTATATCGAATAAAGGACTTGACTTGTTTTTACTATTGCAAATGTTTTTAGATATTTTCACAGATTAATAATTAATGCTTTCAAGACTTAAACCTAGTACCAGACTTAAAGCCCCAGTATACCTCAAGCTAAATCGAAGAATGAACTGAAGTGATGTCATTCTGAACAAAAACCGAGTTTCTATTGATATTGTTTCTGCAGTTGGAAATAGCTCACCAAAGCGAACTTTTTTGGGGAGTTTGTATTGTCTCCTAATAAAATACACATAAATCCACTGAGGAGTAGAGCAACAGAGGTGGTACAGATGTATCTGCACTTGTACGATGGCTCACAGAGATTTTAAAGACTAGTCACACACTGTACGAAAAGTCCACCTCCTCGTGACACATCTTTTCTACGAGTTTGTGCACACTGGCACGCGCCATTTGGTGTCTGTCTTGTAGAGAAGACTGGTTGCCAGATTTTTTTTTTTTACACTCAGCCATGATTGTTGTTGTGACAAGATTAAAAAATAAAAAATAAATAAACAAACAAGTTTGATAAATAAAACAATTCAAAGTGGTTAAAAAACAGGTTTAAATAGGATTAAAAAAAGACGCAAATAGTGCGATCTGTCGGACATAGCACAGTGCTCATTTGGTAAAGGCACAGCTAAACAGACGTGTTTTCAGTCTTGATTTGAATGTGCCTAATGTTGAAGCACATCTGATCATCACACCTATAAGATCATTATTAAACAGGTTTGATCTACTCACTAGTAACACTGACAACAAATCTCTCATGGACGGTATATCCCTTGCTGCTGATCATTAGCTGATAGAGTCCAGAGTCTGTAGTACTGGTCTTTGTGATGGTCAGAGCTGCAGTCTGATTGTCCAACTTCAATCTGCCGTTGAATGCTTCATCATCATCATGCAAAAAGAATCGCTGGTCTACTTTGGACAGTTCAGCTATGATAGTGCCTCCAAACATCCACACTATCAACTCATCTTTCAGTATTTTAGTACTATTAGTCTTCAGAGTGACAGATTTTCCAGCCAATACAGACTCAGTTTTTTTTTCACCTGTTTAAACAAACACATGCAGAACACTAATGAACAGCTAATCAGATTTTCAATACATTCATACAAAAATATTTAAATAAATAAATAATAATATTTAAACCTGTTCCTACAAATGCATTAATCTACATCCAATTTAGCATGCTACCTCAACCAATACATAAAATGAAGGCTTTACTGTCTTTACTAGACTATCTGTTATGCTCTGATGTACAATAATATATACTCAAGAATTAGTTCCATTTTATTGCAACTTTAAGCATATAAATCACACTATGGATTTAGCGTAGTCATCAATGCCAGGAAAACTGGCACTAAACGGTACCACAGGCATGTTACTTTGTGGTTTTCAACATGTAATTTGGTGCAATTGTCTTCTAAACTATTCACAAAGTTTTGCTCTATTTGAATTCATTAATAGATGTATGGACTCACCGGTGACAGTCACATAGAATGACTTGTGTATAGTGTGTTTGTTGCTGCTGCGGATGTCTACTTCATAAAGTCCCGAGCAATTGGTTGCGATGTTACTTATCTTTAGAGATCCAGTCAAATAATTTGCCTCTAGTCTGTATCGAAATCTTACATCAGGTGTGGAGACACTTCTATTCACTCTGTTGATTTTAGCTACAACAGGTTGTCCAAACCTCCATTGGATCACATCGTATTTCAGTATTTCAGGAACATCAGGTTGCAGATTGACAGAATCTCCCTCCATCACTATCAATGATTGTTTTTCCTCTACAACAGCTAGAGAATGAACAAAAAAAAAAAACAGTTGCTGAAATTTAAGTTGGACCAGAGAAACATTTTCAGGGTAAATGAACAACATCTTGAGAAGAACATATTATTAAAATTCAGTTAGCATTATGTGGCATGACATCTGTGACTAGTGAGAATATATTGGTGTTAATTTTAATCTTCTTCATTTTAACTAGCTTCATTTATTATTACATGCAAGTCATTTTGGCATTTGTTAAATGGAAACTCAAGTGAATAAAACCACATCACCAACCTATTTGTCAACTATTATTTGTACAAATTGCCTTTACACACTGAAAACTGTTAATACATGCAACATTAATGCACTTCATTTGCAAATGCAACAGGCTCTCATGTTCTTACCTAATCATATTTTTACAAATATTTTCATAGTTTAAAAAGTAAAAAAGAACATTAAAGTTCATGCAGCTCATTAAGATTTCCATGCAGTTACAGGAATTAGAAAAAGTTTTACTGTATAGGTGTATGGAACAACATCAATGACAAAAGAATTGAATTAAAAAGCTTGTTGAATAGCACAAACTGAAAAAAATAATACAAAAAAATAAAGATCTTGCATTTTAATGACTTGAATTCCAGGATTTGTATTTTTAGATCCTGAAATTTAACATATCTGTTTATTTAAGCTGTGAATATTTCAACTAAATATATTTCAAACACGTTTTCATAATTATAAATTCAATAATTCATATTCCATTTCCAGATTTCACTTACAAAATGTTCAATAACCTTTAAAAATATGCATAATATTGAAAAAGCAATTTTCAGTTTATTTTATTTCAGTTAAAATATTCGCTTCCATGAAATTTAGTGGTTCAAATTCGACTGTTAAAATTCCGACATTACATCCGGGAACTGTAGGAAAAGCAATAAATTGCATAATAATAACAACTTTAATTTAAATAATGAAAATATATAGCCTTTCCCAATCCTGACATAGCTGCGTTTAAACAGCGCAAACACTTCCTAGTCTAATAAACCATTAATGGTTATGCCATATATTAGACGGTTCTACATGAATAACTGAAATTACACGTCCCATCCATACCCAACATTAAATATACCTAAACACTCTTGATACGACCACAGACATCACATCATATAAGGGATGAGACAAACGGATCGGTTTCTTTATTAACTAAATAACCAAAAATTAACAAAGTGTGGGGAGAAAATACAAAAAAACAAAGGCTGAAAACAAAAGGAGCACAACTCCACGCCTTGACGACCGTTTAAATCTCCGTCACTGAAACACTGCAGCGCGAGCTCTTAAATCGCCAGTCAATGGTCTGCAGGTGCGGCAAAATCAATTTGAAATCAAAACAGCAACAAAACACTAGAGGGCGACAAAGTAACATAAATAAATAAATAATAAATACATGGAAGGCAAGGCAGTGGTGCAGTAGGTAGTGCTGTCGCCTCACAGCAAGAAGGTTGCTGGTTCGAACCTTGGCACAGTTGACGTTCCTGTGTGTAGTTTGCATGTTCTCCCTGCCTTCGCGTGGGTTTCCTCCGGGTGCTCCGGTTTCCCCCAAAGACATGCGGTATGGTGAATTGGGTAGGCTAAATTGTCTGTAGTGTATGAGTGTGTGTGTGAATGTATGTGGATGTTTCCCAGAGATGGGTTGCGGCTGGAAGGGCATCAGCTGCATAAAAAACTTGCTGGATTAGTTGGTGGTTCATTCCGCTGTGGCGACCCCGGATTAATAAAGAGACTAAGTCGACGAGAAAATGAATGAATGAATAAATACATGGACATGTGACAACTCTGTCTAACAGTTCCAAAGTAAACTGTTTTGTGACATTCTCATAAAATCTCTCTGGTTTTGAAACTAATATCTTTGTTCTTAATTGTCCTTAGCCCTGGTACTTATGTTTATCTATCTTGTTTATATTGTTTATATTATACGTTTTTATTACACTAATTATACTTTAGCAGTCGATATAAAAAAGTTAATAAAGATAGAGAATGTGTAATATCATATTTGTCAAAAAACGGTTTATGTGCATGTAACCCCACCAGTCCGAGCAGAGCAAAAGCCAGCGATACCACCATGGGAGACAAATGCTCTAAAGAGGAGGCTAAAGATTTCAGAACACGTCTGTCGCTGGATCACCTCTTGAGATCTGAGGAGTAAGGTTTACGGCTTACGTGATCACCAGCTGGCTTCCGTTAAGGCCAAATATAAATGTCCAAAACATTATTTACTCATTTTACTGATATTCACTTTATTACTTATATTGCCCAAGACATTGCTATTAATATTTAATGCTACTTTTGTGCCTTTATTAGTTTTTTTTCTTGCCTATTTACAGGGTTAAAAATCGTACATTTTTGCATTTCCACCTGCTGGTGAAAGAGCAGCAGGCGATTTTCAATCCATTGCTTTTCCTGCAGTTCCCGGATGTAATGTCAAATTTTAACAGTTGAATTTGAACCACTGAATTTTTGGAAGCGAATATTTAAACTAAAATAAAATGAACAGAAAATTGCCTTTTGAATACTATCATATATTGTATACGTTTTCGTAAAAGTACGAAAACGTGTTTGAAATATTTTTAGTTGAAATATTCACAGCTTAAATAAACAGTTTTGTTTATTTTCAGGATCTAAAAATACAAACCCTGGAATTCAAGACATTAAAATGCAAGATCTTGTTAATTCGGTGCATTATTTTTTTCAGTTTGTTGAATGATCTTTTGTTGATCTATTCAACAAGCTTTTTAATTCAATACTTTTGGCATTGATGTTGTTCCATATTGGTGTAGGTGTAGGTAAAGAGCTGTCAAAAATTTGGTTTTTATTACTTGGATCAACTGAAAAAAAAAAATATAGCAGGGTTAAGGGGTTTGTCCTAATATTTTTGTCCCATCATTGTTGCAATGTAAATTTTAGGATAAAATATGTTGTATTGTACAACTAGTAAACAACAAAAGCAAACTGAAACATCCAAAAACATCCAAAATGGCAGGTAGACATAAACCGATTCAACATATCATGATAATGAACATGCATGATATTTATATTGTACACTGAATAATTTTTATTTAAACTTTCTGAGTGTCTTCTAAGAATATTCAGATTTTTGTATTGGCAGTGGTTGTTCATTACAGCACAGCTGTTTATTTTCAAACATGAATATGTTTATAATCTGGCCTATGCTGTTGAAAATTCTTTGACTGTTTATAGGAGTTTTGTTTGCTAACTCTGTACAGTAGGCTACACTTAACATCAGTAAAAAGTCAATATAATGACAACTACAATGCATTTATGTTTTGGTAATGTTGATTTCTTATTTTTATGCATAATAATGCATTTAAAAAGTCATTATTGCATTAATAAACGTTAAGTAGTAAATAACTAATTCAATTCAGTTAACTGAACGTAAATCATTTTTAAATTACCTTAACACACTGTATATGGTTATTTCCCACTGTTGATTTGAATGCATTAACAAGCATTTGCTAATGAGACTTAATTGTAAAGTGCTGCCTATTGTACACTCTTTTGCCATTTAATTTGATTAAATACACTAAACATGTGCATACAATAATGTAATGCACAAAATAGTTTTTTGTTTTAATACAGTACCTGCTGAACAACTTTATTTAGCAGCTTATGTCAATATTTTGAAGCCATTGTATATATCTTGATTAAAAAGCTTTAGCAATTATTTACAACATGAAAATGTTATATCGTCATAAGCTTAGAGGCAAATAATTCCTGTGTCTATAAATCTAATTCACACATTTCTAGTTTTACCAAAACACATGGATTCTTTGTATATGTTGCATGTTTAACAATTATGTTTGTATTTTTACGATAAACTTCACGGACCAAAAAAATGTAAATAAGCTAAATGTAACACTGGAATGCATTATATACTCACCAGTTACATTAAAGCTCTTGTTTAAGGTATTGAAGTCGTTTACGTCATAATTTCCACTATGTTCAGATCTGATGTTTTTGATAGTGAGATCTCCAGTTTGATTGTCCAACTTCAGTCTGTCTTTGAATTTCCCATTGAGGACATCCTCCTTTATAGAGATCGAATTAATCGTTCTAATGATTTGAGCAATGACAATGGTTTCAAACCTCCATTGTATTACATCTTCCTTCTCTATTTCAGCAAGACCGGTGTGAAGAGAGACACAATCTCCCTCCTTCACTGATACTGAATCACCAAACACACCTTGCAAATGGAGAGAGAAACAGTTACAAGTAACTAAGTACAATTATTATAAAAACAACAATCGCTAAATAAAATTAATTTAAACAATAAACATTAATTGAGAGTCGACATCAAAATGTAAGTAAAACAAATACCAACAAGTAAGCATCAGGGACATGAATCATGGATTATATAAAACAGAATTACTATCTTTTTTGATTCACTTGGACAAAATTATTTTATTAGAATTATGCAGATGCATATTCATTTTCACACTAATAAAGCAAGGTTATTTGCTGTGAAAGACATGTTTGTTATTCGAATGGCAGCATATTTCATAAAAGGAATAAGGCTTAAAAATGTAATATAAAACCTTCATTATTAGGTTACAACAAACATTACGTGGACCAATTAGCACAGATGAAGATAAAGTTGGTTTTATATTCGCACATTCACTCATTTAACTGTCTCATATTGTTTACCAAGCTAATTTAACTATTCGATCTGAATTGTGACTTCAAAACAACATTAGCACTATGTAATTGACTGTGAACATTGTACAGTACTTTAACAGTCATTGCCTGCAAATATGATTTTACTATTTAGAATTTGCAAAGAATACTGTTCTGAAACTATATTATTAAGGAGAAAGTCTGAATATCCCAATATAAAACCTTTACTTTACCACTATAAAATAATGGTATGAATAGTCATAAAAACAAAAACACCATATTTATGACACATACCCAAAAAATGAACATGACCTTAATGTAAATATACGAATAAAGTGTTGTTGAATAACAAAGTAAATTACAACTGTATTAATGATTAGGACATGAAATATGACAATAAAATAAAAATGCGGAAAATGGCAAAAGTGAAGCCGAAAGTTCTCAAGAAAAATCCTAAACCTTACCATTCATGACCTGAAAGCATAGAAAGAACAATAAAATGTTCTTCATACTGCAGTAGATATAAAACAAGGTTTCCGATGATGACCAGTAGGTATTATTTGTAAAGATCCACTCCGCTGCAACGTTATTTTTGGGTGTGTCGAAACGGTGTTACGGTTTAACTGGTGACCGTGTTAACTGGTGTCCCATTCCAGATGTTAGCTAGTCACGTTTGCAGATTGGCAGATTCGTCATTTTTTCACAGCAACAAATCATGTCCATACCAAATAAAGATTCTTATTACTTGGTGTCAGTGTCATTGTGTGCATTATTGATTTTAATATCTGTGTAGCAGAACAGTATATAACCAAAATAAATCTAAAAAGAAAAATTAGAATGAGTCTTCCACAGGCTTCGAACCCGTGTAGAGAAAAGGGTTTCGCACGCGAATCAAGCGTTTTATCTGACTGAGCTACTCAGAACTACACATTTCATGCTCTGTTTTAATATCTTTCTCAGTTAAAACATGCCTTGCTGTGGTTGTGGACCCGTGTTAATATGTTTCCGATATTAACATGTTTACATGTTGTTTAGTTACATGTACTCGCGTTAACGTGTTTCTACAAACTCTCCCGCTGATAGAATAGCTCTCTGTGACTAAACGATGCTTCATCAGTGGCTCAAACCATGTTTTTTCTTAGTTCTAGACTCAGTGTACACTCTCCGTAGAGGGGGAACTGGAATTCCAGAAGACAACAGAGACTGCTACACCGGCTATATACCATCTGAAGGACGGTTACGGCATGTGTTGTGATGTCAGCCGTCACCGTAGAAAGTCAAATCTTTCGTTACTTTTTTGGACTTTTGTTTGAAAGCTTTAGTGGCACTGCTGATACTCTTGTTTCAGTTAAATTATATATATATATATATATATATATATATATATATATATATATATATATATATATATATATATATATATATATATATATATATATATATATATATATATATGGCGGGGGTTCGGGTGGTTCAGAATTTGTCCGTTTAATTAATTTATGTAATTTAATATTGTAATGGAAATTCATTTTTAGATAAACATGTGTAGTGGAAACTTACAGCAGAAACAGCGGAGCACCTGATGCACGTACAGAATGGGCCTTATTAGGATTTGACCTTGCAAGCAGTACAAACTAGATAGAACAGTGAACACACTTTGCTTCAGTGTCTCATTCTGTAGAAACTGTCGTCAGAATGGGCATTATTAGGGTTTGACCTTGTAAGCAGTAAAAACCAGATAAAAGGGTGAACACACTTGACTTCTGTGTCTCACTCTGCAGAAACTGTTGTTGCTGTATGACTGTGACCTTCTTTGCAAAGAATAAAACTTTAAAAAGACATTCCGAGTAAGACTTTGTTTCTTGACCACAGAGAGAGCCTCAAGAAAATTGCCACTACAATATTATACATAATTATTATACATATAATTTATTTAATATTTATTGTAATAAAGTGTAATTTTTAAATAACTCTGGCCAGTAATTCGACCTCCCATGGAGCCTCAAAGCCACAATAATGAGGTAACTTTTGAATCTTTGATGCAACATCCATACTGAGTAGCGGCTATGGGTCGAAAAGAGCAAGAGAGGCAGAAAGGCAGCGGCGTCATTATGGCAAACTATTGAACATGTTCAAAAAGACTGCCAAACAGGGTAAGGCTAAAAGAGACTAGAAAAATTCTGAAGAATTCATTATTATTGTATTATTATTATTATTGTTATTATTATTATTATGTTTTAAATATTGTTTTTTATTGAAATGGCCAAACTGTGACTGAGGACAGTTGAATGTGCTGGCCAGTTTGTTTTTAGTCTAATAAATGACAGTAGGCTACAGTTTTTCCTAATGATCTATGATGTCAGAAATTTGTATTTTAAAAATTAGTCTTGTTTTAATTTTTCTTTTCTGCAAATTTTTAGGAAATATTTTTAGTACATCAAAAAGTGTGATTATGATGACATCTGACTAGCTATTCAAGCAAAACAACAAACAAGTACTGCTTAAATACTGCTTAAAACGCAGTGTTAAAATCTCATAGTTAAATAAAAAAATGGAGGTGTATAACTGCAAAAAGGGCTTTTTGAGAAAAGAGAACCACCCCTTCCACCAGGCTGGCTACGGGTTTGTATATGCACTGAAAGCACACATGTAGTTTTAATGAGTGATAATTATGCATTCTGTTTAAAATTTTCAATTCAATTCAGCTTTATTTGTATAGCGCTTTTACAATGTAGATTGTGTCAAAGCAGCTTCACATAAATGGTCATAGTAACTGGATCAGGGTAGTTCAGATTTTAGTGTTCAAGTTCAGTTCAGTTTAGCTCAGTTCAGTGTGATTTAAAATCATTACTGAGAGTCCAAACACTGAAGAGCAAATTCATCGATGGTTAGCTCTACAAATCCTAAACCATGCAAGCCAGTGGCGACAGCAACTCTTACCTGCTTGTTAAGGGTCTGTTTTAAGTAAAATAAAATTTCCCAGTGAGCAGTGATGGCTGCCAATTCACAAACAGCAATTATTCAATTAATATGAATAAGTGAAGCAGTGGCGCAGTAGGTAGTGCTGTCGCCTCACAACAAGAAGATTGCTGTTTGAATTACTTTCAAACAAAAGTCGGGTACCCAATCTAGGTTAGTCATGCAATACCTTGTTGACCTAGACGGAAGTTAACGCCCTTTCCACCCAAGTACACTTGAATCAATATCAATAGTCAGTCGGATCCCTAAAACACTATTAGTGTGCCCAATGCTCCATCTCAACTGGATTCTAGTCCGTCTACTGACCTGACGCAAGACGTGCGGAAACAAAGATACAGAGTAATCTACTAGAACTAATAATTACAGAGCAAAATATGTTCAAACATTACAATTTATTAGTCAGGTAAATGTGTATTATGCCAATTCAATCAGTCAATTCATGAACGATTAATACAAGACATCAAATTATCAAAGATAAATCCAATATTAAAAGATGCACACCTGACTTCAAAATACATAACATGGAGCTTACACTGATCTGAGTAAGCAGATTCGCCCCAAACATTTTTCAAACCTTCCCTTAAGTCGGGGGTGTCCAAAGTCGGTCCTGAAGGGCCGGTTTCCTGCTGATCTTAGCTCCAACTTGCTTCATCACACCTGCCTGGAAGTTTCTAGTATACCAAGTAAGAGCTTGATTAGCTTGTTCAAGTGTGTTTGATTAGGGTTGGAGCTAAACTCTCCAGGACACCGGCCCTCCAGGACCGAGTGTGGACACCCCTGCCTTAGGTAATCCAAGAATCCCTTCAAGGAAAGGGGTGTGTGAATAACAAAAGGCATTTGCATTTAGTGCTGCCTGTAGGAAAGGCACAGCCTTCACAGTGGTACAAAAGATGCCTGAAGTAATATATTTATTGTTTTGATTATGTCTATTTCTGAGGGATTGAGACCATTGTACCAGACATTTTAAATGACATCAAACATGATAAAGTCACTTGGGTTGATATAGAACATTCAAACTTTGAAATGACCATATTGTGTGAGTTGGGGTGATAGAACAAGGGTTTCAAATGTAAATGTAGGGGGAGCTGTTTTCCCCCCGCATTCTCACCTGCTGGGTTGTGGAGTAAATTGTCTCTATTTTCGGCTCATGTTTGAATTGTCAAGGACATCAAAATATTTGTAATATCTCAAATCTTACATAAGTATAAATTAGTTTTATTCTGACTTCATCATTACTTTGTATACAGTAAGACTTTCTGAAAAAGCAGAATGTTTATTTGTGTGTCTTTTATTTGTCCTGTATGAGATTAACAGAAAACAGACAATGGCTAAAACAATTTGTCTTTTGATTGTTTTATTGTTTTTTTTTTTTCCAGTAACAGCACAATGTGAACAGTAATATGCACTCAGCTCAAAACAGCACATATCATTGATTCAGCTTGAATAAAATGCAATAACAGTCATTAGTAAGGCCACACAAAAGAATGGTAACCCTTTACTTGAAGGGGGTGTTCATAAGACTATCATGAAACCTTCATAATCGTGACAATATGTGTCAAGATTATGAATGAGATTCATGCATACAACAGTCATTAAGTGTATTTTGCTTAGTAATATCATTTTAAATGCAAAGATTACATTATTTTACATGTCTTGTTTTGCCAACCTGACATTTTCAAATGCATCATAACCTGTCTTTGGCCTTGTCATGACAACATTATCAAGACAACATGTCTTGTCATAAATCTGTCATAAACATGACTGTTATGAGGCTGTTTTAATTGTGTCATGCATTTTATATCAGTGGCTCAGTGCTTAGCATTGATGCCTCACAGCAAGAAGGTGACTGCTTCGAGTCCCGGCTGTTTCAGTTGGCATTTAGCAGTGTGGATGTTCTCCCTGTGTTTAAGTGGGTTTCCTCAGGGGTGCTCCGGTTTCCCCCACAATCCAAAGACGTGTGCTATAGGTCAATTGGATAAGCTAAATTGGCCTTAGTGTATGTGTCTGAATGTGAGTGTGTATGGATGTTTCCCAGTACCCGGTTGCAGACTGAAAGGGCATCCTCTGTGTAACAAATATGCTGGATAAGTTGGTGGTTCAATCTGCTGTGGTGACACTTGATGAAAAATGGGACGGAGCCGAAGGAAAATCAATGAATGAATTTTATATCATTAGCAGTTTTAGCATAGCATCATTAATTGTTTATATTGTCCTCTATTAAAATGGTACAAATTTAATTTGTTGTTAAAATGTCATTAAATGCTAATTAATGACGCTGGTATACAATTATTTGACAGATTATTGTCAATTTTACTGAAAAACATTCATTCAAATTGATTGCTCCACTTATAAAAGTTAATATTCATGACACAACTATTATGCCTCACAACAATCATGTTTATGACAGATTTATGACAAGTTATGTTGTCTTGTTTATGTTTTCATGACAAAGACATCTCAACCAATGTCATATTAGCATTTCAAATGATATAACCGAGCAAATAATACTTAATGACAGTTAATGACTATCTCAGTCATATTATTGACATGGCACATTATAAAGGTGTAATAAGAGTCTCATTAACACACCCTTCATGTAAAGCGAAGATCAAAGTGATTAATCATCAACAGAATATAAAAAATCCCACTTTTACATTCACAAGTCTCAAGCATCCGTTGTGTTGCAGCCCTTAATCTTTCCCTCATGGACATTTCTGTCCACAAAATCTTGATTGTGATTCCAATTGAGTTTTTTTTTTTTTGTCTTTTTAACAAATATCCCATATCACTGTCTATAATCATATAAAATCTGTCTATTTTTGCATTTTTATGATATATTGACTTTATAAATATATTTAATTATTCAGTTATTAAATTCCAATGGTACAAATTATGGAGTTGGACTCAAAGAGGAATCAAGTTGAATCAAGTCCTTTTTTTTTGTGTATGTGTTCAAGTTGAACCACTCAGATTTTGTTTTGACTGTAGTAGTCATTGGCTCTTTGGGAGGCGCTGTTTGGTGGTTTGTGTGTATGTGTGTGTGCAAATCAAAAACAATATTCTAGCAAGTTCAGACATCCAAATTCTAAAAACTGGTTAACTTTGGTGAAATATTTTGGCTTAAGGTTGTATAAAAATCTAATAATATCAATAATAGCAATAGAAAGTAAAAGGCAATAGATTTCAAAGGTGTTTTTTGGGGGGTGTTTGTGTGTGTGTGTGTGTGTGTGTGTGTGTGTGTGTGTGTGTGTGTGTGTGTGTGTGTGAGAGTGTGTGTGTGTTTAACACAAAGCATGTTGCATAGACTAAAACTTTTATTTTGGTTTATGTTTTTTCTGCATTGCCTTGGATTTATTGATTTTTATTGGACAAATGTTATATAGATTTTAGTATTTCCCATTCCTTTGCTATGGGTGGACATTTTTGTCCAAAGGTAAAGATTAAAAAGGGTTATTTTCCGACCACTTTACATTGTTAAATTGAGTCCTGTTCTTTTTTATCTCATGGTGTAAACTTTGAAAAAGAAGCCAAGGCATGAACAGCTTAGATTAAGGTAACTCTTGTAAAAAACTTTTTGGACAAACATGTCCTAACGGAAGCTTGAGAGCTACAATAACAAAATACAGATTGAAAAGACGCTAAGGCAGTCATGTAGGACAGCATATTAACACTTTATAGTACAAACAAAAGTAAAATAGTCAAAACAGATCTCACATTCAGAGCAACAGATAATTAGAAAATATTCAGATACATAATATAGACAGATACAATAAAATGAAGTCTTGCAATGTACCACAAAACAATAACACATTTAATAATAAAATTAAGCACAGCAGCTAAATAACACTGAAGTCTTATAAATGCGTTAAACAAGTGTGGTCAGTCAGTCAGTGGCACATTGGATGGTTTTTGAATTAAACACAAATTCACGTCTTTCTGAAAAAATGAAGAAAGTGCCACGTCACTCTGATCTGACTCAAAATCAACAACTACACATGAATAAATGACCAGTTATTGTGGGAACAGCTTAGCTTAGCATGAATGCATCACATGCAAAGAGCAACAGGTACAATTTTCTTCTTAGATTAGCTTTACATCAAATAAACATTCAACTTGTTTTATGGTTGCTATCTGCATGACAGCATATTGATTTATTTTTCATGACCATACCTTTTGATTGGTTTCATTCATTTTTGTCTGAAAGGGTACTCATGGTAGACATCAAGGTATCTTTTTTGTCATCTGGGGGAAAAAAAATTAAAAATATTAACAATCAAATTAACTGTGCTGCTCTTAGTGTGAGAACTTAATTAACTTGGAAATTACAGACGCACGCACGCGGACACACACACACACACACACACACACACACACACACACACACACACATATATATATATATATATACATACAGTTGAAGTGAGAATTATTAGCCCCCTGTTTATTTTTTCCTCTAATTTCTGTTTAACAAAGAGCAGATTTTTTTCAGCACGTTTCTAATCATAATAGTATTAATAACTCATCTTTAATAACTGATTTATTTTATCTTTGCCTTGATGACAGTAAATAAAATTTGACTAGATATTTTTTAAGACACTTCTATACAGCTTAAAGAGACATTTAAAGGCTTAACTAGGTTAATTAAGTTAACTAGGCAGGTTAGGGTAATTAGGCAAGTTATTGTACAACGATGGTTTGTTTAAAAAAATTAAAAACTGCTTTTATTCTTGCCGAAATAAAATAAATAAGTCTTTCTCCAGAAGAAAAAATATTATCAGACATACTGTGAAAATTTCTTAGCTCATCATTTGGAAGAAAAAAAAAGAGAAAAAAGGTGGGGGCTAATAGTTTTGACTATCACACGAGTAGCAGTGCAATGTGGCTGGCTGTATATCGGCACTGGTGGGAGGCATGCGTTGGCTTGAGGCGATATACAGCCAGTCACATTGCACTGCTACTCATGTGATCTTGCATTTATACAACAGTTCAAAGGCATAATATGTGTATATAAAAAAAGAAAATCAAACAAGGAGAATCTCACAACCCTTTTGTATGAGGAACTACTTTCTTCCGCCATTCATTCACATCTGCAGCTGATACCAGAACAGCAGAAAATGTTGCTACTTCAAAACCGCCACTTTAGAGCTAGTGTTTGAATGATTTTCTAGCGTAATGTCTAAAGTGATGACAAAACAGGTGATTTGCTCACATTTTAGGATTATAAGGCTAAACAGCATTAAATGCCATCAGTCTACAGAGATTTTTAAGTATTTGCCTGTTGCAATTGGGAGATCACAATAATTAACCCCGAAAAAGCCTAAGCAAAGCAAACACTACCAGATTACTGTTGTGTTTGGGATAACACGTGCACAACTTCGTTCTGCAGTAGCGAAAACAGGAGAGTCATTAGAAACAGATCGTCATCTTCGGTTTTAAGACTTTAGGATGAGCCCCATCTCAAACTCAATACACTACAATTACTATGGTATAAATGCAGCACTACAACATACAAACATGAAAGATCAACTTAGAAATTCACTTGCCTGTTTAATAATGATTTGATCAGCTGTAGTTTAAAATTACGCTGTGTTTTTTCTCTAAGGGCTTATTATGCGGTCTCTGTCGCTATCTTGTGGATGGACAACATCAACTGTCTTTGTTTTGCTCAATGACAGGCTAATGGCCACTGATGCGCTGTCTCTCAGGAATTGTAAATATTTTAAAATGGGCACTATCCTTATAAATAAACTGCATAGTTGCAATCTAAACAACTACATTCTTGACTAAAAAAGCCTCAAAAGTACATTATGTTGCCCAACAACAGCAATATTTGTCAAACCGTAGAGCGTCCTCTGCTTGTTGCTGTATGTGGGCGGTGTAATACACAAGGGTGAAGGGTGAAGAGGCTGGACGAGTGGACGAGCTTAATATTTTAAAAAGTAGTTTACTAATTACAAGTACTGTACTTGATTTCTGAAATCTGTTTTCATAATCTGATGTTATTACCTAACTCTGTATGTACTCACTGTGTGTATGTGTGTCAGATTAAAAAAAAAGTTGCAATTAAACATCTACTCGTACCACTGTGGATGAAAAATAAATTATCATCTTATTCGTGCTTTTTAACGGAAAACAGAAGCGGGCTTTTTTATGTTTTGTAACATGTTTCCAACTTTCATTAGTCATACAAACTAACATACCATAATTTAATAACATGAGAAAAGTAAAAAAAAAAATGTATCTGTTGTTGTATCAGCTGCCATACTCACATAATTGAGCTTGTAGATTAGCGATCCTGCGGTAAAAGTAAATGACCAAAGCTACAATTGCAGCCACAAGAAATGCACAAATCCCTGCTACAGCACCTGAAGACCAACCCGAGGGCCCACATATAGGAGAACCTGGAGCTGAAAGAAAGAGAGACTGTCAATATTATAAAGCTGTAATAACAAGTGATTGAGTTGATTGCTAAAAAACACCATAAATCTTCAGACATTTGAGTGAAGCTGTGTATATGACGATGAATCTGATCTGAATATAAACACAGAACAATTTTTTTGAAAATGTGCTCATTTTACAGGTGCCCCAAAGTTAAACAGTTGAGTTGTACCCTCTTTGAATCAATTCAGCTGATCTCTGATCTCTACTTTTAGCTTAGCATAGATTATTGAATCGGATTAGACGATTAGCATCATCTCGCTCAAAAACAATTTCCAATTTGAAGCTTGACTCTTCAGTGGTTATCATCTACTAACACTGACGGAAAATGAAAAGTTGCTATTTTCTAGGCTGATATGATTAGGAACTAGGCATGGGCCGGTATAAGATTCTGACAGTATGATAACCTTGGATATAAATTTCACAGTTTCACGGTATTACGGCATTGAGATTACTGCTCTAAAATATATATTATTTTTAAAGTGTCTGGGTAAAAAACTAAAACTTTTTTCCCTTTGTACACAATATATTTAAATTTGGGGAACATTTAAGGTATTTTGGAGCAGTAAACATGTCAGGCTAAAAAAATCTAATTAATTATAGACTTCTGCTGTCTTCATTTGTTTCAATAACACAGTTAAATCACGGACACTTCTGCCTCCATCCAGTAGAGGGTGCTGTTGTCTTAAATCAGACCGTAGTGTGCACATTGAAGAAGTTATAGGTGAAGTGTTTAGCGTTAAAAAGGAAAGGACTTTGGAGTGCTCTCTGTTAAGACTATCGTAAAGGCAGTTAAAAAGTTTTTTTCTGACTTTTAGCTCCTGGCTGATGAAGGGCACAAGGTATTGTTGATATGTTAATCAGAGAAATTTAAAAAGACTGTTTATTGTGAAAGTTTATAGTTGTTAATGGTCTTTTGGTTAGCATTTAATTGTTGTTAGCACATATAAAAGGATTTTGAGTTTCAGTGTTATCGATATTATTTGTTAGTTTTTTAGAAAAGCCATGTCATTTATTTTTTATTATAATTTGCTCTACAAATGGGACATTAACAGCCATTAAGGTCTTTATTTTGGTCATTTTATGTGTTTTAGATTTATCTTTCTAAAATTAACATCACTAATTGAGCTAAAATTAATTAATCGTTAAAGCTGTTTATATTGGAGTCTAATTGTAATTTATAAGGTCATAAATGCTTTATCTGCATTAAATATTGCCATTGTTAGTGTTATAGCAATTCAAATTATTTAGACTTATCCCTATAAAGTTAATTACATTTATATTTTATGCCTGTACAGTGAATTTGAGACTGTAAATGTGTATTTATCAGTTTATTGGCTAGTTATGAGCATTTGTTTAACGTCATTTCAAGGATATGTGTAATGAATATTATTTGTTTCTTTGTTTCTTTTATTCAGCTCTTACGATGATTTATTTTGAAGATTAAAAACTTTATAAACATCAGTCCCTGAGAGTAAAGTGCATCTGTTCAGCTGGGAATGCTACACAGATTTTTTTTTTTTAAATTTAAAACAGCATCTTTGGATATTTGTTTCTGCCAGAGATACTGCTGTCCTAAAAAACAAACAAAAAAATTAAACCAAAAAAAAAACTTACTTATACCTTAGGAATAGTATTACAGAAAATTTTTACAGTTTTAAAACCTTGACTTTTCCAAACTGCGGTATACCTTTGAACACGGTTATTGTCCAATGCCAATTAGGAATTATACTCACATTAGGAACATCACACAACACAAAACCACGAGAATTGTCAGGCACTAAAACAATATACTTTCTAATCTGAGAAGAAGATCAGCTACTGTAGGAAACCAGTTTCGATCATGCATTCTCTGCTCTCAGCTTTACCTTCTCCACCAGAGCAGCTCTACACAGAATGTCTAAGTTTTTAATACGGTGTATCTTGTGGGTCTATAATTATGTTTGGTGTCATTTTAAATGTCTCTGTGTGATCGGTAAAGTGGTTTTAATTTCACTGAAATATTTTACTATTTCCCTTTTATCAGTTAATTTGGGTTTCAGCTTTGAAAAGATCTTTGCCAGCTGTTCCACTCCAGGGAAAAAGGTCTTCACATCAAGTCATGACCAGGCAATGGCTTGGTGAAGCTTTTACTGTCTTGAATTTATGATGATTTGAGTATTTAAGGGAAATGTGCAGACGTGTCTGTGGGATCCTGTAGACAGGATACCCTGTTGCAGTGTTGAGTCTTTGAGCTCTGCATTAAGTCATATATGCTGCAACATATTTCTACATGGTCAGGTATTCATCTCTAACTCTTAAATTAATCTTTGGGTAACTAATGTTGTACGTTTCTGAATTGGCTGATTTTGTTTAATTATGTGAACTGGAATGGAAAATCTTTGCCTGAAAAATAAATGTAAAATTCTTGTTCAACTCTAATATCCACTGAAATCACTTAAATCTAGTAGATTGTTTCAGCTGATGTTTCCGCAGCCTACAACCAGGATTAGTCATGGATTCAGGCTCAATGGATCCAGCATAGTGACCTGTTGATTTCTGACAATTACTGACTTAGTATGATATAATCTAGGGGCTAGATCAAACATTGTTTATGTGCGAGCAAGCATGGGGCGGCCTATTATTATTTAACGGAAATTAGCTTACAGTTATATTCCCTATCTAAGAACCAGAACTGGCGAGGATGTGTCCGTGAGCTGATGTAACTGGCCAGCATACTGAGTCTAAGGGCCCTATCATACACCCGGCCCAATGTGGCGCAAGGGGCGGCACAGTAGTCTTTTGGTAGTTTCAGCTTGGCGCAAGAGTCGTTTTGAGGCGTTGCGCTACGCTGTTTAAATAGCAAATGCATTAGTGCTCGTTTTTGCACCCATAGGCGTTCTGGTCTAAAAAGGAAGGCGTTCTGAGGCGAACCGCTGGCACGTTGCTATTTTGAGAAACTATAATAGATTTTTCATTAGACCAAAACTAACCCGGTCTAAACTCCAGCGCAGAGTTACACCTCACTTACACACTGCTTAATACACACAAGAGAGCAATAGGCAAATATCTTTACATATGAAAAAATGTAAATATTAAGGATATATATAGGATATAATAAGAATAGATATAGGACATAAATATAAAGGATGAAAATATTACAAAACATATTATTTTCTAGCCTACATAAATATGAAAAACCACTGCTTTTATGTCTTCTTCATCTCGGGAGGCTTTTTCAGTTCATTCAGAACAATTTGCTTTTGTATAATGTTATTATTATTAGCAGTATTATTTATTATATCCATATTTATATTTGTTTTATTAAAAACAAGCTTAGATTTGCCCACCTGTCAGGTTTTAGACCATATGGGGCACAGCATGTGTTTTAGGATATCACTCAGGTTTTTGAGCACATTTTGTTATTTTTCATTTATCCATTTGCTGGAAATTAGAACTAATTTAGAAAATGAAACTGTTTTGAAATGAATATTTGCGTTTAACAAACAAAATTAATTATTTATAGACTGATGTCTGTGCGTAAAGGTTTCCTTATCCAAGAGAGAAAGTGAAAGTGATCCATTATCTCTCATGCTCACGCAGTAGATGCTCTGTTTAACAATTTTCTGTTTAAAAAAACTGTCAACCGTTAACTGTTTGCTTGTGAAATGCTCAGTTTTTCCACTTAGACTTACTTTGCGTCCTGTAAATAGCAAATGCGCTTATGGCGAGACACAGCTGGCTCTTAAAGGTAATGGGAGATGAGACTCTAATTGGTTTATTCTCAAAACACACCTATAACTCATTAAAAAAATAAACTCAACACTTTTAGACCATGCGCCGATGCGCAAAGCGGATTTTCCCGTCCTTAAATTAGCAAAAATGCGTTCTGACACGCCCTGAAAGCGTTTGCGCCCTGCGTTTTGCGCTCTGCGCATGAACCGTCAAAATAGAGCCCCTCTGTGACTTCGGGTAAACGATGAACCATTAACTGAAAATAAGGATTTATTAGGTAATCGATCTAAATCAGACCAAATCACAACCTATAAGGTGATCAGTTTGAATTAGATTAGTCTAAATTTGAATTATTATAAATTGGAGTCAAATTAAATTCGGAGTTGAAAACAATTTTAAATACATTTCAACAAATAATTTTTTTTTCACACGTGCTAAAAAGGCTTACACCAGGCGTGTCCAAACTACGGCCCGCGGGCCATCTGCGGCCCGCAATCGGTTTTGTGGTGGCCCGCGAGGATTTTAATAATATCAATAGAATCTGGCCCGCTATACAAAAATGAACGTAATTCAATAAATAACCACCGGGTGTCGCTATTACATGCATTCAATTAAGCAGCAGTTCTTGTTATGATCTATCTATCTATCTATCTATCTATCTATCTATCTATCTATCTATCTATCTATCTGTCTGTCTGTCTGTCTATCTACACACAGTTGAAGTCTGAATTATTAGCCCCTCTTTGATTTATTTCTTCTTTTTTAAATATTTCCTAAATTATGTTTAACAGAGCAAGGACATTTTACAGTATGTCTGATAATATTTTTTCTTTTGGATAAAGACTTTTGTTTTATTTCGGCTAGAATAAAAAGCGGTTTAAATTTTTTATGAACCATTTTAAGGTCAAAATTATTAGCCCCTTAAGTCTTCAGAACAAACCATTGTTATAATATAACTTGCCTAATTACCTTAACTTGACTAGTTAACTTGATTAACCTAGTTAAGCCTTTAAATGTCACTTTAAGCTGTATAGAAGTGTCTTAAAAATATCTAGTCAAATATTATTTACTGTCATCATGGCAAAGATAAAATAAATCAGTTATTAGAAATGAGTTACTAAAACTAATATGTTTAGAAATGTGTGGAAAAAATCTTCTCTCCGTTAAACAGAAATTGGGGAAAAAATAAACGGGGGCTAATAATTTAGGGGGGCTAAAAATTCTGACTTCAACTGTATTTATATTTATATTTATATATATATATATATATATATATATATATATATATATATATATATATATATATATATATGCGTGTCTGTGTGATGTGTAAAATTTGGCCCGCGACAACACTTGTTTTTTTGCATCTGGCCCTCGGCCCAAAAAGTTTGGACACCCCTGGCTTACACGCATTTAACCTTCACTAATACTGTTACTACTGTCATAGAAATAATAGATGGACCTTTACAATTAACTTGCATTCACTGACACATGACAGCCATGTTAGGGGTATAGGCATGTTCACAGATAATACATCAAATAAAAAACAATTGTCCTCCAACAAATAAGCTAATCTTATTTTACAAACAAGCATTTTGAAAAGTATTTTTTACCAAGAGAAAGTGTTAGTGTGATCACTAGTAGGAAGAGCTTCCTCTGAAACCTTCATTTTATTTCTTAATTGAAGAATTCAATAAAATAACAAGAGAGTGAGTAAATTGTCAAGATTTTTTAAACTCTTATCACAGATTTGTTCTACTCACCGCCATAAACAGCAACAGTGAATTTCTTGTGTATGGAGTATCTGCTTCTTATGATCTTCAGATCATAAAATCCAGAGTCTGTTCTTCTGGGATTTATGATGGTCAGAGATCCAGTTTTCATGTCCATATTCAGTCCATCTTTCAAATTCCCACCAGGAGTCAAGTCAGTGTCTTCAAACCTCCACTGTATTAAATCATTGACCTGTATTTTAGTACCAGTCTGCAGCGTGACTAAAGCCCCCTCCTCCTCTATGATCAGTGATTTAAAATCACCTGTAGGAACTGCAAACACACAATGAGAACTGAGCAGTTACTTAAACGCAAAGAAAAAAACTCACTGACAGTAATTTCAGTTATCATCTCTTACTAAATCTAACAATACATTTAACAGATCAAGAAGATGTATTTTAGATCTAACAATTGATTCGGTGTTTGCTGAGCAGAACACAATAATGAAAAATGATCTGTAACAAATGTAGCTTCTTTGATGCATGTAGACATTCCTAAATGGTTCTTTTACATTCACAAAAACAATGAGGAAAACAGAAACTGCACAAATAAAAAGGGCAGCAAAAAGTTTAAAGTGTTTACATTAATGATTCAATGATGTCTTCAATCAATAACACACTAAATTTGATATAAAAGAAAATAGCCATACTAAAGTTTAGTTAGAATAAAATTCTATTTCCCACTATTGTTTAGCTTAATCGAATTTTAGTTCTTAGAATTAGTTTTTCCTACTATGTAAGTCAATGGGGACAGGATTCAGCTTACAGCTAAATATCTTCAGAAAAAAGAAACTCAAGGTTTTGGTTTGAGGTAGAGTAAATAGTAAGAAAATATATATTTTTTTGGGTGAACTATCTCTTTAAATATATTATCTTTTTACTTCCTTCCGCATATATATATATATATATATATATATATATATATATATATATATATATATATATATATATATATATATATATATATATATATATTTTTTTTTTTTTTTTTTCGGCTTAGTCCCTTAATCAGGGGTTGCCACAGTAAAATGAACCTCCTCCTTCCTTCCGCAAATTTTACTGTGTTATTCAGCTGTTACCACTATGACATAAATAAAGCCTTGTTGTTTTAAGGATAGTATAAAGTATAAATATTTCAAAGACTAATGATTTTGAGTTTGCTGCACTGTGATCCTTAAAGTCTTATGATAATAAGGACATGACACATACAGTAACTCTTTTACACTGATATTGTTGGTGTCTGACCCATGCACCAATTCCATTTTTTTTAATAACATTAAGCAGCCCATAAGGCAACTGTATCAATATTTGACTGTAATTAACCAAATGCCATAATTTAAAAATTGTAATTTTATGTATTTTGCAATTTGTAAAAAAGTGTGTATTTACACAATATTGGTGTGCCTGCAAGTTAATGTCATTAAACATGCACTTCAGTTCAGTAGTTCTCTTTTGGCTTTTGTGATTGAAACTAGTGATGTGCGCAAGCAGTCGACAAATGAGGTGCACATTCTCAACCAGCTAGTTGATTATTAAAACACTTGAAAATCACAAATTGACAGAAGTGTCGAAAATTTAAGAAAGCATCAATTTGAATCATTCATTCAATTTCTTGTCGGCTTAGTCCCTTTATTAATCTGGGGTCGCCACAGCGAAAAGAACCGCCAACTTATCCAGCACATGTTTTACGCAGTGGATGCAACCCATTACTGGGAAACAATTTGAATCAAAACATGTAAACAATGCAATCTGTGAGTGGAGTCTGGAATTACACCAACAGGACAAAGCAAAAATTAGAAACTAATTTGGGGCAAAAGCAGCACAAGCAATGTTTGTCAGGATTCTGCCACTTCAGTCTTGTTAATTCTTGTTTTGATGGCAGAGTCCAGACACCAGTTCTGTCTTGTATGTATGTGGGCACTCATACTGTCTTGGTCTGTGTCTCTAGTCGTTGTTGTGAATGTGCGGTCTCGAGTGAGCCGTGCGCTCTTGTCTTTGTAGTGAGTGCACACGCGCCAGTGGAGGCTTAGTTCGCACGTGCTTGCTAGCGCTTTTGTTTGTTAGGTCTGCAGTGTGTGGTTTCATTTTCAGCGTCTCAGTCTAGTTGGTTTTAGTAGGCACTGGGATGAAACATGCACGTTGCATGTGTGAGTGCACGGTGAGTGTTTTTATTCATTGTGTACTCATGTCTTGCGTTCCGTTTGTGTTGGTGTTGTTAATGCACATGGCCTGGTGATTACATTGTGGCCGCATGCTGAGTGTTGTCTTGTGAACACGTGGTTAATGAGTTCTCTCATTGGCTGCGTGTTCTAGTCTTGTTTTCAGAACACATGGCTTGTGTTGCTTTTGTGTCATGGGTTTCTGTCTATTGTCTAGTCCCACACTTCTTGTTATGCCAGTATTAGTTTATTCAGTTCACCTGTTTTTTTGTTAATTCTTTCTGCTTATAGTCTCCTCGTGTCTGCTGTCCAGTTTATCATCGATTATTGCCTTGTCCTGTTGTGTCCGGCCTAGCTCTTCCCTGCCAGTCCAGCCCAGTCTAGTCTGTTTTTGCCTTTAAGGCCGCATTTACACAGCACTGTTCAAGTGACTCAATTCTGATTTTTTTTTTCTCCCATGTGGCACAGATCGGATATGGCCCATGTACGTGCAAGCAGGAACAAATCACATGGATTCCGATTTACTCAAATCAGATTCAGGCCTTGTTCATATGTGGAAATTTATCCGATATGAATGGGATCTGTGTTCTCGTGCCTGCAGTGTAAGCAAGTAGATCGGATTTTCACCTGTCAATGCGAGTCGCGCGTCATTAAAAACTGTATCGAATGACGTCAAGTCTGACACTTTCATTTCAGAACAGACTTCAGCAGAGTCCCAAACCTGAAACCTCATACACAAGGACTTGAATAGCCCTTATATTGTCATATAGCACAGGTATTTAAGCATGTTAATGAGAGCGAGAGAGCGCAATGTCTGCCACGCAACCAATATAAACTAATATAAAACTAGTGCATTCATCACGTGCATAAATCACACCATGGACATTACATTAAGATGCTTAAAGGTTTAAAAAGCCTATATATCAAAAGAAGATGGACAAATGAGAACCTGTCATAAACTTTAGTAAAACAGCTTGTCAAATGCTACGAACAGATTACACACAGGAATAGAGAAAAGAGCACTTTTTAATTAGTCAGCACCCGCTCTTTTTTTTTTTCCTGGTCATTGCGCCTTTGCTGTGTGCTGTGTAAATGCAGACGATCGGATACAAGTAACTTTTAAAAGATGATGTAAGCAGATCATCAAAAAAAATCAGATAGTCACAAAAATCGGAATTGACCATCAAGATCTGCTTTGTAAATGCAGCCTTTGTTAATGTTTTCCCCCTCTGGGATGTTTTTGTTGCTTTTTGTCTTTTTTTTTATTGTATTGTTAATAAAACCCATCTAAGTTACAGCAATAAAGTCCTCGATCCCTTTTCCAACACCGAACGTGACAATGTTGGAGTTGGGGGATCAGTTTGTCTGAGTTCCTAATGATGGACCGCACAGCTCCTAACAGAATCACTGACTATAATGAGCTTTATTGTTTTTAGTTATATTGGTCATGCTGCTCACATCTGATGTTAATGAAGTTAATGAAAGAAAACGTAATAAATTAATAGTATTAAAATAACTAAATTAATCATATTGCATTTTTACAATTACTAAGCCTTACAACAAATGCGCCAAGTTCAGTCGTTTACAGTTCTAATATAAATACGTATCACTATATTGACGGACTCACCAATGACGGTCACGTTGTATGACTGGTGTAAGGTGTATCCGCTGCTGCTGATGATGTCAACTTCATAATCTCCATCATGTTCAGTTCCGATGTTTGCGATGGTCAGCGATCCAGTCGTATAATTCAGAAGTAGTTTGTCTTTGAACCTCTCATCAGTATCATCATAAATAAAGATGTTTCCAGTCTTCATTTCAGCTATAGTAGAGTTGTGATGTTTAAACCTCCACTGTATTGCACTAATTCTCTTCATATCAGGAAGACCGGTGAGTAAAGTGATGTAATCTCCCTTTACCACTGATATGGTTTTCACAGAGTCATCAGACACAACTGGAGAAGAAAAAAGGAAGAGTTACTAAGAAGAAAGATTCATGCTGTAATGTAATGAATCACATGAACCAATTCATCCAACATAATAACAAATGAGAGACTAAATTATTATTTATTTTTTCTAAAAAGAAACTGTTAATCTTTGTAGATGATCTGAAATTTATGTTACCACAGTATTTTCAATGGAGTTTCTGTGCTCGTCTGTTGATCTTGACGACGCTTATGTTCTAAAGGTCTTTCATCTCATTTTACACTTGAACAACTAAATGAATGCTTGCGTCTATTTAACTGATTGCATTTTAATTACATTACTACATTTGCACTGTAAAAGGAAATTAAATTGATAATAGTCATATAATACTTTTAAGACGGATAGTCGAGCTCCAAAGGAGGACTGCAATTTTTCATTAATTCTTAGGGCATATGACAGAGGGCACAAAGTTTCAGTGTATTATAAATGGTTAGTGGCAAAGATGGGATGTAGTTTCTATTCTGCTCCTAATACTGATTGGAGTAAAGAGCTAAATTGTAAATTTATCGATGAACATTGGAAAAAAATTGCCAAAAGAATCGAATTGCCAAGGAATTTATGAATACGCTTAATACAATTACAAATTTTGAATCGTTTTTCTTGGAATCCGAGTAGGCTTTACAGGCTTGGGTTGAAGGACTCTGCTAAATGCTGGAGATGTGAAAGCGAAAAAGGAGACTTGTAACTGCCCTGTGGTCCTGTTCTAAAATACAGGAATTCTGGTTTAATTAATGAATAATTACATTCAGGATGTTTCTGGATGCTGCTTTTCATTTTGTCCTAACATATATGTACTGGAAGACCCGTTCGTGTTGGGATGCTTGTTCAAACTAATTTAAAATAAGCTAAATCAACACAATTCTTGAGATTTCATTGAGACAGCTTAATTTTTTTATGTTCAATCCACATAAATGTGTTAAAAGTGTTAAGTTAACTTAATCAATTTGTGTTTGTGGATACCTGCATTTTTACAGTGTGTCTGTGTGGATTCAAATAAGTTTATTGATTGGAAGACAAATCATTATGAGGGGATGGCGTTCAGCAGGTCCATTATCATTTCAAGAATGGGTTACAGAACTGGGGAAGGTGGCAGCATATGAAAAAATTACATGTAGATTACTTGATAAACTGAATGTTAATTAGAGAAAAGTTCAAGTGGCCTGCGCTCACTTTAAATATAAGGTCTGTGACAATTACAATATTGAGACACAGGTGGAGCTGTCGCGCTTCACCCTAGTCTAGTCGCTTTAACACTGCACGCGTCATGACTATTTTTGGGAGAACATACTCATGTGAACAAATGTTCCCTTAACCAAAACATCCCACAGATCCCGGCTCACAAACCACCATATTATGTCTGTAATGAAAGTAGCCATGGCAAGGCACATTACACCAAGAATAGATGAGATTGTTTCTATGAAAAGATGCAAGGTGTCTGGTAAGAGTTAAAAAATCCCTAATTTGTGTCCAAGTGTCCTTTGGAGCAAAATAGTCTAAATATTACAATTTCTAACCATTAATTTTTGTATAGGCTTAGGCTACCATTTATCTACAATAACCTACTGCAACGAGCACACACATGCCACGTCGCCCTGGTCGCTAATCCAACCCAGCTGGACCATCATCAGCACAGGATCGCTCACAGCTGGACGTCATCAAGCGGAGAGGCATATAAACCAAGCCCACGCCAGAAGAAGACGAGCTTCATTCCTCTAATGACTCCCTGCGCTAATGCTTGTCTCTCTGTCTCTCCACAGCAGACTTCAGCTCGTGACGATCCCACACCCGACTACTCACTGTCCTTCACTTACTTCCCGGAGCACCAGAGCACCTCACCTTGAAGAAGAGCACCGTTTGCACACCATTCACATTGTAAATAAAGCACCCTCCGGGGACTTGTCTGTAAACTTATCCAACTGTGTCGCTGTTTTCCCTCTGCCTCGCTACACTACTAATAAATATATTGCTTTATTTTTCCCCCCTCTGAAATTCACAAGTTCAGTTGTAGGCATCGGCAGTTGGCATGGATTATTTCATGATTAGGTTGCCTTTTTAAAGCTAATTCAATAATACATTATCAGAAACCATCAATTGCTTTATACAATGTGGTATATCAGCTGCTGGCTTTTTGTTTTATCATCAGTTTTTCTGAATATGAAATAGTTAGACTACTGTTCTATGCTATTTTAACGGAGGCTAGCTAGTGTGTGCTGTGCAGGTAAACCTCACTCCTCTGACCTCTAAAGGTGCTCTAGCGACACACACTAGAGGCCATGGTCTTTAGCCTCCTTGTTAGAGCAACCGAATCCTATGCGGAAGATCGCCGGTTCGATCCCAGCTCGGAGCAAGATAGGCGGTGTAGGACCAGCAGGGTTACACTAGCCTACTGTACTGTTTTATGCTTATATTGGTTAGAGACCATATTTCATGTTTTGATAGAGATAAAATCTACTGTGACATAAATGTGGTCTAAATTAAACATGAAACCTTACTATTTTGATAAATGTGGTTTAATGAAGTGTTATAGAGATGTCATACGGTTGTTAATACACTTTTATTTTCTCCAATAAATACATTTTGAAAATGCGCATGCACAGCCCCTGACTTTATTCAAAACACTCAGTGCGGCCCTTACCAAGTATGAATTTGACACCCCTGATCTTGCCTTTTGCTAAAGAAAAAACAATAAATGAAGCCCTTCAGTCGTATACAACAGCTGCTGATAAACATGTTGAGCTTTTATTCTATAAGAACAATCAAATGGATATATTTTAACGCATATACATGTAATCAAACACTGGTGTATTTTTTTATTGTCCCTCTAATTTTAAAAAGATACAAGGCACCTCTTCATTTTGAGATTTGAAGTTTTAGCACTGTAAAAACATTTGGAAAAAAAGTTAACTATAAATTTCAAATGTGTATACTCACCACTGACTTTGAAACTCTTTTTGACGCCGTTTTCGTTAGACACTTCATAATCACCAGAGTCTGCTGTCATGATGTTTTTGATAGTGAGATCTCCAGTCTGATTATCCATCCTTAGTCTGTCTTTGAATTTCCAATCAAGCACATCCTCATATACTTTACTTGTTTTGGCTTTTCTTTTAATTCTAGCAATGAGGTCGCTTTGCGGTCCAAACCTCCAGTCTATCACATTACCTTCCTGTATATTAGGATCAGTGTAGAAAGTGACTGAATCTCCACTTTTCACTGTTACCTCCTCAGCAAACACACCTGAAAACAAAGATGACAGTTCCGTTACACAGAATCTTTCCTGATTATAAAACACTGTCAGAATACAAATAATTTAGACTTGTCTAATACATTTAATCATCTAAAATTTTGTTCATGATTACTTTGAGAACATTTTGCCACATATCTGTAATATATTTTGAAAACAGTTTCTTCAAGCTCAAACGAATTTTGCTTTAAAGGACTGTTGTTAATGAAAACACCTGCATCATACATGCTTCAATATGTGTGTAATAAACAAAACCATGCTCATTTAGAATATTTCTGTTATCCCAAAGCTGAATTTTTGGCATCATTTTCCTAGTGTCATTTGAGTCACATAATCCCTCAAAAATCATTCTAATATGGTGATGATCAAGAAATTATTGCTTTTATTATCAGCATAGAAAATTACTGTGCTGCTTCAAAATTAGGCAGAATATAGAAAAACAAGCATTTCTTTTTTTCGGAGTAAAAAATTAGGTGCCTGAGAGAGACCATTTGTGCTACAAATGAAAAAACTGAAAAATACTAACACATGAGAAAACAAATTTGACAAAACACATGGCACAGCACATCCATGACTTCATTTAATTTTGAATTCAGTTTTTAATACTATGAATGTTTTCAAATGTGCTGATTGTTTTGTTTTCTCTTTCCAAAATTTTGCTTGCACTTCAAAGTGTGCAGGTACCAATCCGAGCAGGTACCAATTGCGAGCACCCTGTAGTGTTGGACGATCTAATGGTACTAGAAAAGAATCGCAACACTGCGCTTTTAAAAATAATATTATACCTCATTTTATTAGTACTGGTATTTTAAGAGGAACTGCTATAGTTGCTATTGATCGACAATAGGGGGAGTGTGAAGGCAGCGCACTGCTTCTATGGCATATTTAGTGCCTGTCAAATGTTGTATTTCCACTTAGAATTGACATCACTGCAAAGTACACTTGGCGACTATAACAGACAAAGTGATTAATACTCAGAAGTCTGGCAAATTATCAGTAATTTTTATTCGTATTATTTGTTCTGTTTATATTTTTTTAACTGACCAATAATGTGTCAAGCACCAAGTTCTATCACAAAAAAATTTGACTGACTGATTTCACATATGATCACGTAAAGCTTCTTTTTTTCTGAAAGCACAGGCACTTAGTGTGTATAAATTTTGATTACACAATAGTGCTCACTATTTAAAAGAAACAGCTTTATGAATAAAAAAAGGAGTAAAAATGAAAACTGTAGTACATATAAATTATTAACCTGCGCGCTAGTTTGCTAAATTATACTAACATCTTATTTGTAAACTCTCTTGTTTGTCAATTTGCTCTCTTGTTTTTTTTCAGTCATAGTATTTATTCATACATTCATTTTCTTTTCGGCTTAGCCCCTTTATTAATCCGGGGTCGCCATAGTGAAATGAACCGCAGATTTATACAGCATATGTTTTACGCAGTGGATGCCCTTCCAGCTGCAACTCGTCTCTGGGAAACACCCATACACACTCATACTCTACCGACAATTTAGCCTACAAAATTCACCTTCACTATATGTCTTATATATTTGGACTGTTGGGGAATTTGGTGCACCGGGAGGAAACCCACGCAAACGCAGGGAGAACATGCCAACTTCACACAGAAATGCCAACTGACCCAGCCTAGGCTCGAACCAGCGACCTTCTTGCTGTGGGGCCACAGCACTACCTACTGCACCACCGTGTTAATGTCAAGTCTCCATTTTGTTATTACCAACAACTTAATTTATTGTCGTTATATTTACATTTATTTCTATATTTATTGTCAAGTTATGTAGGCTTATCAAACATGTCAACATGTAGTCTATTCTAGATGTTTATTTTGAACGTATGTTAGTCATGCAATATGATTTAATGCTTTTAAGTCTTTGGTATTTTATTTCAGCATTGCATAAAACATGTATACTGGGTACTTGTATAAGAAAAGCATCAATATGACCCGCTGGAATAACGACGGCCAACATGCTACGTCTCTGGTCTTATGTTATAAACTTGACGCAAATGGAGAAAACGCTTAACTCGATATTTTGCACTCTATTTATGGAATTAGGGCTCGTTTTTTTTACAGTAGTTAATGTTAATTGCAAGTCAAATCTCACAGAAATTTGGGTTTATTTGACCCATGTTTAGGTACATAAAGCCGTTCTTCACGTTAAGCGTTTTAGAATGCCCACAACCCATTAAGCCAAACGTAGCCACCTTTCACTCAGTCTTCACTTTGTAAGTTAGCACAACCGTGTTTCATTTAATTTAATTGGAAATTCTCCAAACTGGAAGAGCAAACCTTGTCAAGCAAGCAATATTTTACTTGCGAAAAAAAGAAAAGACAAACCTTTATCAAAAGTGAAACCGAAAGTTCTTAAAATGCGAACCAAATCTAATCTTACCTTCCAAAAACAGCGAGAGCAGAAGGAAAAGAAGAACGTTTCCCATAATGTAGTATACTTTATAGCCCAATAGTTTCGAAGTTGATCTGTCGATTATATTTGTAATTTCTGCTTATTTGCGTTTGGGTGCGGTGTTACGGTTTAACTGGTGACCGTGTTAACTGGTGTCCCTTTCCAGATGTAAGCTATTCACGTTTGCAGATTGGCAGATTCGTCACTTTTTCACAGCAACAAAACATGTCCATACCAAATAAAGATTCTTATTACTCGGTGTCAGTGTCATTGTGTGCATTATTGATTTTAATAGCTGTGTAGCAGAACAGTATATAACCAAAGTAAATAAAAAAATAATTAGAATTTACATGTCTTTAACAGGATTCGAACCCGTGTAGTGAAAAGGTTTAGCACACGTATCAATCAACTTATCTAACTGAGCTACTCAGAACTTCAAACGAAGCGGTCTGTTTTAATATATTTGTCAATTAAAACATGCCTTGCTGTGGTTGTGGACCCGTGTTAACATGTTTCTATCGATGTTAACATGTTTACATGCTGTTTAGTTACATGTACTCGCGTTAACGTGTTTCTACAAACTCTCCCGCTGATAGAATAGCTCTATGTGACTAAACGATGCTTCATCAGTTGCTCAAACCATGTTTTTTCTTAGTTCTAGACTCATGTCTACCTGTGCCTTTGGAGTCATGTTAACTCGTGACCCATGCTCATACATGTAACGTAAATAAAGATTTTATCCAAAAAATGAATACAATGACGATATTATTATGCAACATATTATGTCTAATATATGTAATATATATTTCATATATAATATTATGCAACAGAATATTAGAATATTATGCAATCAGAATATAATAGTCCCATTGACTCGTGTTAGTCTGTGTCTACAAAGTTACACGAGCTGATATTTTCTCAGAATAGCTCTAAATGACTACGTTGTTCGGCTAAATAAGCATACGTTATAAATCGCAGTCCCCCCATTTTATTTTAAAGAGAATTTAAAAAAATCAGGCTGCATAAACAAAACTCGTATGTGGATTCGAACCTACTAACAAAAGAGACTCATGAAATGGAACATACGTTCTAACTAATTGAGCTATCAAGCATGCTTAGCAGCTTATAATCATTTTATCGTATGTAGCCAAATCATGTTCATAAGTACCTTGATACAGATGAAAAAACTTTTTATCACTTTTTAAAAAAAAAAGTGCACATCTAAAAAAAAAAGTTTTTTCTAGCACCGCAGGAAGTGAAAAATATCCGACTTTCTGTTGGGTTTGAGATATGGCTGAAAGTTAAAAGTAGTTTAAAGTCTTAAAGCAGTTTTAAGTTAAAAGTAGTTTAAAGTCTTAAAGCAGTTTTAAGTTAAAAGTAGTTTAAAGTCTTAAAGCAGTTTTAAGTTAAAAGTAGTTTAAAGTCCTAAAGCAGTTTTAAGTTAAAAGAAGTTTAAAGTCTTAAAGCAGTTTTAAGTTAAAAGTAGTTTAAAGTTTTAAAGCAGTTTTAAGTTAAAAGTAGCTTCAAGTTTTAAAGTAGTTTTAAGTTTATGTTGTTAACATGATTCTAGCCCAAATTAGCATGTTGTTAGCATGATTCCAGTATGAATTAGCATGTATTTAGCATGATTCCAGCATGAATTGGCATGTTGTTAGCATGATTCTAGCATGTAATAGCATGCTGTTAGCATGATTCTAGCATGAATTAGCATGTTATTAGCATGATTCTAGCATGAATTAGCATGTTACTAGCATGTTGTTAGCATGATTCTAGCATGAATTAGCATGTTACTAGTATGATTCTAGCATGTTACTAGCATGATTCTAGCATGTATTGGCATGTTACTAGCATAATACTAGCATGAATTAGCATGTTACTAGCATAATTCTAGCATGTATTAGCATGTTATTAGCATGATTCTAGAATGAATTAGCATGTTACTAGCAAGATGGATGGATGGATGGATGGATGGATGGATGGATAGATAGATAGATAAAACAGTAGATAGATAGATAGATAGATAGATAGATAGATAGATAGATAGATAGATAGATAGATAGATAGAAGCAATTTGAAAAAGGATAGATAGTTTTGAGGTCACAAAGTTAGATCTAATGTTAAGTCAATGACAGTCTTTTGCAATGGAAGTCTATGGGACAGTTGTTGCAACAACCAAAAAAGAAAAATTTAAGAAATTGGGTTCACTGTAAAGTTGAAATTATTAAATTCTGTTCTTTAAAAGGCTGCTGGTGGTAAAAAGGCTACAGGTATAAGTGAAACTGCAATGTGGCCGTTTCTGTCTGTAATTTATTTATTCAGAATGTCAGAGTGTGATCCTGAGAAATGCTGTGTGTTGTTCAGGTGTGTTTGCTGATTCAGGTGTACTGAAGTCAGTGATGGAGGGAGATTCAGTCACTCTGGAGTCTGGTGTTGCTGAACTAAAGGAAGAAGATGTGGTGACGTGGCTGTTTGGACCTAAAAAAACTCAAATAGCTGAAGTGGATACAGATGCTGCAATCTCCTCCACATCTGATGGTGATGCTGTGGGATTCAGAAACAGACTGAAGCTGGATAATCAGACTGGATCTCTGACCATCATGAACACCAGAATAGCAGACTCTGGAGTTTATCAACAAACCCTCAGCGGCAAGACAAAACCAACCACACTCAACTTCAGAGTTACTGTATACGGTGAGTCTCAATCACAGGTCTGTTCTCCTTGTCTGAGTACTTCTCATTATTAGTATTAGTATTATTAGTGTATTGAAAAATTGAGCTTGGATAGCAATAACATTTGTGCAACTTTTTTTTTATTTGCATGTTTTGAACTTTTGGGTTGTTAATATCAATGTTAGAACTTAAATTAGGTGTGAGACCAGGGGTGCTTATTCCTGAAAGTCAGGTGTCTGGCAGAGTTTAGTTCCAACCCCAATTAGACACACCTGAACCAGTTAATCAAGCTCTTTCTAGGTATTCTAGAAACTTCCATGCAGGTGTGTTGAAGGAAGTTGAAGCTAAACTATGTAGGACACCGGCCCTCCATGACTGAGTTTGGACACCTCTACTTTAGACCTTTTTTTACACAATATGGCCACTGCATGATGCTGGTGGATAAAAATGTTTCCTGACCTGCTCCTCCAAAACATCCTAAAGTAACAAGCCATGGTAAATGTTCAGCTTCAGTTTTATGTTCATCAAACCACTCTGTCACCAGTCTTGCTGTGTGTATTGGTGCATTATCATACTGATACAGAGCACCAACTTCAGGATGCAGTATTTGAACCATTGGGTGCACATGGTCCTCCAGAATGGTTTGGTAGCATTTGAGAGGGTGCTCGCTGCAGAGCCATTTGAGGAGAGCTGAGCTCCAGCGAGTGGGAGCATGAGCTGTCGCTCCTCCTCCTGTAAGCTGTTTTAATGCGTACACCAACCCCACCCCTAACCCTACCCCCAGTGACATCACTCGTAGAAGAAGTGCAAAAAAGGTGGAGCTCAAGCTTAAGCTCCCCCTCGCTGGAGCTCAGCTCTCCTCAAATGGCTCTGCAGCGAGCACCACTTGTAGCATTTGGCAGTGACACATCCCTCTAGCACAAGTATTGGGCCTAGGTAATGCCATGATATTGCAGCCCAAACCATCACTGACCCACCCCCTATGCTTTACTCCGGGTATGGGTACACTTTTTTGGGGCTTCTCCACACCGTAACTCGCATGGATGTGGGAAGGACAGTAAAGATGGACTCATCAGAGAACAATAAATGTTTCACATTGTTCACAGCCCAAGATTTTTGCTGATGGCACAATTGAACAACGTTTGACATTGGCATGAGTGAACAAAGGTTTGGCTATAGTAGCCTGGCCATGTGTATTGGCCCTGTGGAGCTACTAATAAACAGTTTTGGTGGAAACAGGAGAGTCAAGGTGCACATTTAATTCTGCAGTAAGTTGGGCAGCTTTGATTTTATGTTTTTTGGACACAATCTGGTTTAGCACCCGGATATCCCTTTCAGAGAGCTTCATCTTTTATCCAAAGTTACTCCTGTTGGATGTGGTTTGTCCTTCTTGTTGGTATGCTGAAATTACTCTGGATACCGTGGCTCTCGATACATTACAAAAACTTGCTGTCTTGGTCACAGATGCGCCAACAACATGCACACTAACAATTCGTCCTCTTTTGAGCTCTGATATGTCACCCATAATGTTGCGTATATTGCAATATTGTAAGCAAATCTGTGCTATTACTGTGCAAATTAATCCGTCACACTCTGCTCTTACTGGTGCAATCAATGAAGATTGGCGACCAGGGGCCTCATGTACGAAGACTTGCATGGAAATCATACTAAAACATTGCGTACGCACAAAGCTGTAGCTGAATCCCACGCATATTCTTTTGTACATCCGAATGAACGTGAAACTGAGCGCAACATGCACGAGCACAAAACCCCTCCCTGTCTCCTCCCCCGTATGAATATGCTAATGACTCTACTTTGGCAAAACTCAACGAAAAAGTAATGGCAAAAGCAAGCAAAAAGAGATACTTTGAACAGAATGTGAAATGGAGGTACTGCTTTCGGAGGTAGACCGGAGAAAAGCGGTGTTATTTGCAAGTTTGTTCTCCGGAATTAACAACAAAAGAAAAAAATAGAGTGGGAGAGTTTAGCTGATGCGGTTAACACAGTTGGGTCTCAACATCGCACTAATTGAATTTAAATAGTGCACCATAGTGCATAGTGCGCTGGAAAAGAGGTGCACGACACCTCACTTCATTTTCATAACCGGTCACTTTCGTTTTCACATTGGGGTTGAGGGCGGCGTAATCGTCCTCTGCCTAGAGCGGCAGTTCAGCTTGCTCCTGCCCCCCTAATAGTCTCAGTGGCGCAGCTCGTAAAACGCATGTCATCATGTTTTGACACGTTCGAACATGAACTTGGTTCGAATCCAGCGTCTTATGAACTCTTTCTTTTTTCCCCCGCTACATTTCAGATTTTGCCAACTATTTATCACGAGAAAGACAAGTAGGAATCATCAATAAGTTTGTGCATCATATTTTATTTGCACATTTATTGAATGGAAATGTTTCTGATTCATGCATGCAAATTCATCTTCAGATAGTGTCTTTATAGCAATGTGCGTGCAGTAGATCGCTCAGATTACATTGGGAAAACAGGCGACCGCTGCAAATTGTGCTTTAATGTTTAGCTGGTCAACTGTATGGTATGGAAACCTTACATACCTGCTAGATGAACCCGTCTCATACAGCTGCCATTGCAAGGCTTAGACACTTTGTAGAGAGGAATTTAACACAACTGCCTCTAGGAGTCGCCAATGGAAATAAAACAGAAACGCACAAAAAATGTGCGTACGCCAGCCATGAAGCTGCCGTGGAGCTGCGCACATTCCCACGTTCAGTTCATCGTTAGTAAATCCAAACGTGAGCGATTCTGAGCGTGAAACCTGGCGTACGCAAAGTTTTTGTGCGTACGCAGCGTTGATACATGAGGCCCCTGGTGTTTTGCAACACGTCTCTTGCTCATGTATTAATATTATGGTATGGTAATACTCCTATAATCAATGTTTAACTCCACCACAGCTAAATAAGATCATAGATGGTTCATGTTTGATGTCCCTGCAAAGCTAATTTGGTGTACTGAGCGATCGTTCACATTTTATGTTAATACATGTTAACATTTTAAGAAACTTTAAACATTTCTGCATCAACATACACCCAGAATGCATATGCAAATAACCAAGCTTCAGAACAAAGGATTATAAAACGTGCCTCGGGGGAGTTAAGTTCTCATTGTTCAACTTGGCTCTGGAAGGTAGTACAAAACCATCCTTATAAAAACTGGTGACTAAGGCCGCACCGCAAAGAAGAAGAGCAAGAACTGAAACTGACACAGACCCCAGGAGAGAGAGTTCCTTCCAGCTCAGGACAGCTTCTCTTCAGGTCCAGTGAACAGACTTGGACCCTGACAAAAATGGGTTAACCGCACAGCTTAGCCATTCCCATCTCCGATACCTTTCTTTCTTTCTTTCTTTTCTGTCGAGTCTAGTTAAGTATAGTGTGCTGCGAAACCAGAAGTCAACACGAATAGTGATGGTTGACTTTCTACAACTTTCTCCCATCTCCACCTCTCAACCTCAGCCATCACCACAGTGATCTTTGGGTTCTTCTTTACCTCCATCACCAGGGCTCTTCTTCCCTAATAGCTCAGTGCAGCTATCTAAAGTGCAGCAGAAATGTTTTTATAACCTTGGCCAGATCTGTGCCTTGCCACAATTCTGTCTTTGAGCTCTTCAGGCATTTCCTTTGACCTCATAATTCTCAAGTGCTTTGACATCCATTGTGAGCTGCAAGGTCTTACTGTATATAGACAGGTTTTCCTAATCAAGTCAATTTTTTTTTATATAAATCTGCAGAAATGTATAAAAATTCTGTGTTTTTCTGTCAATGTGGGGTGCTTAAAAGATTTTAGCAAATGGCTGCAATATAACAAAGAGTGAAAAATTTAAGGGGGTCTGAATACTTTATGTGTGTGTATTGCACAAGGAAACTGCCTATCCAAAAGTGCTTTATGAGCCTGTTTCTCCTCAGAGTTTACTGTGGTCTAAGCTTTTCACTCACCATAGCACACGTGCTGCTGATGATTTGACAATAAAAGTGATTTGATTCAGGTGTGTATTGTCATGTATTTCTTTGTTCCCTTTCCCGTCTGCATTAAGCTGTGGTCACACTGCATATTTCTCCCCATTGATTTCTATTCATATGCATGCGAATGTGTCAGAACAGAAACACAAGGTCGTGCTTCAAGTAACGCAGATCGCTGCGTTGGAAAGTTTAGGTTTGGTGAACTCTGACCTGCAAAAATCGCATCACTTGACTGTGTGAGAACAATTGAGGATCAAACATTGACCTCTCTGGACAGGAATTTAAAACATGGAACAATTGCTTGGTTTTGTAAGAAATGTCTCATCTTGTTTAATCCTGCCCCTTTTCGCAGCGTTGTTTGACAGAATTTAGCACGCTCAAATTCTAGTGTGACTAATGTTGACTTGTGTTTTTATTCTCACCACCTGTTGTAGTTCGCTTAGTCAGTATATTTAGTTACCGTTTTCCCCATGTTCCCTGTCCGGTCTTAATTTTTTTTTCCGCTTGCTGTTTTACCTGGATGTTCCTGTGCCCTGAGATGTGGATGCGCATATCATGTTAACTTTTTTATTAAACTGTTTATTGACTTTATTCCTATGAACTCTCCTCACTATTCCTTTACATCCATGACAAATATATGAGGAACTATTTCTTAAAGATATGTGTATAAATGTTTCTTATTGTAAATGATATTCTGTTTTTTTTCTGATATTTTCAGCTCATCTGCCTGTTCCAGCCATCATCATCAGAGACTGTTCTTCTTCCTCCTCTTCATCAGTGCAGAATTGTTCAGTGTTGTGTTCAGTGGTGAATGTGAGTGCTGTGAGTCTCTCCTGGTACAAAGGAAACAGTGTATTGTCCAGCATCAGTGTGTCTGATCTCAGCATCAGTCTCTCTCTACCTCTGGAGGTGGAATATCAGGATAACAACACCTACAGCTGTGTGATCAACAACACCATCAGCAACCAGACCACACATCTGGACATCAACACACTCTGTCAACCATGTCCAGGTATATTTATATACTGCACACTACTTTCCCTATCATATTTGCTGTTGGTTTTGGAATTCAATGTGTCAAAATTAGTTTGAGAGTTCATTTTAACTAAGTTCTTTTCTGTGTTTTCATATTTCAGACTCTGTTCGCTGTTGTAGTACTACTGAAGCTGTGGTCCGACTGGTTTTTTCTGTGCTGTTGTCTGTGGCTACAATTTCAGTGCTGGTTTATGACTTTAGATCCAACAAGGCTGTACCCTTGCAATGATTAACCATATATTCTCCTAGCAGGACACAAGGGTGTGATTTGGTTTGCATTTAAATTATTTGCTAAGTTAAGTTAAATTGTAATGCATACAAAACATGACATGTCCATTCTAATTTGATTGAATTTTTCCATTCTGTAAGCTATTATTTAATAATTATGTTTTAATTCAATAAAATTTAAAATTCTGATAACCTCACCCAATAGGTTAAGGCAAGTCTGTCAGAAACGGTGGCAGGCAATTAGATTGTAACAGCACATTTGTCATAACAGTATAATTGTTTTCTTGTGGTTAGATCTATAAATATGAGCACAGTGTAAAAACACAGTACAGCTTTATGCTTTTGCAACATGATCCACCAGTTGTAACAGTTATGCCTGAGGAAATCTGAAGTTGTGGGGAATGTAGCGATAGTGGCGCCCTGATTAGTGGTGTACCTTCACCCCCTTGTGGCTCCCGCAAGGAGGCATGGGGATGGGGTATAAATTGGGATTGGGCCTAAATTCCCATTTTTAACAGGCAGAGTTCAAAATAGGACTTAACAATATCTAGCAAATCAACAAATGGTATAATAAAAAGTGTAGCAGTCAAAGCTAAATAATAGAAGGGAAGGAGGCAAGTTAACAAAATGAACAGGTGACAAGATGGGAGGGGGCTGACTAATAGACAGATAGCACATGGCAAACAGAACACAACACAAGCCATGTGCTCACATACTGTAAAATCACAAGGCCATTAAACACAAGAACTGCATGCAGGACACACTGAAACAAAAGCATGCGGCTGTAAACACAAATTACATAACACGCAAACACATGGCTCAAGAAACCCGTTCAACGAGAAAATACAAGAATACATTGTCTAAGTGAACTCTTCTTGACCACATCCTTGTTGTTTTTATTCATTTTATAGCTGGAAATTAGAATTGAATTTAGAAATTGCTTTGCAAATCTTTGTGCTAAATAAACAAAATTACAAAATAAAAAAATTGAATGGGTGTATTGAGTGAAGTGCATACAAAACAGCCATTTTCCAAATCCATGGTCAAATGGAAGACTCGTTCCATAGATGTAGTGCTTTGGCACATTAACCTTGCGCACAAAGAGGTCAATTTCATTGCGAGTTATGCTGCGGTCACACTAAAGTGTGTGTGTGCAAAATCCTGTAGTGCAGCGCTGCGGAAAGCGACGGGATTAAACAAGATAATTAGACAGTAAAAAAAGGAAGCGATTGGACCATGTTTTGAATTTCTGTCAAGAGGTCATGTTTTGATCTTCGATTGGTATCATGTAATCATGTGATGCAATTTCACAGGTCAGCGTTCATCAAGCTTGAACTTTGCCTCGCAGTGAACTGCGAAACTTGACGCACAAGCTTGCTTTCCTCTTAAACTCTACCATGTAAAAAGGAAATGTGCTATGGTGTGACCACAAATGGCTCTTAAAAAGGAATGTAAGATTGGTTTAATACACATTACACCCAAAAAACACCAATAGCTCATGCTTTTAGACCATTTTGGACATGCCTTAAAACGCACCTGTGCCAAGCACTTTAGACCATGCACTTAAATCTTAAAGGGTCACAAACACCAAAACACATTTTTTGAGCTGTTGACAGTGGTATATGTGTCCCACACTGCTAAAAACACTATTAGGACACCTATATTTCACTAAAAAGTGTAAATTGGTTGTTTTTGCGTTATTTCAAGCAAATTCGTACTTCCGGTTTGAAACGAATTTTTGAAGCTGCGTCACGGCCATGAGATAATATTGGTATTCCAGCGTGCAGACTGGACGTCTGTGCCAGTGTGAGTCTTATTACGTCTTACAGCCTGCTGCATTAATGCATGAGTAAGGCTTGGTTCAAACCAATCAGCGCGCTCTATTGTGCAACTTCATTAATATTCATTAGTGTCACAGTGTTTACATGACAGAGACGCCACGTTGTGTTGGCAAAACAAGCGTGAAGTGTTGCTTTTATAGTTTGCTGCAGTTAAGTTTCATTTTCATTTTCTCTCTGTGAGAGCTCAGAGTCATGTGTGGATTAACAGTGTACGCGACGCTCGACAACAATAACTTACGTGTCTAAGGAGGATTATTGTGTACCTGAGAGCTGTTCTCATCTGCAAACGCTGAGATCCGGATTCGCTTTAGTCTCCTCTAAATAAAGACGCGGCTCTAGTTGCTGGTGATTGTCCTGTCTCTACAGATTTGGTAAGTGAGCGACCAGTGCTCTTTGTTTATTCAGTTTGTTCGTATCGAACTAAGTTAACTATTGCACCGAGTGTAAACATGTTAGCACCACAACCAAACTTTAACCTCGTGTAGGGTTTTCACCGTATTTAGTGACTGTAATAACACACGCGGCTGTCTGACGCTACCTGCCGTGTGCATTTAAGTTTCCGGGAAATGCTGAGTTTTTTTTCTCTCATTCGCCGTGCGGAATCAAACATTGCATGAAAAATACACGCTTAGAGCAGCTCATCGAATCAAATATCTCGTTTGTCGCGAGGGACATGAATGAATTGCCTGAATGAAAGAGCCAAACTGCAGTTGAAGTCCAACATTTAATAATTTGGCAAATAATTCGACTACAGATGTCCATGTAAACACAGTCACAGTGTCCGCTGTGTGTGTGTTTTGACTCTGAAATTCAGCGCGCCCAAATAGACACTCCCACACCAACCCTCTTTTCTTCCTCCGACACTCCCCCCTAAACAGAGCTGGACACGCCCACTTTTCTGACTTTTTCCCAAGTAGAGGTGTGAAAACACACTGCTGAAACGAGGGGGTTTCATGGCCCTTTAATGTGTTTTACCTTTATAAAGATTTTCATGTTCATGATTTTTTAGTTTCATTTAAGGAAACTCCTGAGATAAATAATTGATCTTTAAGAATAAATCTATATAAAATGCTGCACTTTTCATCTCCTTTATTCAGCCACAATGACTTCTGGAACCTCTCCAGCAAGTTTTGCTCTCAAGTCTGCATCAATGCGTCCTCAATATCAAGAACACAACTTTTACACGTCCTCCTTTTTTGTGGTGTTGAGTTATGGAACTGAACTTTGGCAGTTGATGATGACGTTACATGAGAACACGAGGAAGCAAGAACGCTGAAGAACACATATTTAGAAACAGCAATAGTCCCTCCCCTACTATGCAGCAGCTTCAAGATGCTCCCTGAAAAGTCCAGGAGGGCGGAGGGGTGGAGGTGGAACAGGGGGAGGGATGGAGGGCCAGGTCTGTGCAGCAGAAGTGGACTCAAAGTATGGAACAGAAGCAAACCGGTAGTGTTAAACCACCTGGTGATTTGAGGCTCTGGGTCAGAAGGCACCAATTTGGTACCTAAGGGTCAGATGGCTGTGACAGATCAGGTAGCTTTGACGGCTCTAGCAGGTAAGACAGCTTTAGCAGGTCTTATGGTTCTGGCAGGTCAGAAGCTTTTGGCAGCAGTAGTTCAGGCGGTAGTGACCTCTTAAGGCAGATTTATACTTTCAACTGGTACCGCGTCGTGGACCACCACTGACTGTGCGCAGTTCACGAAACGGACAAGGCTTTTATACTTGATGCAGTCACCATTGTGATAATCTTTAAAATGACAGGGGGTGGTCAAAACAAACTGACCATAAAGTCAGACGGATAAACAGAGAAGTAGTAAGTTTCCGGAACTACGTAATATCACTAATATCATTTAAAATTTTTAAACTAATTATTTTTAGTATTTTTAGAACCATTCAAGATTTTTTAAAATCAAACTTTGATGCATCACTTGTTTTTGTTCATATCTCGGATAGTTCTACCCATCAAGGTTAAATATCAATGACAGCAGAACATGGGTTGCTTTACAATTACATTTTTTTATTATGGCAAAAATAAAAGCAACAAAAAAAAAAGTACACACTAAAAATACTGACGTAACGTTTTTTTGTTTAGCCCACTCAACAATTGACACATTACTGTCTGGCTAGTTTTTGTCTTCTACTATACTGTAAACGATGGGTTCAAATATTCCTCTCTAGTTATCAAAGAAAAAATTTGTTACTTTATTTTAGGTTGTAAATATTAAATTGTTTTTAATTAAAAATTTTAATATTTACATCAGTGTTAAACCTATAAATGGTGGAAAAACATATTCTGTAATATTAAAATCACCTGGGTCTCCACTTTTGCATGGCCTGTCTTTTTGGTTTTGACAAAAACTTATTTTTCAGATTTTTTCAATTTCCCAAAAAGGTTCCTTCTTTCCCAAGGCTGTCGCAATTTCTAGCCAAGAATTATTGATCAACTGGTTATCTCTATGATGAACACGCAAGGACAGATCATAAAGGTGTCTGTACAGTCGTACCTGTTTCATACAAAATCTCTTTAAAGTGTTTCATATTCAAATTAATAGCTCGAGTCTTATCAAATTTTGTGCACTCCGCCAACCAAAATCATGTTGCACGATGATTAAACACAGCGATGACGTCACATTCACCACGCAAAATCAAGCGAATTAGCGCTGCAGCATCAACAGCTTTGGGAGCTATAGCTCTGATGGCGGGTTGCCACTCTTGGAAAAATCAGGTGGTGGCATTGATAGCTCTGTAAGCAGGAGTTCTGGTGGTGGTTGTAGCTCAAGCGGTGATGACCATTCATAGAGATCATGATCTCAATCAAGATCTCATGATTGTGGCCATCTTGACAATGGTAGACTGGTGGCAGCCATTTTGGGTTTTAGTGGGATAGCGGCTAAATGATGACAAACATCTTCAGAGCAGGCTGCTGAATGACGACGGCCATCTTGAGATTAGTAGTTATTCAGATGGCTAGTGAAGTGAGCACATGGCTGGGGTGCCCTCTATTGGGTCTTGTGGACACTGATGATCTATGCCTTGGTGACCACAGTTTTACAAGCACGAGGATCATTTTTATTTTAAAACAAAAATGCACTAATGATTTTTCCTGCTTTATTCCCTGGTGTAAAGGTGATTTGCCCATCCCAGCTGTCCAGGAAAGATGTTCGACTTGGAATTTTTAATGACAGATGTTGTGTTTATTTTTTTCTCTCTTAGATACTTTTTCTTTGTTGAGAGATAAATCATAAGTATTTTGATGACTAATGAAAATAAGAAAAATAGTCAATCAAATGCTAGTAGTCCAAATGCTTGTAAGCTGTTTCTTGTAGTTCTTGAATAAGGATTTTTTTGTCCACAAAGATACAAACAGCACACCAACTAACATTCAAAAAGTTAAAAAAGCATAATAGAATCCCTTTAAATGCAGAAATACACTGCCATTTTACAAACTGCATTAATTGTGCATACTCCATTGTTCTTTAAGTTGTAAAAGTTAATTTACTCTTGTTCCTTATTTCTACCATATTTGTCTTTTCACCTTATTTTTAAAATAAGTAAATAATTTCTATAATTAATATAATATAATATATTTTATAAAAGTGCTATAATTTATTTAATTAATCTAATTAATCTAGTTGAAGCAAATGAGTGAGCGTTAATCAATACAACATCATGAATGCAATGGCACAAAGCAATACAAAAATACTGCAATTTTGTTTATTTAAGAGAAAGTAGAGTCCCACCCCCAACAGAGACGCACTGTAGTGCATCACACAGTCAAACACTTTTCAACAGACCGTAACAGTTTCGCAACCATCCTCAGCGGATTACAGACTGCTAAACTGTTGAAGAAAATGTTTCAGCTGTTTGTTTTTATGAGTTTGTCTTTTTGGCTTCTGACTGGTAAGTTATAAATGCATTTATGGTTTGATACAACTGTATGACCTTGTCTAGATTCAGGGTTTTATGCTTTAAAATAGAATAAGCACATGAAGCTCATAAGTTTCTTTATAAAGAATAAATGATTTAAAAATATATTTTTTTAATATAATTTTAAGTGTAATTTCCAGCTGCCTCAGGGGAATATTAAATGAACATGTCAGCTTTTGTGTATTATTAATGATCAAATCCATTCTGCTTCATATTTCTGTGGAAACAGTGATATCATGGGTGTGTGTAGGAAACAAAACAGAGATGGTGAAAAAGCATAAATGTACCAGACTCATCCACGAACTAATGAAACACTGGGATACAGAGCAATAATTAATGAAATACAAGTAGGTGTAAGCAGAATCACTAAAGAAACATAAAACATAAATATAATTTCTCATTTTGTTAAAAGCTGAGTTAAACTTCTGCGTTGAGTAATCACCGTAACCCACAGTGCATGCCTTGCAGTACTCGTGCATTTATACTTCTGCGTTTTGTTTGTGTTGCTCTGCAATAACACTTCTGAAACACTTGCTGACAGTTGGGTTTCTATGCTCTTCTGTGTCATGTTTCTTTGCAAGTGTTTTGTTTACACCAGAAATACTTGTAATGCTACTTACTATAAAAATAAAATGTGGGAACCGGCAAACTTTAATCATAAGGTAAACACAGAACAAAGTATCCAGAAAGAGCTCCTCCACGGACTCGACACTTGTTAAACACTCGAGCCACGGGCTTGCTCCACTCAGCCCCTCCCACACTCATCAATGCTACCACGATGACCAATCACAGAGCTTGCGATTTACGAAAACTTGAAAAGTTGTAACCTTTTGACTGTCGATTCAGAGTCAATTCAAAACATGTTGGGGCAGCAGTCTCAGGAGGAAGCCACAGACACAGGCTGTTTCTCAATATACGCTCTTCTGCGATCTTGTGTATTGTCATCATCAACTGCCAAAGTTCATTTTCAAACCTCAAAACCGCAAGAACGGAAAATGCGCAAAAAGTTGTGTTTTTTATATTGAGGATGCGTCAATGCAGACTTGAGAGGGAAATTCACTCGAGGAGCCCAAAAAAAAGCTTTAAATCATCCAATTAAAAAAATGGTAATGATTCACGTCTAAATTATATAACTTGACCCAATAGAAAATAAATAATTTGCCATAAACAATATTTTCTCCACGAGAACAATTTGATATAACCTGGTACAAAGCATATGTCTCGTTGAAAGTCAATTAATTTAAAATTCTCTTTTTGTTCTAAACAATAAGACAATGGTGACGCAGTAGGTAGTGCAGTCGCCTCACAGCAAGAAGGTCGCTGGTTCGAGTTGGCGTTTTTGTGTGAGGCGTGCATATTCTCCACTCGTTCGTGTGGGTTTCCTCTGGGTGCTTTCCAGTTTAGTGTATGTGTGTGAATGGGTGTATGGATGTTTCCCAAAGATGGGTTGCACCTGGAAGGGCATCTGCTACGTAAAGGCATGTACTGGATGAGTTGGCGGTTCATTCTGCTGTGGTGACCCAGGATTAGTAAAGTAATTGCTGTGAATGTTTTTTTCTCTAGCAAGAAGTAAACCACTTAGGTGTTTGCTATGGATGCACTGCTGGCAATTTTTTTTCATTTTTTATATCAGCTTCCAATTTCACACACTTCTCTTCTCTCGAAGTGAACATTTATGTAAAAAAAATAAAATGATAAATACTATTATTTTCATTAAAGATTCCTAAAAGCTAAAACCTATCACAGAGAGTTTTCACAAAACTATGAAGTAAAAAGAAAATGGATCATTATAAGAATACTTGCTGATTGAGTTCCAGTAATTCATCCATTCATTTTCTTTTCGACTTAGTCCCTTTATTAATCTGGGGTCGCCACAGGGGAAAGAACCGACAACTTACTTTCTGCCATCACTGGGAATCATCCACAAACATACACTATGGACAATTTAGCTTACCCAATTCACCTATAGCGCATGTGTTTGGACTGTGGGGGAAACTGGAGCACCCTGAGGAAACCCACGCCAACACTGGGAGAACATGCAAACTTCACATAGAAACCCGAGGCTCGAGCCAGCGACCTTTATGCTGTGAGGGAAACATGCTACCCACTGTAAAAATTGATCATAATAGAACAGCAAGTTATAATAATATAATGATTTCTGAAGGACTGTATTGAAGAAAAAAATCATAATTACAATCAATATAAAAACTATTTTTCTTAATTAAAATATTTCATTTTTTTAAATGATACCACGGTGAGACATTTATTTGTTTGTTTGTCCCTATTCCCCAAGAAATGGATAAAAATAATAAAGAGGGTGTACTTATTTACTCTATGTTGGCCAGTATACAAATAACAATCCTAACCAGAAATGTTGATGTGTTCAATTACAGTAGATAGAAACTGATCTGCCACTGTGTGTTGTTCAGGTGTGTTTGCTGACTCAGGTGAAGTGAAGTCAGTGATGGAGGGAGATTCAGTCACTCTGGAGTCTGGTGTTGCTGAACTACAGGAAGAAGATGTGGTGACGTGGCTGTTTGGACCTAAAAAAACTCAGATAGCTGAAGTGGATACAGATGCTGCAATCTCCTCCACATCTGATGGTGATGCTGTGGGATTCAGAAACAGACTGAAGCTGGATAATCAGACTGGATCTCTGACCATCATGAACACCAGAATAGCAGACTCTGGAGTTTATCAAATATCCATCAGCGGCAAGAAAAAACCAACCACACTCAACTTCAGTGTTACTGTATACGGTGAGTCTCAATTACAGGTCTGTTTACCCTGTCTGATGAGTATTTAAGTGTATTGAAAAAATGAGCTTGGCATTAAAAACATTTCTGTGTCTTTATGGCATTGTAATAATTTGACATGGGTGACAACAAAGGTTGGATCCAAATGCAGCTTTTAATTAGAGTGGCCAGGCAGGCAATGTTCAATAAAGGAGCAAATGGCAGCATGAAGATAATACAAGGAGTGTGGTCAGTGTAAAAGGTAATTGGTCGAGGCAGGTGGCAAACATAAACAAGTAAAACACAGCTAAACTAGGCAGGGAAATGCTTTGTAATGCTAACCACAATGAAAACATTGGTGAAAACATCCAGGCTCAGTCCTGGATGAGTGTGTGTTTGGTCTCTATAAAGTACAAGTAATCAGTATAGATCAAGGGTCTTAAACCTGCAGCCCACAGATTGCACTTTACAGTTTTGTTTGCAGAGCTGACTGAACCCACCAATCACAGTAGGGTATATGGTATATGGGGGCGGGACATCGGCTGGTCTTGACGCAGGCAGATAAACATTTCCCAACGAGTAAAAGTTACAGCTGCGGCGCCATGGAGTGTTTTTTTCCCATGCCTGCTAGCTGCCTCATTTCTATTGGGCACACACAGACATTCGTCCCAGCGCACTTCATTCACAACACTTTAAAACAATTTTATTTATTTTTTTATGTAACTTGCTGCCTAGCAGGACATTATACATAGATAAATGTATATAAATCAGTGCTTAATTTGAGCAGAACCTTGCAGAATCCTATTCCGGGAAATGTCAGATATTTATATTTTTCTTTCCGGTAATTATTTTAATCGATTTGGCATTAACTTGTGTGCAGTGAATACCCGCATGTGTGTGTAAGTGAGTGAGTGAGAGTGAGAGAGAGAGAGAGAGAGAGAGAGAGAGAGAGAGAGAGAGAGAGAGCTGTGAATGCTGTGTTTGTGCACATGCATGACGTTATTTATGCGCTAGTTAATACAACATTCACGTTTAACTATTGGTCCTAAACAACAGTTTCAACCAATCATCTTTCTTGTGTTTACAATCACTTTCATTGGTTGGTGGTCATTGTTTTGCGTGCAGTGAGCAGAAAAGAAATCACGGTGATGCGTCTGCGGCGAGATAAAAGAAAAATAAGGAACTCAATGCAGCCTAATGTAGTCATCTGTCGGCCATTTGCATCGCTCTACCTGCATTGTATTTGCATTGCCTCACACAATAAACATTACATATATTTCTATATGATGTAAAAGGATTCAAAACAAATGACAATAACACAGTGTTGCTTCTTTTACCTGTAACAACAGCACCGCAGATAACAGTAAATCTAATTATAGTTATTATTATACTTTTTACTGATTGATTTGTTCCTTACTTATTTTTTATTTGTTTAATTTTTCATTTTATTTTGTGTTTAAAAAAATCCAATCTTCGCAAATATCTTTATTTTTATTAAACAAAATAAGATTCATAATTAATAATGTAATTAATTTATTGTGGAAAACCTGATGCGACCCAGCCTCACTCAGACTCTGCCTCCAGCAGCCCCAGGTAAATTGAGTTTGAGACCCCTGGTATAGATAAACTGCAGCTGTGCATGTGTGTGTGTGATCATAGGGTGAGCTGAAACTGGTGTGTGAGTGCTGTGCATGATGGGATATGTAGTTACTTTGAATGACAGAAAGTGTTCTTCGGCAGCCTGCACGAGCAACACTGCTGGTGATTATAACAGGCATGATTTGAATATTTGGTATTTGATATAAAATTGGACATTTAAATTTAGATATTAGACCTTATTCACACCACATGTAAAAGTTTAAATATTTATTTTACTGCTCATGATTAATAGGTTACAAACAACAGATTTATAAGTAGGTAAATTGTAATAGAAATCCTTTGGATGAAGATATTTGGTAGATGTGTGAATGTAAATCAACTATTAAAATCTTAAATCTGGAACCTGAGTGTTCTGCTAAACAGTTGGTTTTGTGTTTCTCAAAAGAAGTAAAGTCATACAGGGTGAAATTGAAAAGTGTGAAAAGAGGCTACAGGAATTATATGATAAACTATTTAGAAAGAAATTTAAGAAATATGTATCCAACTGTAAGTATCATTTTCTCTATTCTCTGACATTTCCAGCTCATCTGCCTGTTCCTGTCCTCATCAGAGACTGTTCTTCCTCCTCATCTTCATCAGTGCAGTCTAATTGTTCAATGTTGTGTTCAGTGGTGAATGTGAGCGCTGTGAGTCTCTCCTGGTACAAAGGAAACAGTGTATTGTCCAGCATCAGTGTGTCTGATCTCAGCATCAGTCTCACTCTACCTCTGGAGGTGGAATATCAGGATAACAACACCTACAGCTGTGTGATCAACAACACCATCAGCAACCAGACCACACATCTGGACATCAAAACACTATGTCAGCCATGTCCAGGTATAAAAAAATATACCATTTTGTAGCATATTTTCACTGCAAAATTGTTAATTCAAGTCTCATACAGACAATGTATATTTAAATAAATGATATAAAAATTACAGAAATTGAAATTATTCAGTGGCTAAATATTTTATACAAATCTGGTAAGACAAATGCTTTAAAGCATTTCAGTTCCTGCATATCATGATAAAGAATCAGCATATGAGCCATATTTAACATGCACATTGAATCATCAAACTTTTACCCAAAGACTTAAATAAATGACAGCAATAACAGCAATCAGTTCAGTAAAGTACAGTCTTTAGGTACCATTGAATCTTCACACAGATCTTCAGTTGCATAGCTGCTTAGACTTGGTTCAATCGAGCTGCTGCTTTAATAGTGTTTTTTCAGATATATACTGTCACTCACTGTTTGTCTTTAGCCACTTCAACACCAGACCCACAGACTCCTTTACATTCTTCCTTACACCCTTCACCACGGCCTCCTTCAACTACTCCTTCTAATCGTACCTCAGGAACTTCATCTCCAACTACATCTTCTCCAAACTCTCAGCTCATCCTGATTTCTGCTGCTGCTGCTGCTGGATCTCTGATCAGTATTACAATAGTCGGGATCATCTGGATCTGCAAGAATAGCAAAAAAACTGATCAGAAAGGCAAGTGTTACCGCATGCTAACAGATTTGTAAACAAACCTGAATTCATAAAACATAAGAATTTAAATACGATATACCTTAAACAACAAAGCATTTTACAAAGATACAAATCTAGGTTTATTGTTTCAATCCTTCTGTTATTATTGTAGAACCAGTTCAGAAACAGATTCGTGATGATCACCGTGATGATGAGGTCACTTACGCTGCTCCGACGTTCTACAAAAAAAATGCACAAAGATCGGTAAGATCATTTATGACCAGGATCTGTGTCTTACTCTTATTAGCAAATCTGATGTTTTTGTCCTGTGATTTCTTTTTCTTCCTTCCATAATAATACCTGAAATATAGCTATTAAATGCAAAATATGTAGATGTGTGTGTGAAATTATTAGGGCTGTCAAAATTAGCAAGTTAACGTATGCGATTAATTTAAAATGTTTAACACGTTTAAAAAATTTTACACCAATAACACAGTTGCAGTTTTTTTTATTTCCTGTTGTGGCCGACTTGTGTTTCGCGTGCAAAGAAATATAGATAAGACCATGGAAGCGCTTTTAGAAGGAAAGTTTCAGTATAAAACAATTAATGTCGCATCACCAGGCTATATCCAACGTTTCCTCCAGAGTTTCATGTAATTTTGAGTGTTTCATTTTTAATCTTTTGACCTTAACTGCAGTTCAGCAGTTCACTTTCATTCAGCAACATATTGTTCATGCTCCATGACGATTTTTGGATGCAAATGTGAAGATTGCTGTTTTAATGGAATTTGATACCGCATGGCGAACGGAAAGAAAAACTTCTAAATGTGTGATGCTCGCGTGATGCTTTAAGGCAGGGGTCTCAAACTCGCGGCCCGCGGGCCATTTGCGGCCCTGAGTGCAATATTTTGTGGCCCGCGCCGACCGCTGTACACTGACAGAATCAGCGGAGCGGGGAGAGAGAGCGCTCCCCGCTCCGCTGATTCTATCCGTACACAGCGGCCACTGGCATTCCCCGCCCGCCATGTAAACAAAGGGGCGGGGATGCCGGTGACGTCACCACGCACCCCGCCCCTTTGTTAGACGCTGTGACGGGCGGGAAGTTTTAGGAGGGAACTCGCGCCGGCCAGAACCAAGGTAAGCTGTTCCTGCCCCTGCCTGACATTTAGCTACCTATCTGCAGCCTGCCACCTACCTAGCTACAGCCTGCATCTTATATATATTATAGGTAGATACAGACTGGCACAGACTGATGTGACTGGAGTGGGGTGGGGGTGTTTTATTTATACATATATACGCCTTTTTTATAGGTGAGGGAATGGAAGTTGAGTGAGTTCCCCCACTTTTTTCTGTGTGAGAAGTTATTCTCCACCTTGAACTTCAATAAGTCAAAGTACAGGTCTAGACTTAATGATGATCATCTTCAAGCCATACTGAGGGTCTCAACTGCTTCCGCTCTAAAGCCAAATGTGGTTCAGATTTGTGAGAAGAAGCGCTGTCAAGTCTCTGGCAGCAAGTAGGCAAAAGATGCCATGTTCAGAAGAACTGTTCATAATCTTCACTCAATGTTCTCTTAATGTTCAGGACACTTCATGTTCAGAAGAAATAATTAAAACTGTTAATAATGACATTTGAGGACTTTTTTTTTGTGAAATCCCTTATGCGGCCCAGCCTCACCCAGACTTTGCCTCCTACGGCCCCCAGGTAAATTGAGTTCGAGACCCCTGCTTTAAGGTAATCCAAAATTGCTGCTAACATGGTCGACTCTTAATCTGAGTTTTATCTTTATTATAAAATCAGAGTATTGGTGTCCATGTAAATGTACTCTGCAACAAATGTCAGATGATGTTACGCTAATAGGGTGCGCTGTACTGCATGCATTGTCTGTCTGTGTGTGCATTTCTTAGTAGAGCAAATGCATGACATCGCTGACTGTCCAAAGAAGTCTCTTTAAGACATTCTATATGTATTCTATAGTCTTTGCGTTTTCCGTATCCCTCAAAGCTGTTTAGAATTAAATGAATAGAGATGATGTAATCAAAGTCCCTGTAAGAAATCTGTAGTCTTTAGTACGTGATTTTGATGTACCCCTTGGCCACATTTTTTCCATTTTCCATATTTACAATGCCAGTATTTTGGATTTTTTTTGTTTTTTTGTTGTCCACTTAGGATCCAATATGGAAATCATTTTGTTTGTTATTGGCATTGATTGTTTTGAAATTCAAATGGCCCTTACATGCCTGTGTCTTTATTTCTGTAATAAATATGGTGTTTCATGATTATTCATGATTAATTACAAAAAAGTGTGATTAATTAGTTAATTTTTTAATCAATTGACAGCCCTAGAAATTATATGTAAATATGTATGTAAAATTACAAAATATGTAGTTTTCTAGTGAAATCCCACAAGAAACTCTGCGTGATTCTGTAAAAGCATACAAAGTATGGTATGCCTCAAAAGTTTAAATGTCAGCAAAAAGAAGTAAGAATGTTAAAGTCAACTCTGTGGAAAAACCCTGCAGCACAGATGGTTGACAAAATGGGAAGTACACTGAAGCTTAGTGATTGAAAAAAAACCTTGGTGTGACATGAGATCAGTTATGCTGACAAGATTATGATTAAGAACACAAAGTTTTTGCACAAACTTAGGGTCAAATCAGCTCAGTTCCATGTTAGAGGGATAAATCAAAAAGAGGAAGCTGAAGAAGTAGAATCCCAAAGAGGAGGTGGGACGACAATCAACAAAGTTGGACCCAGAGGTTTGAGAGAGCCCACTGAAGCCAGTTGGAGTATGGGTGACAGTAAAGACAAAGGAGCACAAGCTTCTTTTCTACTGCAGCGCTACTTTGAGATGGTTTGGCTCACTTCAGTTTGAATTTGTTTGGCTCGGTTTTCATTTCCACAGCAGTTAAGTAGCTATAGTTCTTGCCTATAGAGTGGAGGGTTGCCACTTGATCGTACCATGCCATGTTAAAGTATCTATAGAGCCAATGGGTCGGAGGACCAAGGTGGAGACAGGTTTTGAGGTTGAGACTGTTGTGTTTTGTTTCTCGCCTTTCTATCAGCAGTCGAGTCAGAGGGTCTTGATTTTAAAAAGGGGATTTATTGTCAGACAATAAAAACGAGAGGCTTACAGACAAACAACAGTCTCTACACAAACCTCTGCCTCTGTGTCCATGGTCTTGCTTTCATACATGCAGTTTCACCTCCTCTTGTTTTTACTCAGAATACAATTCACACATATAAGGTATTTAGGGTACTGTGAAATTTCTCGGCTCTCTGTCCCTCTAGCTCAGGTATATTCTTGGCTGGGCTGTGATACTGACAGGAAACATCAGAAGTGGAGTTTTGATCTAGTGTATAAATAAACAAAAAAACTTAAACCTGTAAAAAGGTCCACCCAGTCAGTCCAATGTTGGTGTCTACTGGTGGATGAAAGTTTACTGAATATACGATCTTTCCAGTGTCCAGTCGTGGCCAAAAGTTGAGAATGACGAAAATATTGGAAAAGTTGCTCCTTAAGATTTATAAAAGCAATTTACATATACTCCAGAATGTTATGAAGAGTGATTAGGTGCATTGCATACTCCTTTTTTGACATGAAAATTAACTTAATGCTGAAAAAAACGTTCCACTGCATTTCATTGCTGTCATTAAAGGACCTGCTGAGATCATTTCAATAATCGTATTGTTAACTCAGGTGAGAATGTTGACGAGCACAAGGCTGAAGATTATGTCTTGCTTTAAATTAGCCCACTGGCCTCTTGTCAATCATGGTCTCCTAACCATTCCCATAATTTGCTTGATTACTCTGCCTCCGCTCCACCAATTAGTTTGTGTGTAGTGTTCGCGCAATATGGCTGCCGTCTTGTCATCCAGGAGAAAGCTGCAGACTGTTGGTGGTTGAGGAGATTTCCTTCAACATCAGTAAATGATGTTTGATTATTTTATTTATTCTCGTTTCTGTATATTATACTCGCTCATTAGGATTCCTGCAACAAAGTCTTGTACTGGCCAAATGATCTCTTAATCACAAACATATCTGTCTTGGTCATTAGCCAGTAGAGTTGTCACAATACTGGAAATTCTAACTTCTAAATTCTAAACCTTGAAGAATATAAATATTCAATGAAATTTTTCGATACTGCAAGGATATAGCATACTGGACTTCAATATTTTATATAATATGGAGCATGAATGCCTCATTTCATGGGCTGACCTAGTTACAGAATCCTGCCTTGAGCTTCCTGAACCTCTTGAAACTTTTCCTTAAATTCTCAGAGCACGACATCTCCTTCAGGAAGGGATGTGAGAAACAACAAAGGAAATTTGCATAGAGTGGAATGTTAGATAAGACTTTCTTCTACTTTCTTTCAACAAATGGTAATTTGAATAAATAAGTGGGCCAAAAGACCCCTGAAGTAATAAATATTATTTTGATTGTTTATCTCTGAAGCAACAAGACCCTTGCAGTCAAGTTATTTCAAATGATATCAAACGTGATATATTAATTCAATTGCATTGATACAGAACATTCTTATACTTTGATATGACCCTTCTGTGTGAGCTGAGTGGTGACTAGAGCGAAAGAAGACAAGGAAGCTCAGGAGAAAGGTCAAATGGAAACAAAGTAAAGTACAAATATATGCTTTCCTGCATTCTCACTCTATTTGGCGAGGAGGCAATTGTCTCTGTGTGAATATACCATGCTTGCATTGTCCATATGTAGAGACATATAAGTGTGTAATGTATCTCAAACCTTATGCCGGCAATGAACTGGAACAAACACAGGAAGTTAAAGAGTTGGTTTATGAAACTTCTATTATTAATTAATCACACTTATGCTGTTTCCAACCCTTGAGACTATCATTCATCTTCAGCACACAATTTAAGATGTTTTAGATCAATGGTCTCAAACTCAATTCCTGGAGGTCCGCAGCTCTGCACAGTTTAGCTCCAACCACTTCCAACTCACACCTGCTTAAGAGTCTCCAGTAATCTTGAAGACCATGATTATTTGGATCAGCTGTGTTTGATTAGGGTTGGAGCAAAACTCTGGAGCTGCAGCCCTCCAGGAATCCAGTTTAAGACCTATATTTTAGATGAAATCTAAGTTCCCCTCTCCTCCATTACCTTCAATTAAAATATTATGAAGCTATGAGAATAATTTTGTGTGTTCATAAAATACAACAGCTTCATTCTTTAACAGTGTCAGTATATTGTGCACCTTAATTAGCTCTATGAAGTGAATGAGGTAATCTTACGTGGACATACCCTGGACCACTTAAATTTGACTGAGGAAGCAAATGTGGTAATATGTCTACTTCAGAACATATGTCCCAGAATGCAATGTGACAGTGTAGCTTCTAAGTGCTTAAGAGTTTAGGGCATTAGATGTTCCGCCATCAGTGGACACTTGTAAAGCTTAATCAATGACATACATCCAAGTCAACAAGATAGAGGGAAGTTAGCGATTGAAGGGCGTAAAAAAATTCAACTGGTATGCAAAGTCTGAGCCAGAGGATGGAAGGAGCCCAGCCCAGTGAATAATAGTGGGACAGCTGTGAACTGACGACCTTCGTGGCTAATAACTTTCTTATCTGTTGAGCACATAAACACAACGGCCAATTGGTGGTGTTTAAGAATGAGCTCAACAGTCCTCAACTCTCCTACTATGGAGACATTACAAAGGTCAATACACCCTTATTTTCTTTGTGTTTTAATCATGTGTTGTAATTTTATGTATTTGGGCTGCTTGCTTGTTTGTGTGCACATTGTGGATTCATGTACAATAATTTGGCTCATTGTGGTTGGTTGAATGGGTACCAACTGGTACCAAAGTTGAAACTTTTGACAACCCTAAACCAGAAGGAGCTGGCAACTCTCCATTTTCATCTTTCACCTTAAGTTTCATGCTGAAGATTTCAGACCTAAATTAAAATTATGTTCAGTCCTACATTGTGCCATTTAAATGACATGCAAAAAACAAGGAAATTTATCGTGCTTCATTGGATCACGATGAGCTGATCTGTGTGGCAGCTTATAAAGGAAGTGCTCTTTGCATACTTTCTATGCTTCATGTAGTACTTTAAAAATTTGAATAATAGTTTTTATTTAACATTCTGAACTAGTCTAGACATTACTCATGGTTGACTCTTTTCCATGCATCTCTTTGTGTCTTGTGTTTTTCCGACAGGAGGATGAGGTGGTGTATGCAGGCATCGTTACAAGACGCTGATGATCAACAGTCAGTAATGTTTGCATTAACGCTTAAAAAACAGAAATGGCAACAAAACTATTAAATGTGCAAAAGTGATGTTTGATTTGTAGGTTTAAAAAGAAACTTTTAAAAAGCATCACTGATAGTCACTCGGACTCGGTTACATGTATTTACATTTAAAACATTTATTTTGGTTGCATTTTCCCCCTTGTTCGTGGGTTTCCTCTGGGTGCTCCGGTTTCCCCCAAAGTCCAAAGACATGGTGAAATGTGTGAGTTAAATTGGCCATAGAGTGTGTGTAAAAGTGTGTGGGTGTTTCCCAGTGCTGGGTGTGGCTGGAAGGGTATCCACTGTGTAAAACATGTGGCAGTTCATTACGCTATGGTGACCCCAGATTAATAAAGGGACTAAGCCGAAAAAGAAAATAAATGGCATGAACAAAATTCATTTTGGGGCACAGATGTTTAAGGAAAAAAAAAAAAAGACAACTGTAAATTATTCAAAATATTCATTATCAAAGTCAAGCCTAAATTAATTTAATGCATAATTAATTATCAGTATTTTCAAGTATGCTACACCAATCAATCTCATAAGAACTATAATAACCACAGCTATTAAAAATGCTGAATTATTTTGATGTGAATCCTACAAAAAATAAGATTTTTAGAAAATATAATACTGAAAGACAAGCCCTAAACACAACCATTACTGGGGTCTAAACAGATCATACAGAAATAATATACAAGTGGGAATAAACGTAATTGCTACATATGTATTTACCAAAAAAAAAATAAATAAATACACGGTAAAACCCAAAAAGTTGAGGTAACGCAAACCATTCAAGTTCAAAAACTAATCCTAATGAGTACCGTGAACTTACTCCATTTGAGTAAACGAAGCAATTTGAGCACAATAAAATAAATGAAGAGAACTCAAACCAACTGAGTACTGCAAAACCCAATGAGTCAATTTAAACCGTTTGAGGAAACCGATTGCTACAAACCATTTGAGTTAAACTAATCCACACGAGTACTGTGAACTTACTCTAAGTTGAAGTAAAGAGGTATTTAATTAACACTGAGTTCAAAACTCTTTTCAAGTGAGTAGAATTAACTTTCAGTACATTTTGAGTTAACTACACTCATTTCATTTGATAAAGTTGACTGGTGGGTTTTAGTCAAAACCTGATGTCCCTTGCTTTGCTAAAACTAATACATATATAAAAAAAACAACATAATGTGATATAATATAATATAGTATCATACAATATAAAACTTAATTTTGCCCCATACTGTGACTACTGTTAGCGTTCACACGGGAACGACTCACATATTCACCTTCAGCATTTATTTTTAGCCGGGTGGGGGGGGGGGGTTATTTTGCCTTTCATAGTTTTTTCACTTCCTTTAATTGCGCTCTTCATTTCTATTTAAATACTAAAAATACTTAACTACTTTTAATTTCCTGAAACTGTACATAGGCTATTTCTGTCAACGACTGCTTTCATTCGTAATGTAGAAGCATGCATTATCTGTAGAGCTACTTTCAAAGGGTATTTATAATGAAAATATTAATGTTATTTATCTGTTGGTGCAAATGTAAATTAAAACCACGCATAAAAAAATGAGCAATAAAATCTCCAGAACATGCAATTTTTATTATGTATACAGTCAGAATTATTAGCCCCCCTTTGATTTTATTATTTTTTAAACATATTTTCCAAAAGATGTTTAACAGAGCAAGGAAATTTTTACAGTATGTCTAATAATATTTTTTCTTCTGGAGAAAGTCTTATTTGTTTTATTTTGACAAGAATATAAGCAGTGTTTAATTTTTTAAAAACCTCTTTATTAGCCCCTTTAAGCTATATTTTTTTCAATAGTCCACAGAAAAAAACATCGTTATACAATAACTTGCCTAATTACTGTAACCTGCCTAGTTAACGTAATTAACATAGTTAACCCTTTAAATGTCACTTTATAGAAGTGTCTTAAATATTTAGTCAAATATTATTTACTGTCATCATGGCAAAGATAAAATAAATCAATTATTAGAGATGAGTTATTAAAACTATTATGATTACAAATGTGTTGAAAAAGGTCATCTCTCCATTAAGCAGAAATTGGGGAAAAATAAACAGGGGCGAATAATATATATATATATATATATATATATATATATATATATATATATATATATATATATATATATATATATATATATATATATATATATATATATTTCTATGATATATTAGCAGCAAACAGATGTGTTTAGTGTTGCACAAGGCCTTGTTTTTCGATCTGGAAAGAAATGTGGTTTGGGTGGATGCTAGCAGGACAAACAGCTTGAGACTGTGGCTTTTACTGGACGTTGTGGTTAATGTGCAATAGTGTTTGCATGTATTAGCGTGTTAACATGGAAAGTGTGTTACTGCCAGTGTGTTTGTGTAAAAATTTTCACAATCTCACTTCCTCTTTACCCGAAAAACTTTAACTTAATAACATGCAGAAGTTTATGAATGTTTTATAAATGTTTACATTTTTCCAAAATAAAAAAAAACCATAATAAATATCACTGTGCCGTCTTATAATGTGAGTGTGAAATACAGCACACAGCACTCTTTAATATAGAAAATAAGTTTAAGGTTTAGCTGAATATTGTTTGCTTCCCTTGCATGTTCACAGTTTGCAAACTAATGAAGTCACACTCCTGATCAGAAGTGCGATGTTTCACTTAATATGCAAAGTATTTCTGAGAAGTTTCCACTGATGATGATATCGATAATATCACACTTTAGTCAGCCTATGTTTGATATTAAGGTGACAGATGAGGTTGGTTTGTAAAGATGAAATCATTTAACCCGTGTGCATCTTTATGAGCATTGTTGTATTTTATCTTACTTTAGTTTAAAATAATTGTTCCTTAATTAATGCAAACTGCATAAACATTAGAAAAAAAAGAGGTTGTTTTTATTTTAACTTTAGTATTTCACCCTCATTTGCATTAAGCAGAAAATATAGTTAGACTCAGGAGAATAATTTCCACACTGAAACCCAATAAAATGGAAATATTTCATCCCCGTGACATTTAAAGCCACAAAAATGTACAATTCTGTCATCATTTACTCATCCTCCATTTGCCACAACCCTGTTTGCTTTACTTTTCTCTCTACACAAAAGACGACGTTATAAAAAAATGTTGGAAACCTGTAATCATTGACTGCCATTGTATTTTTTCCAGAGCAGCCACTGGGTTAGTGGTTAGCACTGTAACCAGTGGTGTAGTCCTAGAAAAAAGATGGTGTACTATTACACCCAACACAAATTTTAAATGAAAGTAGGCAAAGAAACGACGAAAGTCATTGTTTCTTGGATTCATTGGAGATATATATATATATATATATATATATATATACATATATATTTACATATATACATATATATTTACATCAGTTACCTGTATTTAAATTAACTCAAAAGGGCCTGTGCATACATGGAAAGACAGCTTTTTAGCTGTCTTATTACAGCATTTACTGACTTATTACTTTACGTTTTATAGGTTCCTTTAAACATCAATCAGCAATTATTTTCAATGGTCACATTCGTGCATGCTTGTTTTAAACCAAACTATTAGGAGTCCGTCTTCTGTTGTCGCTATTATATACTAGTAGTTACCCTTTTAAATCGCACATTGTTACGCGATTTATGAGAAGTGTTTGCCTAATTGTTTTTAGTGTTATATACGGTGAAGTGTCGTTCACTGGCGGCACAATTAAGACAAATGTGAAATACTGTTTTACAGGGGCGATTTTAGGATTTTAATTTTAGGGTGGATCTGGATCAGATCTTTTTGGGGTAAACAAAGAAAAATGTGTAATATATATATTTAAGTAGAATTGTAAGAGATAGGCACATCTTTACAAATTAAGTTGTGAGTTAAAAAAAAAAAACCCAGTTAAAGGGGACGCAAATACATGTAAATTAGGGAAGTTTAATCAGAAAAACAAGTGAGCATACTGAGGGTATACTCAATTATTAATCCTCAGAAGTGGTAATATCCAAACAGCTCATGGAAAAAAGTAAGCATACTGAGTATATGTGCGTATAGCAAGGACCACACCACTGACTGTAACCTCACAGCAAGAAGGTCACTGGTTTGAGTCTCGGCTGGGCCAGATGGCATTTCTGTGTGGAGTTCTCCCCGTGTTGACGTAGGTTTCCTCCGGTTGCTCTACACCAGTGGTCACCAAACTTGTTCCTGGAGGGCCGGTGTCCAGCAGATTTTAGCTCCAACCCTGATCAAACACACCTGAAAAAACTAATCAAGGTCTTACTAGGTATACTTGAAACATCCAGGCAGGTGTGTTGAGGCAAGATGGAGCTAAACCCTGCAGGGACACCGGCCCTCCAGGACCAAAGTCATGGGCTGTTTCTCAATTCCAAGAACGCAGAGAGAACAGACTTGCGTTCTTGTGAAGACCTCGGAAGAACGAACTTGTAAAGACGAAAACAGAGAATGCGAGAAATCTGAGAAATGAGATGCTGGGTCGTCCTGATGGTCACATGACCTTCACACGTTTTTAACTGAAACTCATTTAAACATTACAGCATTCATAAAACATTTATTGTTTTCCCCCATTTCCCAATATATACTATACATAAAGAGCTAAATATACAATGCACAACACAAATAAAACTAATTTTAATGTGAATTTCAGCAAATAAACGCAGTTAATGTGTTTATGCCTTTATGAATATTTCCATGTTAATGTTTGCTTTCACCTACTCATTTGGGGAAACTCCAGAGATAAATAAGTAATATCTCTGAACTTTAATAATAAATCTAAATAAAATGCTGCACTTCCCACCTCCAGTCGCAATGACTTCTGGGACTTCTAGAGCGAGTTCGGTGCTCAGGTATGCATTGGTGTGTCCTCGATGTCAAGAACACATCCGGGAAGTTTTTACGCGTCCTCTGTTCTTGAGTTTTGGACCTGAACTTCGGCGGTTGAGGATGACGTTACACGAGAACATGAGGCTGCAAGATCACTGCAGAATGCATATTGAGAAACAGCCATGCTCTATAGGTGAATTGGATGATCTAAACTGGCTGTAGTGTATGAGTGTGTATGGGAGTTTCTCAGTACTGGGTTGCAGCTGGAAGGGCATTCGCTGCATAAAACATATGCTGGAATGGCTGACAGTTCATTCCGCTCTGGTGACCCCTGATAAATAAGGGACTAAGCTGCAGGAAAATGTATAAGTATTTTTTCCCACTATGGAAGTCAATGGTTCCTGGTTTCCAGCATTCTTCGAAATATCTTATTTTGTGTTCAACAGAATAAAGAATCTCCGAAAAGGTTTTGGAACCACATTAGGGTGCATAAATTGTGAATACATTTTCATTTTTAGGTAAACTATCCCTTTAAGCAAAAAGTAAAAGAATCCTATTGATTTATTTCTGCATGCATGTATTTATTTATTATTTTGGCACATTTTTCAAATTTGGTTTGTTGAGTATTTTTGCCCCTATTTTCTACTTAACTGATATAAAACTGTAATGCACTCAAAACCTATATTAGCTGTGTGTTTATCTGAATATAATGGCAGACCAAAAGGAGGTCTCATACCAGAAGCAATCACGCCATGCATTTAAAATTCTAAACATAGGTTTCTATCAGGGTACGCACACCGGCAACGCGAGTCCGCAGCTGATCTCAACAGCCAGCCATGACTGTTCATATTTCTGCCTCACCAAAGAACACCATCTAAATAGTTTCGTTTAAAACATGTCTGGTGTGCGATACTTCCAACTGTCATGTGTGCGCCGTGTTGTGGCACCGAGTAGGCATGGGATAATAACCGGTTTTAAGGTTTAATAAGGTTTCATATATATAAAATTATATGTTTCCTAAAATAAATTATATTGTTTCCTAGAGATGGGTTGCGGCTGGAAGGGCATCCGCTGTGTAAAAACTTGCTGGATAAGTTGGCGGTTCGTTCCGCTGTGGCGACCCCGGATTAATAAAGGGACTAAGCCGACAAGAAAATGAATGAATGAATTAAATTATATTGTGTTCAATGGGGGGAAAAAAGTTGTTGTTTTTACCCAGATATTTAAAAATAACTTGTTTTAGAGCAGTAATCACAATACTGTGATACAGAGATATTATTATCTAAAGTTATCATACCGTCAGAATGTTATACCGGCCCATGCTTAGCGCTGAGCAGCGCTTCTGGTGTGCGACCCCCTTTAGAATGTTCATCAGCCAATCAGAATCAAGCATTCATCATCACCATACTACAAGTAATTATAATTATGTGGGTGTACTGGTAGGGATAATAGAGTTTGTTTTGTACTTGGAATTTTCCACACTCGACTATCACACTTTTATTTACTTTTATTTTTTGATTGAAGTATTTTTGTCCTGTATCCAGTGCAATGTATTGAATAAGTCTGTGTTGTTTTATGTGATGCTGTAAAATCAAGCTAAAAAAAATTGAATGTATATATAAGAGAAATGTGTATGTGTGCAAAGTGGTGTTACTTTGTTAAACTAATTCATTTTAACAATAATAATGCATCTGGATTCATGTTTTTTTCTAATCACCCAATATAAGACTTACAAATGATCCTGTAAGAATAATAGTAATAAAATGTAAATCCATTTGCAAAAGTTTTGTTGTTGCTTGTTTACCTTTATTTAAAATGGTGGAAAATAATACTTTTGGATCAGATTTTTAAATGAACATTTCTATGTTGAACGGGTCTGCATTGTAATGTAAAATAATAAATAATAAAGTGATGATTTTAATAGTTTTTGTCGATTTTGTACAGTTTTTAATCTACATTAATACTAGTTTAATTAGCATGTCTTTTTATCAGTTGCATCTTTCTTGTGATAACAACACCTTTTAAAATAAAGCAACCGCATCACGAAAAACACATTAGTCTCTCACCAAGAAAAAAACCCAACAACATCTAAGTTGAGAGAATACACAAAAAATATGGTCAAACTTTATTTGATGGTCCCTATTGCACATTTTGTTGACTAAAAGTGGCATTGAAAATTCTTATTTGAGTATTAGTAGACTGTCTACTTTATATCTGCTGATACTGCTACTTCAACAGACGTTTAACTGACTATAAGAAACTTTGCAAGTACATGTCAACCTACACTAACCCCAACCTAACAGTCTACTTATAATCTAATGAGAATTAGTTGGCATGTAAAGGCAATGTGACTTAAATCCAACAAAATGTGTTAAAGGGACCATCAAAATAAAGTTATACCAAAAATATTACATTCCATAAATAGAAAATATGATAAAATATGACAAAGGTCCAGAACTTGTCCCATACATGAGCTCATTTGTCCTACTTTGACTGCTTTGCCATCATAAATAGTGAAAATAACTAATCGAAAAAGGTTTTAAGGCCAAGTGGAATCCTCTGTTGGCTGTCGCTTCAGAGTGACTTTAGCTAATCAGTTTTGGCCAATGCTAACGAATATTTTTCATGAGTCCAACATCTTTGCAAGAAAATATTCCATCTGAAGTAAGTGAAGTCATCTTTCCCTACATTACTGTTTTTAAATCGAGACAAATACTCTTGAAACAAAAAAATGACCAATAAAAAGATGTGAAGCACCAGAAGCGGTTCATATAAAAATTAATTTAATTATTTTGGCTATTGTTGTTATCCATAAATTTTCAAATGTACTTTTTTTTTTTTTTTTTTTTACAAGAGAGGCTAGAAAAATTGTGAAGCTCTATATTATTATTACTATTAAAATAGTGCTTAAAATGTCAATAAAATGTCACTAAAATATTTAAAACTCAAAATGAAATAAAAAATTAGGGGTAGAGCTGAAAAAAAATTCCACTTTTTGAGAAAAAAAAAACACCTCATTCACGAGGCTGGCTACGGGCCTGTTGTGAAATTACAGTAGGCTATGTAGGCCATGCTATGAGCACGCTGGCTCCTGATGTGAATGTGTTACTAGCGCTCTCTGGTGTTTAGAACAAGAATTCACATTTAAATATACCCTTTTTTATCAGATCCCTGTAGCAGTTTCCTATTTGAATGTGAACAAATATTTAAAAAAAAAAATAAATAGCTGATAACAGACAGGCTACTTTAAATTAGTTTTAGCATACACCCATGCCTAAAACGCTACTAGTCATTCACAACAAGTCAAATTTAAAAATGAAATGGCGGACAAAAGGATACATCTCCAACTCAGGGTTCAAATGGGATATATCCGTCAAGAGAGTATTTAAGAATTGGATTTGGTTTTTACTCTGATAAATGTATGTTTTGTGATGATAATGAAACAACAGATTTTGTGTAATTAGTTTTTTCACTGTATGTTTGTGGATGTATTATGGTCAGATGTTTATGATTGGCTTTACCCAAGGATTACACACCTCAGGATCTTTGATGTATGTGAATTTAATTAATAATTGATGGACTTGTAATGGACAGTAATGAAAATGCCTTCCTATTTAACAACACCCTTCTGCTTGGAAAATTTTTCATATATAAATTAAAATATTTGAAGGTGAAATCAATTTTTGTGCTTTTTATGATTCGTTCACATAAAATCCCTTAAGATAATGAAAACAAAAAGTGCACTTATTCCTAAATTAATAAGTTACAGGAAAACCCCTAGTCCTTTTTATTTATTATATTTAGTCATATATTATTTTAATTATAATTATTTTATGTAACACAATATGTAGGTAATTTGTTCTTTAGTTGCACCTGTCTACTTTGTAATGTAAAGGTGTATTGCCAAGTTGTTGTACAGTATGTTCAACAAAAACAGAAAAAGAAGAAAAAAACTCTGGGTTCAAATTACTGTAGGTAAAGATTCACTTCATTTAGTTTTATTTCATATTTACTGTCTAAACTAAAGCATCGCTTTGTTAGTGAAGACTCTCCGAATGATTCAATGAGGCACAACTGAATGAATCTTTTGGACTGAATCGCGAATCAATTCCACCAGTTCTGCTATAGTTCATACATAAACTGTAAAAAAAATAAATAAATAGTCAAATCCAATTCATTTCCCAGACAGCACACATACGTTGGGCCGACGTCGGCCGAAGGTCAACACGTCGGCCCCTTTAATTCTAACATCGGTATATGGTCGGCCAAACATACGCATGATCGTTCGGTCGTGTGTTCTATTGTTCCAGCTCAACAAACGTCGGCTCTGCATCGGTTAACGACCAGAGGCCGACGAAGCACTTCATAAGCACTTTATCTCTCATGCCCATGAAGGAATCCGGCAACATATTTGGTTTACAAGTAAGTTTTTGCGTGCATAATAAATTAGACAAACGCGACATGCATCATGTGAACTGCGTCGGTCGGTCCAGCTTTAAATAGTCTACATTAATGCAGTAAAACTGACCAAAATGCCTACAACACATGATTTCAATTAATTAAAATATAAAAAGTTTTGTTGTTATGCTTAAATAATGAAAACGTTGTTTTTTTTCTGGTGTTAACTGCTGTTTGCTTTTTTTTTATTGTGGCTTTTTCTAATACATTTTTCCCAGTGTAAAAATCAAGTATGTTCTGCATGTTCGGCTGTTTAATAAAAATAAACACCTTTTTACAGAGTGACATCTTTGTTTTATATATACTTGCATTTATATTTATTGGTTATTTATTTTTGACAGTGAATCTGATGCACAAATAAGTGTTTGTTTTGTAACAGTTTAGTAGGCTATAAAGCTCGTCTTAAAGATAATAGCGTATATAAAACTACTAAATACATTTTTAATTCAATATATAAAATACAAGGTTATTATTTAAATAGTCTATGGAGTGATCATGTTTATAAATTTAATACTGCATGACTTTGATGTGCGCGCGCGCGTCTCATTCCAACACTGGAGCGGAGGGGATGTTGCTATGGGAAACGAAGCTACAACACGACACGACACCACCTGAAAGACACAACACGACTTCTCTCAAGCTGCCGTTTTGACAGTTTTCAGGTAAGTTTAGTCCCTAAAACAAAGCAAATACTACATAAAACTGTTCCTCACACTTTTATTATTGGCAATTGATGAATATTCAGTTGAATATTATGTTATATAAGAGTGGTAAGTCTTCGTAAAAGTCCGTTAGCATATTAGCACTGGTAACGTTAGCGTCGGGGTAATATTACGTTAACTTACTTAATGTTAGCTCTTGTTAAACTTGTTTGTTAAAGTTTAGGCTTTTATTTATTCTTTATGTGTAGATGAGAGGTTTTGTCAATGTTTTATTTAATGCACTCCATATGTAACGTTAGTCTAATACGCATTGTACTGTAAAGGACCGTGAATCAAAAGTTCAATCGTGTTTTGATATTTCATAGTAACGTTATCTTAAACAAATGTTAAGTAAAAAAGTGTTCTGTGGTTTCAGGAGTGAGAGAATAACCCCCTGCTACAGAAAACATAACACAAGATTCCTAAATTTCTGAAGGGAGCTGATCACAGAGATGCAGAAAAGACAGGTAACTTTAAGCAGAGGATTAATTCATATGAATTTCCATTGCACATCATTATGCAAATGTTACATGTCTATATATTATGCATCTGTTACTTGTCTTTATTGCAGTTATTTTAAGAAAGTTTTGACATTGAAACATGTGAGTGGTGTTAAATTTCACATCACATGATTCTTCAGAACTTAATAAATATGCAGATTTGCTGCTAATGAAGTAATATTTGTTATTTTCATTTTGTTTAATTTTTTTATGATTAATTGATTTATTAAATCTTAGAAAAAAGTTTACACTAAATTATTTGTCATCACATCTGTTTTTAGCATTGATAGCAATCAGAAATGTTTCTTGAGCAGCAAATCAGCACCATTTGATAATCACCATTATATTAGTTCAACCTCAAGCACTAAATCAACATCTTTAAAAAAGATTTCTGAAAGATCAAGTGATACTGAAGACTTGAGTAATGATGCTGAAAATTTAGCTTTACATCATAGCTATGAATTACATGTATATTTACACCGTTCACCCATCCCTTACACCTTAACTCATCCTCAAACAAGTCAATTTAAGCCCTAAATGAATACATTTTGATTTGTACAGGCATGATATGCAACTTGTATTCAGTCGTTTTGTTTTTTCTTTCTTTTGCTTTTGTTTTCCACATCAACTGAAAAGGAGGTCAAAGTTTAACCTAAGTGCTGTGTAGCTGATGAACATCTTTATATGTAAGTATATTTTTGACTGACTGCCAGACACTTGTCAAACAGTGATGAGCAAACGAGGGGCCGTTCTTTTAAAAAGATCAGGGAGATACAAGTCTGAAGATAAATATACATTTTAATTCAAAATTGATTTATCTGTAAATATTTCATAATGTTTTGAGATATGTGCCCTATATCCATTTAGATGTCCATCCATGTTTAAAATACTTTTAAATTTAACAACGGCTGCAAGTTATAAAAACATAAACACAAAAATGTTAAAGTAAATTGAGAAAACATTTTCATCAGTTTGACAACATACACAATCTCACAAATAGCATAGAAAAAGTGACAAAGCTGTCTTCTTTGTCTGTGTTTTATTACTCTCTTTGCACTCTCGGCCACTGTATGTAACAGTGATTAGTATAATGTAACGGTAGACAGATGAGGAATGTGAATATGTAGTTTAACTTTAAGGAGCGTTACTACTGGAACCATTTTTTGTACAAATATATATATATATATATATATATATATATATATATATATATATATATATATATATATATATATATATGTATTGATTTACCTGTTAAAAAAATTAAGCAAAAAATTTATTATCAGGTAGATCAGCTCCTGACAGACATGTTAAGAGGTCAGTTTAACTTTTATTAAATTCATTCATTCATTCATTCATTCATTTTATTTTCTGATTAGTCCCTTTATTAATCTGGGGTAACCACAGCGGAATGAACTGTCAACTAATCCAGCATATGTTTTATGCAGTGGATGCCCTTCCAGCTGCAACCCATCACTGGGAAACAACCATATACGCTTATTCTCACTCATACACTACAGACAATTTAGCCTACCCAATTCACCTGTACCCCATGTCTTTGGACTTGTAGGCAAAACCGGAGCACCCAGAGAAAACCCACGCAAACGCAGGGAGAATTTGCAAACTCCACACAGAAATGCCAGCTGATCCAGTCGAGGCTCGAGTCAGCATCCTTGCTGTAAGGCAACAGCACTATTGTGCCACCACGTCATGCTCTTATTAAATTATATTTATATAATGTTGTGTTTCAGTACATGCTATTTTGGAAAGACAAAATATATTCATAAGCTCTCAGAAAATTCAATAAGACAATTAACTGCACAATTACTTGAAATGTGTGGATGGGATTACATTATTTGTTAACCCAAAGTGAGTTTCTCTTTCTTTGCAGTATTGGATGCCTGATTGCAGTTCAACTCCAAACTCAGTTGGACCAGCTGATCAGTGTCTTCAGTATTACCACAAGCTACTGGGCAGATGTGTGGACACGACAGCTATGAGCCAAACTTGGGACGTTTGGTTTTTAGGTAATACCAGTGACAAAGTATTCAGTAAATTGCTTATAATAAAAGATGCTCACTGCTTACCCCCTTATAGTTAAGTTGTTTGCAGTTTCATTGTTGGAAAAATACCATACTTTTTCCTTTTTTATCAGCAGGTGGAGAGACCGTCTGGGCAGCAGAAACAAGACAACTAATCATAGTTGAGTTGAGATTAGTTGTAGCTGCCGTCAGAAGCAATGCTTATATATTACACTCTATAAACATAAACTTTACATTAAAAAGTCAATAAATAGATAAAATGTTCAAATTAATCATTAGAATAAATAAGTAATGTATATTTGTTGTTAATGCATGTTAATTCATTTAAAGTTATTTAACTAAAACTATAAGGGGGAGGGGGGAACCTTTTCTTGTTATGTTTAGCTTGGGAATTATTTCATTGTTGCAATGAAGATATTCTTCCGATCCACTACAAGTAGTTCAGCCACAAGGTGCTGTGCTAAAACAAGTTTTTAAGGTTTAAGAAGTGCAAAGAAGTTTGTTAAAGAGAAACTGCAACCCTTCAAGTTTATTCCTCTTGAGTTAGAGAGGCCAATGAGGTATGTGTTGTATGGTGTTAACGTATGTGAACGTGTATGATTATGTGTCCGTATGTAATGTATAATTAGCCAATTAAGTGTATTTCGTTACATGTTGAATGTGCACTTTATTTTTTGTTTGTATGTATGTTGTTTATTACGTGCAACATCACCTTTAAAGGGTTAATTGAAGTTTATGTATTTCTTTTCGTAGTTCTGACGGCAATATTGGGACATAAAGGAGTGCAAGGCTAGAATGTACAAGACATACTACAGACTCGTGTCCGAATAAATGTCAGTTAAAATAAAGAACGACTTGAGCCTTTGTTTCATCTCGAGGGGAGTAACAGTCAGAACTCAGCCTGTTTCGCGCTGGAAGAGAGGAGAGGAGGAGAGGAGAGCAGAGCGGTGCCGGTCGCAGCAGCGGAGCTGTAAACGAGCAGCTCGTTAGGCGGTGACGTCGTTCTCAAGCATCAAAGGAAAAAAGGACTGCAAGCGCGCAAATCCCACATCAACGGCTGTCGGTGTATAAGAGTGCAGCGTGGTTAAGCTAAGAAGAAGTAACACATTTAAAACAAGTTAAATGTGAAGCAGATTAACCTTGTTAATTTAAAGGGACTTTATTAAGTGTTTACAGGGGTAAAGTGCAGTGGTAAAAAATTTGAGACTAAGCTGAAGTTATTGTTTGTTTAATATAAGGTGACTGTTAGCTACAAGTATTTTATTATTCATTTAAGGATACATTAAGATATATTTAAAGGGAAGTCATTGCTTTTTCATTTTTTATATTTTATATTTTGTAACAAGTGAGAAAAATTTAAAATTTATAATTTGGCTTATTAGGTGTTTATGACACACATTTAAGTTTATCTTTAAATAGTTGAGAAATTTACTGCTATAAGCACATTAAAGACAGTGATATCACTTAGTTGAGATATAGTTATAAGTAACAAGTTTAAAGCACACTATAATAGTGGTATGGCAGATCAAGAAGACTGTGATATTGATGCTGTGGAGTTGCAGTTACAAGTCAGTCCTGAAGATGAAAATTGTGAAACAAGCGCACAAGAGCCAAGCACAAATGAAGCTGCTAAAGAAGAGAGCTTGAGGAAAAGCCAAAGAGTTAGGAAATTCACTGAAAAGGGTCAAGCACTTCACGATGAAAAGGTGAATAAGTTTCAAACTCACTTTAAGGCATGCTATGATGAATGGAAATCTGCTGCTAAACAAGCTAAAAAGGCACTTGAAAACCCTGTTAGTGTAACATTGCATGATCACATTGCCCACGTCCAATATGCCTCATCAGAAGTAAAACAAACCTATGATAAGCTGCGCAGTTATGTAACTCCTGATGGAGACACCCGTCGAAGAGTGGATACATGCGATGCTGTTTCTCAAAAGCTTATAAAACTAGCTGAAGATTGGCTTGTAGAAAGTGGAAGTGTAAAGGATGTAGCAAAGGGGTCACTACGCTGGAGTGAAGCTGGTTCAGTGTTCATCTCAGCAGCGTCTCAAAAATCTAAGAGTGCAGGAAGCACATATTCAAGTTCAAGCAGATTATCTGTAAAGAAACAGGAAGCAGCAGCTGAATTAGCTGCAACTGAAGCTGCTCTTAAAGTTATGGAGGAAATGGATCGTGAAAGAAACGAACTTGAAAATCTAGAAGCAGAAAACCGGCAAAGGTTAGCAATACAAGAAGCAGAAAATGCTGAAAAACTAAAAGCATTAGAACAGAAGCGAAGAGAGCTAGAACGTCTAGAAACTGTAAAGAAAATGAATGCTGCCAAGGCACGACTGAAAGTGTACGAGGAAGAAATTAATTCAGATGAAGAAATCTCAGACCTCCTACATGACAATGTTAAACAAAGGAAAGCTGCTCCTAAGCCAGGAAGTTTGCCTGAACCTCTGCTAACACCATCAAAACCTACTGTAAAACTGCATCAGTTTTCCGCTTTACCACAGACCACAAGGTGTCAACTTCCGAACAATGCTACACAAGAAGATAGCACTACTGCTCTGGCTAGAGCATTAGCAGAATCCATTAATATAAGCCGTCTACCAGTACCAGAGCCTGCTGTATTCAATGGAGACCCACTCAAGTACAAAGACTGGAAAATGTCTTTTCAGACACTGATAGATCGGAAAAACATCCCAGTAAATGAAAAGATTTACTATCTCCGCAAGTATGTGGGTGGACCAGCCAGAAGAGCTGTTGAGAGTTACTTTCTACTGGGCACGGATGAAGCATATTATGCGGCATGGGACACTCTTGAAGAAAGATATGGAGGTTCATTTGTGATCGCCAAAGCCTTCAGAGATAAGCTAAATTCATGGCCAAAAATCGGAACAAAAGACAGTTCTGAGTTACGAGAGTTTTCTGATTTTCTCAGAGGCTGTGAAGCTGCTATGCTACAAATCAAGAATCTTGATGTCTTAAATGATTGCAGTGAAAATCAGAAAATACTAAGTAAGCTTCCAGATTGGTTAACAGCAAGATGGAATAGAAAAGTGATTGAGATTGAAGAGCAGCACGGTTCCTTTCCAACATTTAGTAACTTTGTGGACTTTATCACAAGAGAAGCCAAGATTGCGTGCAACCCAGTAACTTCACTACATGCACTCAAGGGAAGTGACTTAGAAAAAGTTAAGCCTACAAAGACTCGAAGTATCGGAACTAAGGTGCTGGCAAGTGCTGCAGAGGAGAAACCAAATATACAGAAATGTGTTTTCTGTGACAGATTGTACCATAGCATTCACACATGTCGACAGTTTATGGACAAGTCAATAATGGAGCGAGTCAAGTTCGTGCAAACAAAGGGATTATGTTTTGGGTGCCTTAACCCTGGACACCATTCAAAGAAATGTGGAAAGAGAAGTGTTTGTGACACATGCAAAGGGAAACACCCAACCTGTTTACACGAGGAACGGGATAAACAAATCAGAAAGAATAAAGAAGGCATAAAAGACACAAAGGAAAACAAACAAAGCAAAGAAATACCATGTGAGACAATATCACACCGTGTAGTTCAAAATAATAGTAGTAACCTCACATCTACAATCAGTCCAGTTTGGTTATCTACAACAAACAACCCAGAACATGAAATCCTGGTGTATGCTCTTCTAGATAGTCAGAGTGACACAACATTCATTTTACAAGAAAAGGCAGATGGTCTGGATGCTGACAAGAAGCATGTACAGTTAAAGCTTTCTACACTGTCAACCAGAGATTCAGTTATCCAAAGTGAAAGGCTGTCTGGGCTGCAAGTCAGAGGCTTCTATTCCTCAAAGAGAATTCTTCTTCCCGTAACATACACAAGAGAATTTATTCCTGCAAATCTAAATCACATATCCACTCCTAAGACAGCAAGAGCATGGCCCCACTTAGAGCACCTTGCCGAAGAGATAGCCCCTCCTATAGAATGCGATGTTGGGTTACTCATAGGTTACAATTGCTCACAAGCGCTTTTACCTAGAGAAGTTGTGTCAGGAAAAGACAATGAGCCATTCGCTCAAAGAACAGACTTGGGTTGGACAATAGTCGGTGGAGCTGACCCTTGTGTTGACTATGGTGATGCTATGGGAAGCAGCCACAGGATTATTGTTAAGGAAGTGACACCCAAGTTGTCATCAGATCAGTTGCCAAATGAAGTCCATTACATTTGTCGCACACAAGTCAAAGAAATAATCACACCACCAGACGTGATTAAAGTTCTTGAATCTGATTTCAGTGAAAGAAAGGTGAAAGAGTCTCACTTCTCCCAAGAGGATCTACGATTTTTGTCTATAATGGAAGAAGGAGTAAGGATAACAGCAGACGGACATTGTGAGCTACCATTGCCATTTAAAGAGGACAGGCCGTGTCTGGCAAACAATAAAAGCTGTGCAGAACACCGACTCCAATGTCTTAAGAAAAGACTTGAAAGAGACAAACAATATTGCAACGACTATACAACATTCATGAATGAAACTATAGAGCGTGGAGATGCAAAAAGAGTTCCACTTGAAGAACTTGACAAAAGCTCTACCTGGTACCTTCCGCATCATGGGGTGTACCACCCCCAAAAACCAGGGAAAATAAGAGTAGTGTTTGATTGTTCGGCCAAATTTAAAGGTGTGTCATTAAATGATCATCTGCTCACAGGGCCAGAGCTAACCAATACCTTGATAGGTGTCTTGTGTCGGTTTCGCAAGGGTCCAGTGGCAGTGATGTGTGACATAGAACGTATGTTTCACCAGTTTAGAGTCAGGGACGAAGATCAAGACTACCTCCGTTTCCTGTGGTGGGACAATGGAGATTTTCACTTAAGTCCATCAGTCTACCGAATGAGAGTTCATTTGTTCGGAGCTGCTTCGTCACCGGCTTGTGCAAACTTTGGTCTCAAGTACATTGCAGCACAAGGTCGAGGCCAGTTCAGTGAAGCAACTATAAGATTCATTGAAAGGAACTTTTATGTGGACGATGGCCTTATCAGTTTCCACTCCGAAGAAGAGGCTATTCGTTTAGTCCATGAAGCGAAAAAACTCTGCAGTATTGGAAAATTGCGACTGCATAAGTTTGTTTCTAACAGCCCACAAGTTCTTGAATCTCTCCCTAAAGAAGATTGTGTAGAGACAGTAAGAAACCAAGATCTAGCACTGGGCGAGCAACTGATTGAAAGAGCTCTAGGGGTTAAATGGAGTGTTGCTTCAGATCATTTCCAGTTTCGAGTAGTAGTGAGTGAGCGTCCATTCTCCAGACGAGGAGTCTTGTCAACTGTAGCTTCCATCTACGACCCACTTGGATTTGTGGCGCCTTTCGTTCTGCTTGGCAAGCAAATTCTACAGCAAATGTGTCGTGACAAGTCAGACTGGGACACACCACTCTCAAATGAGCATCAGTCACGGTGGGAGTCCTGGCTTACAGATCTAAAGGACCTTGCGCATGTCAAGATTGATCGCTGCTATCTACCAGCAGATTTTCAAGAAGTTCAGAGATATGAACTCCACCATTTTTCAGACGCAAGTGTTGCAGGATATGGTGTCTGTACGTATCTAAGAGCAGTCAGTAGATCAGGACGAATCCACTGTTCACTTGTCATTGCAAAGTCCAGAGTAGCACCCACCAAGGTAACTACTGTACCAAGATTGGAGCTGTCCGCAGCAGTAGTAGCGGTGCGCATAAGTGATATGCTCAAAGGAGAACTAGAGTTGGAAAATGTTCAAGAGTTCTTCTGGACAGACTCTCAGGTTGTCCTGGGATATATAAACAATGAAGCGAGGCGTTTTCATGTTTTCGTGGCAAACCGTATCCAACGAATCAAGGAAAGTACTAAACCAACACAGTGGAAGTATGTTGCATCAGAAGATAACCCTGCTGACCATGCGTCTCGAGGTCTCAAATCTAAAGAACTCATTGCTTCCAACTGGTTTAGTGGCCCAAGTTTTCTTTGGGAAGATTCACTTCCTACTGGAGAGATTAAGGTGGGAGATCTTGACACAGATGACCCAGAGGTACGCAAAGTTCTTGTACACCACACCTTGACAACAGAGAATTCTCTGGCAGAACGTTTCAGCAAATTCTCCAGCTGGACAAAATTAGTTAAAGCTATTGCAAGACTAATCAGATTTGTAAAGGAGTTGAAGGGCTCAATAAAGCGAACCAATAAAGCTACAAGTCTCGAAGAAAGGCAAGAAGCTGAACATGTAGTTATTGCCATTGAACAAGGATTAGTCTTTTCCAAAGAAATCAAGGAACTCCACTCCAAGAAGGAGTTAATTACTAAAGACAGAGCAAGCAGATTGTATCGACTCAATCCCTTCTTGGACCACAAGGGCATCCTCAGAGTGGGAGGAAGATTAGAGCATGCAACTTTACACCCAAATGTCAAGCATCCATTTATCTTACCAAAAACCAGTCATATCACCAAGTTACTGATTGATCACTATCATCAGAAAGTGAAACACCAAGGGCGTGGCATGACCACAAACGAACTGAGATCTAATGGCATATGGATTCTCGGCTGTAGTCAAGCAGTATCATCATTTATCTACAACTGTGTCAAATGCAGAAAATTCAGGCGGCAAACAGAAGAACAAAAGATGGCAAACCTGCCTAGCGAAAGAATGGAGACAACTCCTCCCTTCACATATTGTGGGATGGATTGTTTCGGTCCATTTTACATCAAGGAGGGAAGAAGGGAACTAAAGCGCTATGGGCTGCTGTTCACATGTTTGTGCTCTCGTGCAGTACATATAGAGTTACTTGATGATTTATCAACTGACGCATTCCTTAACTCACTTCGGGCATTCATTGCTTTACGTGGAAACGTTCGTCAGCTGCAATCAGACCAAGGCACCAATTTTGTTGGAGCAAGGCGTGAGTTTTTGGAAGCAGTGAAAGAAATGGACCAGGAATGTCTGAAACAACTAGGCTGTGAGTTTGTCATGAACCCACCCTCTGCCAGCCATATGGGTGGAGCCTGGGAACGGCAAATCCGAACAATCAGAAGTGTGTTGAATTCCATCCTGGATCAATCATCTAGAACTCTGGACAGTTCATCCTTAAGAACATATCTATATGAAGTGATGGCAATCGTAAATAGCCGACCCATAACAACACAATTACTCAACGATCCTACTGGACCACAACCACTTACACCCAACCTTCTTTTGACAATGAAATCGTCAATAATACTGCCTCCACCAGGAGATTTTGTAAAGGAAGACCTTTACCTTCGTAAAAGATGGCGTCGAGTGCAGTATCTGGCTAACGAATTTTGGCAAAGATGGAAAAAGGAATATTTGTTGAGCCTACAACAAAGACAAAAGTGGCACAAAACGAACAGAAATGCAAAAGTCAATGACATCGTCATAATACAAGATGATACAACGCAGAGAAATGATTGGAAGCTGGCAAAAGTTACTGCTGTGTACCCAAGTCAAGATGGATGCATACGAAAAGTGCAGCTACTAATCAGTGACTCCACATTAGATAACCATGGAAGGAAACTGTGTAAACCTGTCCATCTAGTAAGGCCAATCCACAAGACTGTCACATTACTGGAAGCTGATTAGCACAGTTCACATTTCATTCTGGAAATCACAAGTGATTGGTGGGAGTGTAGCTGCCGTCAGAAGCAATGCTTATATATTACACTCTATAAACATAAACTTTACATTAAAAAGTCAATAAATAGATAAAATGTTCAAATTAATCATTAGAATAAATAAGTAATGTATATTTGTTGTTAATGCATGTTAATTCATTTAAAGTTATTTAACTAAAACTATAAGGGGGAGGGGGGAACCTTTTCTTGTTATGTTTAGCTTGGGAATTATTTCATTGTTGCAATGAAGATATTCTTCCGATCCACTACAAGTAGTTCAGCCACAAGGTGCTGTGCTAAAACAAGTTTTTAAGGTTTAAGAAGTGCAAAGAAGTTTGTTAAAGAGAAACTGCAACCCTTCAAGTTTATTCCTCTTGAGTTAGAGAGGCCAATGAGGTATGTGTTGTATGGTGTTAACGTATGTGAACGTGTATGATTATGTGTCCGTATGTAATGTATAATTAGCCAATTAAGTGTATTTCGTTACATGTTGAATGTGCACTTTATTTTTTGTTTGTATGTATGTTGTTTATTACGTGCAACATCACCTTTAAAGGGTTAATTGAAGTTTATGTATTTCTTTTCGTAGTTCTGACGGCAATATTGGGACATAAAGGAGTGCAAGGCTAGAATGTACAAGACATACTACAGACTCGTGTCCGAATAAATGTCAGTTAAAATAAAGAACGACTTGAGCCTTTGTTTCATCTCGAGGGGAGTAACATTAGTATTATTAACTTGACTAGTTTAGTTGCAGACTTGTTCAATACTTAACAATTTGTATAAGTTACAAGATCAATGGTCCTGCTATCAATGTTTTTGTAACTTAAATTCATTACAGTTTAGATACAATCAAATGTCCAAACCATCTCTGAGTGAATGACATCAAGGAAACAGGATCAAAAGATCATTCATTATAGACCGTTTCATAGGTAACAGCACATCCTTTGTGAAAAATAATTTTTTTTTTGTGTCATCATCACAAGACAAAATACATTTCAACTGATTTCAGTTGGTTATATTTTTCAGGTCATTCTGTTCTCCTGGTGGTGAGGATGTGCAGAGGCTGTATTTGTGCAGCTGTATTCACACATACAAGTAGCCGACAAAGAGTTCTGGAGCAGGACAGACAGGTAGTTCACAGTGGCTAGGCAAGAAATTTATACTTGGGTGGCCAGAAAGTGGCCTCCGCTATTTTGGGGGGTCCATACAAATAAACCAGTGTAAGCTATACTATTGCACTGAAAAAATTAAATGAAAGAATTAATTAATCGGTTGAACACAAAATATTTTAAAGAAAGCTTGAGTATCAAGGTGGCAATATACAGTATCTGTTACATTGTAGTACATGAGCTGGCTAATACAGACTCGTAAATGTTTAGTTGTTAAGATTAGTTAAATACTAAATCCTATACTTGAGACCGGCTGCATATACAGCTTTAACTGAACTGAATTTAACTAGAACTACACCAGCATTCCAAGTGCTCTAGACTAGCTTTTTGCACTGGTGCGTCTAAAATGTTTGATGGCATTGCATTTAACACTGCAATTTTACATGTTAAAATCACAATCCATATAGGCAATATTGACTTGTAAATGATTAATAAAAATCGGGTCAACACACATTATGGGGATTGTGTGTAGAATTTTGAGGAAATTAATGAATTTAATCCATTTTGAAATAAGACTGAAACATTAAAAATGTGGAAAAAGTGAAGCGCTATCAATACTTTCCGGATGCATTGTATATGGTTTTTAGCACGTTATCAAAGACTTAAAAAAATAGTCCAACACTATCTACAGCAGCAAAAGACCCTCCACATCAAAAGCTACTGGTCAGCTCACGATTCAGCAAACATCTGAAAAACAAATAGCTTATTATGCCTTCACAAGAAATCAGTGTTTTTGAGTCTAATGAAGATAGTACTATTTTATTAAATTATTATTTAGCCTGGCATGTTTACTGTTACAAAATATTTTAAATGTTTCTTAAAATAAAACATATTGTGTTTAATGAGGAAACAGTAGCTGTTTTTTTTACAGAGATAAAAAAAACACATTTCAGAGCAGTAATCACAATACTGTGAAACTGTGATATTTTTATCTAAGATTATACCCTCAGAATCTTATACCTGCTCATTCCTAGCCAGTTACTTAAAGCATTCAGTCAGAGTTTTTTTTATTTTTTTTTCAGTTGTCCTATATTCTGTTTTTCTTTGTTCTTGGAAATGCTGCTGTGCATGAAAATGTGACGACATATCCAGGTTCTATAGTTAATTCTGAAATAAATCTTAAAATGAAACAATATTTAAAAATGCAATATTTAATGTGTCAGACACTAAATAAACATGTCAATTCATTTATATTAATCTGATTCCTTAACAGGAGAGCACGGTGGCGCAGAGGGTAACACGTTTGCCTCACAGCAAGAAGGTCGCTGCTTCGAGCTTCGGCTGGGTCAGTTGGCGTTTTTGTGTGAAGTTTGCATGCTCTCCCTGTGTTGGCGTGGGTTTCCTCCGGGTGCTCCGGTTTTCCCAAGTCCAAAGACATAGGTGAATTGGGTATGCTAAAATTGACCATAGTGTATAAGTGTGTGTGAATGAGTGTGTATTGGTTGCAGCTGGAAGGGCATCCGCTGCGTAAAACATATGCTGGATAAGTTGGCCTTTCATTCCGCTGTGGCGACCCCAGATTAATAAAGGGACTAAGCCCAAAAGAAAATGAATCCTTAACAGTTAATATTGGTATAATGAGCAGCAGTTGTCATTTATGTAAATTAACCATTTGAGCGTGCTTAGTTTGGGGTATGTTGTGCCATTAAATTGTCAATTGTCAATTTCTACATTTTAAATCTGCTTTAACTTTCTTCTTTCCTATGAACCTGGAAATATAAAATATATATTTTTTTGGTTTTTAACAAATTGCTTATTTTATTCTTAGATTGGTGTACGCTGATGGTCTGCTGAGAATTCTCCTGAGTTGAAGGGATCCTCCTGTCAGACAACCTCTCCAAAGTACAATAGGACTAGTAAGTAACATCTTAAACATACACTAATGTTTCATAGCTTTTAGGTTGGTATGGTAAATTCTCTTCTGATAGTGTCAGCTTTATTTAATTAATACAGTCAAGCAGTAATACTGTGAATTTAATACAATGTATATAATTAATAGTGTCACATGATCCTTCTGAAAAAAATAGTATTCCAATGTACTGATTCTCTCCTCAAGCTGTTTTTTTAAATATAATAATAATGTAATGTGGTATCTGAAGATTAGACATATATTTAGATACACATTTATACTAACACAATGATACTAAAAACCAAAAAAAAAAAACATTCATTATGATTTCACAAGGAATTTAACTTTCAAATGGCTTTTCTGAAAATTAGTGCTCAGACACACTCTTTAAGTTTAAATTAAATTACACATTTTAGCTAGGCACTTGCATAACACATACTCCAGTTATATGTCATGAAACAAATAATATTTATTTGTGGTAATATGAACTGCTGCAATGCTAATCTTTCTCCTTTTGGTTTCTTGCTTTATTTAAGGGTTCCCACTACAAGGATTAGATTTGGCTACTGCAGTCCTGGTTTGGGCCAGCCTCACTTGTGAAGACTAAAGATGAAGACAACATACAAGAACAATTTAGAGGATGGCGACACACTTTTTATTCCACCTATATATGCCCTTTTATGTGTAAGCAACATTCCACAAGAATAAAACAAAACTAAATGACAGGTTATTTCTTTTAATTTTGTCTGATTTCTTGGAACATTGTACACAATTTACAACCAGTTTATATATATATATATATATAGGTCAGAGCAAGAAAATGTTATGTTTTCTTCTGGAGAAAGTCTTATTTCTTTTATTTATATTTTAGTTTTGAATTTAAAAAAAAAACATTTTAAGGTCAATATTATCAGCCTCTTTAAGCAATTTTTTTCGACTGTCTACAGAACAAACCATCGATATACAATAACTTGCCTAATTACCCTAACCTGCCTAGTTAAGCCTCTAAATGTCACTTTAAGCTGTATAGAAGTGTCTTGAAGAATATCTAGTCAAATATTATTTACTCAGTTATTAAAAATGAGTTATTAAAACTATTGTGATTAGAAATGTGTTAAAAAATATTTCCGTTAAACAGAAATTAAGGGATTATATATATATATATATATATATATATATATATATATATATATATATATATATATATATATATTTATATATTTATATATTTATATATATATATATATATATATATATATATATATATATATATATATATATATATAATCCCTTAATTTCTGTTTAACGGAAATATTTTTATATACAATATATATATATATATATATATATATATATATATATATATATATATATAATGACAAAATCTGTTTTGTGTCGTGCATTAGTTTGCTTAAAAAAACTGGTTATCTCTGAGAAAGTATTGTTATTTTATATTATTGATGTGTTATTAGTTCATAGGAGATTTCAAATTGTTGAATGCCATTTATAAAAAAAATTGTACTACAGACTTTAATAAGATTTTATCAGACAATTATTTTAATTTGTATGATTTTATTTACTACTGTAAATATTGTTTGCTTGGTATTTATTTTGTGTTTGTGTTCTCTTTTATTATTGTAACTCCCTGAAGAAAGTCTTTTGGATACTGAACACATGACTGGAATTATCTTGTATTTTAAAATTATAGTCTTGGAAACATGCATTTTCTTTAACACTATTTAAGAAATTATAAGCATTATAACATGTGCTTACACACGTTATTTGTGTTTTTACTATAGTAAACTATAGTCACCCTTAGTGTACATGTTTTGAAGTACTTGTAAATATTCCTATGGTCTTAATATAAATGCTGCAATGAACTTTGTATTTAAAATCTTTATTGCACAGTAGCTTAGCCATGGTTATAGTACAACTTGTTGGTTTTGTTTTAAACGTGGTGGTTATGTGTGATAAAAGTATGTTAATCTATTTGTATGTTTGTGAAAATATTAATAAATCTTCAACTGTTATTGAGAGTGGTGTGTCGTGTTTATTATAAATAAGCAGCTGCTGCAGCTAGTGGTCCATAAGTATGAGCAAAACGCCTGAGAATAGCGCCTCCGCGGCGCGGCCGGTATTTCCGGTTGCGTCGTCCTAACATCGGCCGGACAGCGTTTCCGATCATTTGCCGACGTCGCGGCGACATTTTGCCAATTAGCAAACGCTCCCTGAGCGACATCGCACCGATGGAATTTTGAAAATCGGCACGACGTCGGCCCAACGTATGTGTGCTGTCTGGGTTATAAGGATCGACTGATAAGATTAATCGGGGGTTCCGTCAGACTATACTACAAATTAAAAACACCGGACAATACAGAAATACAGACTATAAAAGAGTGGATTAAAACTACTTCACTAATCAAACTCTTCATCAATTCACTCTGTGGCTCTGCTTCTGAAGAAGTTCGACGACAAACTAACAATGTTTACGTGTTTCTAAAGTGTATTTATAGCAGGTCTAATGCTGGTGATAAAAATAGAGTAGGCTAGCCAGTGCGTGTTTTGAATTGATAACATATCGCTACATCTATTTAGGGGAACTGACCTCGATGTTTTCGTGATAACTTCACGCTTTTTGGACACGAAACTGCAGAACAAGTATACGGAATTCAACCAGTATTTCAAATTAAAAACATGTATCAAGCTAGCCACAACTTCCAAATTTTTGAAGCGAAGAGTGCCTGAATGAACTCGCTCACCTCTACCGCAGTCCTGAACACGTTAGTGCTGGATACAAACTTCCCGAGGCGTTGATTCTGGACAGCTTTAATGATATTTTATGTACTAAGGTGTTCTGTGTGTTTACTGGTACTTGGCTACTAATAAAAACCTACAATTGATCGAATTCCCGCGTACATTTTGAGATGTTTTACCCGTTTTATAGTCGTTATTGAGCGGAAGTACAATTTGACGTCTGCGAGATGCGCGTGACCGTGATATCAAGTGAAGATGGCGGCATACAGCGAGACAATCACAATCAACGAGAATAAATTATGCCTGTAATCAGAAATTGATTTACTACTACGGGAGATTAGAGGACTCGTCGTCATTTTAAACGGTAACGGCTCGGCTAACTTGGATCACGTGTGTGACACTCGTGCCAATAATATTTGCCTCCATTCCTACTTTTTGTATTTTAAATAATTTTTTTTTCATGAATCAACATGCAAAGAAACAATAACAGCAACTAAAACAATGAAAATTAAAATAAAATACAAATAGAATTTTTTTATTGTAGCCTACACAAATATAAAGGCCTTTTAAAGGATTTTGATCATCGACCTTTTTGAAGTGATACTTTCAAAGCATGATTTAAGCAAATTAAAAACAAAATGCATTATCCTCCAACAGTTCTTTCTATTTTGTTTTAAATCTTTTAATCTGTCTACTTTTTGCCTGTTCTTTATATCCAAAAACAAAAAAAACAAACAAACAACAAAAACCAAAAACAAAACATATGCAAGCTAAAAACTTACCAAGACATATCACAGCATCTATATATCTGGTGTTTTGAAGTGCTTCAGTTATTAAGTCCCAAAACCACTTGGGATAAAAACGTCTGGTAAGTAAATAAGTGAAAATGTACTGCATTACAAGAGCGCCATCTTGTGTCCAAACCAGGAGTATTTTCTTTTTTTTTTTTTTTTTTTTTTTGTTTACCAGGAGTATTTTCAAGTTTCCTACCAAAGACATTTAGATGATGCATTGGCTGATTGTCACTCAGGATTATCTAAAAAAAAATATTGCAGTACAATCAAACAAACACTAATCTGGTCTGTTTTAGCTAATTATAAATCTATCAAACAGTGCTTCACTAATCACTTATAAAGTACAGTTTAAAACTTTGTAGATCAGCTGTGTACTTGTAACTCTAAAAGTATTAGGTATTAAAATAATGTCAAATCTCTATTTTTAATTAACTTTTGTTCTGTAACTTTTAAGTTTTGGACCTATAATCAATATTGTATATTTCCTGTATCTCTGCAAGTTTAGTGGCTAAAAATAGAAAATCAGAAACTAAAACACTGTAAAAAATATTTTTTTGTATAATTATCATAGGCTATTTGTTACACAACCAGCATAGTGTAAGCCATGAAGAAGTGTATTTAGATTGGCATATTAAAATCTGTTTTATTTATATTGTGTAAAATATCTTTGTAAGGCTTTCTGTGCCTGTTATACACATATTAAAATAGGAAACAATCATTATATGAAAACTGTAATATTTAATAAAAAATTTTTTAACTAATGCCAGGGTAACAATAACAGCATCAAACAAATTTGTTACACAGATTGGAGAAAGTCTTTGTTTTATTTCAGTTAGAATAAAAGCAGTTTTTAATGTTGGAATATCAAGCCAATTCCATGCGTGTTCAAGAGAAAAGGTCAGGAGAGGTTTTTCTTCAATGTCAAAAATCGTAACAATTTATTAGATACAAATGAATAATTGGATGACAGAGCTCTGGGTTACATTACCCCAATGCAATACAAGAATTACATTCAAGAGGTTCGCAACTAACATACATTTCCTGACTTCAGCATATATACACCACGGATCTTAACAGGTGGAGTTTTGGTGTAACGTCACTTGTCAGTCATTGTTCAGTCCTCCATTGGCCACACCTTCGACATACTTCCTCTTTTTCTATGACTTCAGTTCAGTTTTACCACCTTTCTTCAGACAGGAAGTTTCTGCAGAGCTGAATTTAATTTTGGACCTGCATCTATCTACTTCTGAAAAAATGCTAATTAGTATGCACAGCACTCACCCACAACATTAGAAGTTCAGTTAATATATGACCCTTACATGACCAATACAAATAATTGTTTGATTAAAAGAAAAAGAGACAAAAATAATTTAAAAAAACTGATTGCTATTTTACAACATTAATTAAAAAAAAGGTCAAAATTTTTTAAGGTCAATTACATTTTAGGGTCAATATTATTAGCCTCTATAAGTTTTTTTTTTTCTTGATAGTCTACAGAACAAACAATTGTTATACAATAACTTGCCTAATAACCCTAACCTGTCTAGTTAACCTAATTAACCTAGTTAAGCCTTTAAATGTCACTTTAAGCTGTATAGAAGTGTTTTGATAAATATCTAGTGAAATATTATGTACTGTCATCATGGCAAAGATAGAATAAATCCGTTTTTAGAAATGAGTAATTAAAGCTATTAAGATTAGAAATGTGTTTAAAAAGAAATTGGGGGAAAATAAACAGGGGGCTGTAAATTCTGACTTCAACTGTTTAAACTCAATATACATTTACTGTTGCTGCTTGTTCAAACTTATTTAAAATGAGTTGAATTAACACAATTCTTGAGGCTTTTAACTTAATAATTTTATATTCAGTCCACTTAAATTTGTAAATAAAATTAAGTTAGCCTAATCCATTTGTGCAGGGACAACATGAAGGAATTATGTGGAACACTGCATTTTATACAGTGTACATTTTGCCAAAACTTACCTTTATCAGGGTGACTGGTGGTTAATGATTAATACATTATATATATATATATATATATATATATATATATATATATATATATATATATATATATATATATATATATACCCTTTAATGTTTTTAAGACCCCGCAGACACCCTGAGTTAAATCCCATCCTTAATATTTAATAACATTAACTTGTGTGTGTATGACCATGTATCAACTTGGTGACAAGCAGAGCTGACCTAGTGATATGATGCTTAAACCCTCCTGAAATGACTTCTAAAGGGTTGTTGCATGGTGTTTGGAGCATTCATAATATCATCTGTTTTGCAGCAGATTGAATCAAGTGGCTCCTGTATTTTTGTTTTCGGCTACAAAACAACAGATTCAATAAAAGAACAGCAACCAATATGAGACCCCCGAGACCAGGGGTCTCAAACTCAAATTGGTGGGTGGCAACTGACACTTCATAGGAGGGCCATTTTAACAGTCAAGCACAAGAAAAAAGTGGAAACCTGACATAATAGATGCGTCTTAGGACAACAGACATGATGTTTATATTTGAAGCATTACCTGTCACGAGTGATAACGCAAATCAGCATGTTTATTGTCACACATCAGCTGCTAAAATATATCGGTGGTTGTTGTGTACATGGCCAAGCGTTAGACACACACTCATTCTTCCACAGAGTATATGCAGTCAAAACTCCATCTTTTTGTTTCTTGTCATACATATTAAAGGGGAAGTTTAAATTGCTATGAAAATACTACAAATAATAGGCATAATTATTATTATTCTGTCCCAACCAATTGTATTGTCCTGGAAGTGTAAGAACAGCAAAAAGCAGTTTGGGTAAATTAAGTGGCATCACAGGCAATTGTTCTTCTCAAAATCTTTCTGTTTTTGTAAAACTACAACTAAGCGAGGAAAAGTATGTACATATTCACATTTACTTTAACAAGTTCAATTTAACTAGCAGTACTATTTTACTAATGTTCACAGTTTTTATGCAAACCTTAATATGCATATGAGGAAAATCTATTAAATGAGACCATTTGAATGGAATATTAGCAAAATGGTCATATTTGTTACATCACCAGCATAATGTGTGAGCCATGGAGAAGTGTATGTACAACAAAATACAAGTGGAATGAACCTGCTAATAATCAAACGAACCTTGTATATTTACAAAAATAGAGCTGTTACGGACATAAATTTCAACGTTTAAACCAGCCACAGAATTAAAACGCTATTTCGACCGTACACTGAGAGAAAATGAAAGTAAAACTAATCTGAATGCAGTGCTATAAATGTCGACTAGGTGACGGGTCAAAACCACAAGTGGCTAGGTGCGACTGCAAAACAATGATAGGGGGCCAAATGATTTGAAGGGCCGAATCTCGTCATATTTTTATGTCAGTTATGAGCCGGAGGGAGGAGGAGAGGGGGCCGCAAATGACCCGCGGGCCGGCAGTTTGAGACCCCTGCCCTAGACATTGTGATTGCTGAATCCAATGCGATCCTGCGAAATTTTTAATTTATGGAAAATGTTTGCAAAAAACTTAAATAATCTCATAAAACATCCAATTAATAGCCATATAATCAAATTATATTTATTTCAGTTGCAATTAATTGTTTTACATGACTTATAGGTGTTGCGCTGTAATTTACTGCAAACATGTACTGTTGTAAAAACGTTTTAAACTTGTAAAACTCAATCTTGACCACATTTGATGATGATTGATGATCACAGAAAGCTGAACAGATCTTTTAATCCCGGTTGCTTTGCGCACATCCTGTCTTCTTGATATGATTAAATGCATTACTACGGAGACATGTTAAAGATCCCATATTATACATGAAATAGGGTCATATCTTGGTTGTAAGGGTCTCCAACAACAGTTTAATATGCATGCAAGGTCAAAAAACACTTTCATGGTCTTATAATCTGCATTTATTTTTACCTAATTATCCCAGCGACTCCCGTATGAATCGTCCAGTAATTCATTTGTTCCCAAACCCCTCCTTAGCGCAAAGCTAATCTGCACTGATTGGACCGATGACAGCCTGATGCGATTGGTCGACTGCCTTTAGTGAAATGCACAACAGCTAATCAGCAATATAAAAGTAATCACAGTTCATACACGCTCGATAGTGTAGGCGTGGATTTTAGCTGCCAGTGGGTCAATGTAAATACAGTCGATGGACTTGAAAATACAGACGACTAACTATTTTATTGAGCAAAAACTCCAAGAACTGGTGAGGAGATCTCTTAGCTTGTGTCACACACAAACACACACACAAACACACACACACACACATAACCCTCCTCCGGACGACAACGCGAGCACACGCACGCACACACACACACATAACCCTAATCCTGACGACAACGCGCGTGCACACACACAAACACACACACACACACCTTCGGACGACAGCGAGCACACGAACACGAACACACACACACGCACACGCACACACACACACATTACTCTTCTCCACCAAACATAAACAAAGCAGCACGCGTTGTGTTTTTAACGTGGCTTTGCACGCGATTTGAGAATATGTAGCGAGTTAACCTGATACAGTACACTCGGTTACAAGTAATAAATCACAACTAAAAACATTTGCAAGCTAGAGTCAACGAGGCAACAACTTTAATCGCACGTACTTACACTTGAGAAATGGAGGAAGAAACCGATGCATGTCCTGACATGTCCATCATTAAGTTACTCCTTACTGATCCTTCCTTTAAAAAAGCGTAGATGAAGTATTATTTGTAGCATGTAGTTTCCAGTAGTTTCCAGCTGTTCAAGGCTTGGCTATAATGCTGATGTTTCATCTTTGGGTAGAGACTCAATAATATCCATCTGCAGTGTGACTTCAATCGACCGGCATGTTTGTGTGTGTGTGTCTGGGTTTCTGCGTCAGAGGGCGGGGCCTCAGGTTTGAAATCTCCCGGGTTTGCACGTGCACGTGAATAACTTGGTTTCGTTAGTACGTCATGGCGAAACACCTAATGACTCGGTATCATGGCGACTCGTTTGAAGCACTATGAGTCGACTCTTTTATGGATGAATCAACAGTTTTAAACACTGTATTCTTACAGATTTAAGCCTTAGCTGGATACTTTACTTCACTTAGTGCTGTGTTACACACTACATGGAGGGGAATTTTCAAAAACCCATAATATGGGCTCTTTAATATGCGACTGTCAATCAATTCGGTGGATGGGAAAACCTCACTCCTACATCACGTTACATTCAATATCAAAATGGTAAAGATTTGGATCCTATTTTAATGTGAGGAATTATTTTAAAAAGAGGCTTATTGTCCTTCTATAACCTCAATATGACTGTGGACACACTGTACCTGCACACAGATATGTCCAAACATTTTTGTCATCATAGATGCTCTTTAAGGCTGTATTTTTTTCATGAGAAAACAGAGTCTCTTTTAGAAAATGACCATGAATGTTGCCACAGTCAGAAAATAATGAAAGGGGCGTTTCACCACAAATGGCAGCTGCCGGGAATGGGAGAAATAGTTGGGGTGGATGGATGATAACCATTAAGGAGTACCTTATGCTTTGATAGAGTATCAGAAGGATTTGCATCATTAATTTAGATGAGACAGGGCTAAAATTCAAAAACCTTTGCTTTAACCGAGGAGAAACCAGAGACTGAGATGTGGGGAAATAACTTACTCTGATCTAAACACCATAAACATATGCACACATATAGGCTATTACCCTGTTGTTATGTATTTGTGTTTTTTGTGCTCTGTTTCTCTGTGTTTTTTCCCCTCTCTCTCTCTTTCTCTCGCTCTAGCTCTGTTCTCCCTTATCTGCTCTCATGTATTCTCAGGTTCCGTTCATTGGTCCATTCAGCTGTCAGTCATTCCTCCCCGGTTACGTCACTCTTACGTCACATCCAATAAGCAAAGACCACCCGTGTTAAAAGCGCGCGCCAGACCACTCGCTCTTTCTTGCTTGCATTTTTCTCTTTTGCTGTTTGTCGCTTGTTTGTATTTACCGCGTGCGTTTAGAAATTACCCCGTCTAACTGTGTTTTGTTGTTGCTTGTTTCTGTGTGCACGTTATCCGTCCGTTATTCGTACATTGTTCTTAGTTTATCGTTGTTTACGAGGCTTGGACGAAGCAGACAGGTAAGAAGGTCACGTGACATACATTTCGCAACACTTAGGACTACTCTGCTGTCTAGTACACTAGGTTAGGGGCGAGCGCCACTCCTTGTACTTTTGGATAGATAGAGTAGATAGTTAGGACTCGGAAGATCTTCGTGTGTTAATTATACTGTTTTTCACATAGTTAGTTAGCTAGATGCTTCTGGGAAGTTAGATTTAGTTTGGGTTTTGTTCTTTTCATTTCTTTAGCGCCGCCCGCGTCCCTTCTGCCAGCTCTCTTGTTTTTCCCGTCTTTATTTGTTTCAGTGTTGTACATATTGTAAATAGAATATTTTTGCTTTACTTACTTTTTCTTTATTTTTGATTAATTCGTTGTTGTTGTTCAGTTTGCGATTGTAAATAAAAGCACACATTTTTTGGCATTACTTTGGTTGTCTTTCCACTCATTCACTGTTTATATAAATATATTTTAATTAAATAAATGTCAAACCCCACACCCTAGACTAACATCAGGGGTTTGTAACACCTGTTTTATATTATTTCAATAAAAATATATGAGGCAGCTGTGTCATATATTTGGGACTTGTGGAGCTGCGCATCGATGGATTTGCTCTTCAGTGTTTGGACTTTTAGCAGTGAATATTAAACCACACTAAACTGGACTTAAACCCTGAAAACTGAACTGACACAGTTTCAATTCAATTTACTAGAACTTATGTTAAAGCTGTTTTGACACAATCTACATTTTAAAAGCACTATAGAAATAACGATGAATTTAATATATAGGCCTGCAATTAAATATACATGTTTTATATATACATGTATATATTTTTGATTATAACTATGTGCTTTAAATATTTTTTTCTTTCTTTTTTATATAATATCTGACTAGTTTCCAAGGTTGAAATGGCTAAATAAATGCAAGGTCTTTCAAATTGTATTCATGACTATTTATAGTAGAGCATCACCAAACTTGTTCCTGGAGGGCCGGTGTCCTGCAGATTTTAGCTCCAACCCTAATCAAACACACCTGAACAAGCTAATTAACGTCTGTCTTGGTATACTTGAAACACTCGGGCAGGTGTGTTGAGGCAAGTTAGAGTTAAACCCTGCAGAGCACTGGACCTCCAGCAACGAGATTGGTGACCCCTGATCTACAGTGTATCTAATTAGTTAGTGTGACCGAGTTAAACGTAGATTTGCATTAGAGGAAATTCATATCCTGTAGGACCAGGGCGGGGCCAAGTTAGAGCACTCACTCTGTCCCCCCTGGCTCTGCGATTTGTTGTGGAAATTTCAAATTGAACCAAAACAAAACGATTACAATTGGCATAAAATTGGCAATGGAATTTTAGGACATTACAACCGGCAGCTTAAAAAAAAAAAATAATAATAATAATTTCCTGTAAATGAAGACTTTCTGCGAATAAACTGCCACCTAGTGGTCTGGTTCATTTCTGTTGTGTTGTGTTTTATCAAGATGGACTACAGCTAATAATTCTGCATAGGCTATTTTGAGTTGTTGCTAGATCGGATACGTTTGCTGCTGAAAGTTAACAAGAATTATTTATATCATTTATTAAATTTCCCATTTATTGTATTTTATTAACGTCAACCGCCACCGCAACCCTAAACCCAACCGTCCCAGTAACATAAAAAACAGTAGATGTACAGAGTATTATTTATGTTATCTTTTAAATTACCCAATAAAATGTATTTTTTAACACTTACCCCCACCCCAACCCAAAACCCAACCGCCACAGTACTGTAAAAACATAAATTATTGTTATACAGCGTCATAAATTTTTTTTATATTATTGTTCATATCACACTTCCGGCCGGCCGCATATCCGATCTAGACTTTACCGCTATTTTGGGGCCAGCCACCATTGTGGGTGCACACTTGAATTCATCTATTGTGGTATATCTGTAGTTGCTGTGGTAATACAAGTAGTAATATAAATAAACAACACAATACTGTCATTTTATAAACTATAACATAAATATTAACTATAAACATTACTAGCCTAAATACACTAATTATTACAGTTTATCAGTTCATAATCGTTAATACTACAGTTATTACTAGTAGTATTACTACTACTATTATTAATACTTACCAATAATGAACAAGCATTTATAAATACTATAATTTGAATAAAATATTATAGCATATGTGCACTGCAAAAAATGTCTGTTAATAACAGTTTTTATATTTTGTGATTAACAAGTGTTTTCAGTTTATTTACGGTGGTGAATTGCATTATGGGATCGTTATTTTGACTTTGATGTTGAAAATTCAACTCTACAGTTTAACTAAGTAACTTTTTTTGACAATTTAGTAGTTTGAAACAATATAATATATAAGAATTAATAAAGAGAGAAATAAGTCTATAAAGTAACAGAAAATGTAGTGTCATTATTCCAAGGTGTCTGTAGCGTAGTTTTATTAAAATTTTTTATAAAAGTCACTTTTTCGAACATTTCATGGTTAAAAGTTGTAGGAAAAAAGATCAAAGACCCAAAATGCAATTCAAAAGCATAAATAAACAGTGAAAATCAAAACATGAATCACAACATTTAAAGTTTAGGACATTGACGCACATACAGTTGAAGTCAGAATTATTAGCCTCCCTTTAAATTTATTTTTATTTTTTTAAATGTTTTCCAAATGATGTTTAACAGGGCAAGGACATTTTCACAGTATTGCTGATAATATTTTTTCTTCTGGAGAAAGTCTTGTTTGTTTTATTTCAGCTAGAATGAAAGCAGTTTTTAATTTTTTAATTTTAATTTTTTAAAACACCATTTTAAGGACGAGCTAAAAAAAATTCTATAGTCTACAGAATAAACCATCGTTATACAATAACTTGCCAAGTTAACCTAATTAACCTAGTTAAGCCTTTAAATGTCCCTTTAAGCTGTATAGAAGTGTCTTGAAAAATATCTAGTCAAATATTATTTACTGTCATCATGGAAAAGATAAAATAAATCAGTTATTAGAGATGAGTTATTAAAACTATTATGATTAGAAATCTATTTAAAAAATCTGCGCTCCGTTAAACAGAAATTGGGGGTCTAATAATTCTGCCTTCAACTGTATCATTCCAGTTTTACTCTGTAAAGGTATTGTCACCGACTCGGTCCCAGTCATTCCCCTCGCTGGCCAGCAGAGGTCATCATCACCGGACTTCTAACATTACGTCATCCACTTATCTATCTATCTATCTATCTATCTATCTATCTATCTATCTATCTATCTATCTATCTATCTATCTATCTATCTATCTATCTATCTATCTATCTACACGCGCGCGCGCATACATACACACACACACACACACACACACACACACACACACACACACTCTCACACACACACACACACACACACACACACACACACACACACACACACAGTTGAAGTCCAAATTATGAGATCCTTCATTTTTGGTTTAATGAAGATAATTTTTTCCAACACATTTCTAAACATAATAGTTTTAATAACTCATTTCTAATAACTGATTTATTTTATCTTTGTCGTGATGACAGTAAATAATATTTTACTTGATATTTTTCAAGACACTTCTATACAGCTTAAAGTGACATTTAAAGGCTTAACTAGGTTAACTAGGCAGCTTAGGGTAATTAGGCAAGTTATTGTATAATGATGGTTTGTTCTGTAGACTATCAAAAAATATAGCTTAAAGGGGCTAATAATTTTGACCTTAAAATGGTGTTTAAATTTTTTTTTTATAAAAACTGATTTTATTCTAGCCGAAATAAAACAAATAAGACTTTCACCAGAATAAAATATATTTTAAAATATTATCAGACAAACAGAAAATTTCCTTGCTCTGCTAAACCTAATTTGGAAATATTAAAAAAAAATAAAAAATAAAAGCGGGGCTAATAATTCTGACTTCAACTGATCAAAATCTTTATAGACTATACTGTTAACATTCAATACAGAGTTTCTTAAAATGATTCGTGATATATGTTATAGTCTTCTCTGTTTTGTTTCTGAGTCTGTCCAAGTTTCAGCAAACAGGTTGACAAAAAAAATCTAATGAAATTAAAGGTTAAGATTCATGACTATAGTCAAAACCGCTGAAAGTATCTAAAAAAAGGTTGAATGTTTGCCTGATGCAAAGACGCACAGCGTCATCTAGTGACGTAACTAGAAATTTAACACGCCATTAATATTCAATCCAATCTTATTTGAATATCGTTTTTCACAACATTTACAAAAAAAAAGTAGCTTTACCAAGGTAGCATAATATCGCCTTACAATCAAATAGAGAAAAGTTAATAGTTAGGCATACAACTTTATTAGTTAATTAACTAGTACTAACAGCTTTTTTTTTTTTTTTTTTTAACAGTTAAAGTTATTATATATAAACATAGTTAACCTGCAGTTAGCCTATATCGTATAGGTCAATGAAGTGTATTTGTGTATTAAGAGTATGTGAACTAATAGCCTATACGTGATAAATAAGCCTACAGGAAGACTGTACCCTGCACACAAATCATAAATAGTGTAACCTTTTACGGGAAATAAAACTGTAAGTTCGTTCAACGATGAACCTATACAGCTTACCTTCTGTAACAAATGAACGAGAATGAAGCGAAATTAAAGACCTGCAAGATGGAAAAACAGCTAGCGGACTGAAGCCCTCAAGGTAAACAACTAAACTGATTGCACACACAGGTTAAGACTAGCGTGTTTGTTGCGTCATCTAGAGGTGATTAACAAACATCATGCGATTTTTGTTTGTTTGTTATTAATTTTTTTTAACTTTGTTTTACCTATTGAGTCTATATACAAGTTTACTTTGTTATGCTCTTCATATATTTTTATGTACACCCCGGCATTGTTTTTTACTCGTCGTTAAAATAAAAAAACATGGGACTTAAAACTGTCAGTGACATATTAACGCCACAGGATGTCGCACTTGGTTAGCAATACCCATAGAGCAATACCTTGTAGTCAAAATCAGTCATCTTCATTTTTAAGATACATATACAGTATACAGAGATTTGAAATTACGTTTCTCTCTGATTTAGATCAATGGTCTCAAACTCAATTCCTTAAAGGTCGCCGCTCTGCAAAATTTAACTCCAACCACCAACTCACACACCTGGCTTATAGTCTTAAGTACAGACAGACAGACAGACAGATAGACAGATAGATAGATAGACAGACATACACACAGATAGATAGGATAGATAGATAGAAAGAGTGTGTCTGATTAATTTCTTGCGGCAAGCCACTTCTGTTTAAGCAAACAAATCACTTCCTGTATGAAGTTCTATCAGCTTTCTGAATGATTTTGAGATATCAAGCTTCAAATTTGTTGCATTACATATAGCAGACAGTATGTGTGCAACATTTGTTTTTTTGAATTAAAAGTCTTAAAATGAAAACAACTTATTTAAAAAACATCAGACACTGTAGATTAGTTGTCATTTAATAAGAATGTTAATAACTCAATTTTGACAATTCTAAGGTGATGATTATCTAAAACGTAATGATTTTAAATGTTGACCTTGCAGCAGTAAACACTGCTGAATTGATAGTTTGAGAAAGCGGCTTATAAGAAAACACCTGATTCAAACTGATCAACTTGTAGGTTCACAAAGAGCCCCTCCCCCCAAAAAATTGGCCTACTTAAATAGTGTTAATGCATATTTATTAGTAAATACTAGGCTATATCAAAGTTAGTTTGGTAACACTTTATAATAATGTTCATTAGTTTATGCATGTACTAACATGAACTAATCATGAACAACACTTGCTTAGCATTTATTAATCATAATTGAACATTTACTAATGCATTATTAACATCCAAGTCTATGCTTGTTTAGTTAATGCACCATAAGTTAACATGAGCTAACAATGAACTACTGTATTTTCATTAACTAACATTTAATAACATGAATAAATACAGTAGTAAATGTATTGTTCATTGTTTATTCATCTTAGTAAATGCTTTAATTTTAACTAATGAACCTTATTGTAAAGTGTGACTGTTATTTTGAGAATTAAATTTTTGGATATTTAGCCTGAATACACATTATGATTATAAAGTTAAGTATTGTCAACCCCTCAGCCAATCACACAATCACATGAGGTTCTTTGCATATTAAAAAAAAACAAAAAAACATTTTATTTAATGATACATGGCAGAACATGCAAAGTTTCAATAACACCACCAAATTGTACATTACAAATATAATAAAAAAAAAAAAAATTGAAAACATTTATTGTTATGACTTTTTTTTTTCTAATTTAAAGGAATAAAATGTCAAAGGTTTACATTAATCTGTTGGGTTAATCTGGTCTTAGCTTTACATTGTAAAGCATCAGGCGTATTTTTTGCCTTTGTCAACCTATATTACACACATTGGTTAATACTGTTAGGAAATTTCTCTAGCACCAGGGAGATTTATAAAACAGAAAAATGTAAAAAGTATTATATACATAATAATAAAACAGAAATTCTTAAAAGCCTTTGTCGCTTCCCTTGTTTGCTCTCTCTCTCTCCCTCTCTCTCTCTCTCCTAAGAAGCCAGTAACTCAAGTGGTAATAACTACCAAAAAAAAAGGTAATAAATCTTACAAAACAAAGATAACATTTACTCCCTTAAATGTACAAAAAAAGATTTTTTTTTTTTTTTTAAGCGTCAACTTATCCAGCATTACACTGTTTTACACAGTGGATGCCCTTCCAGCTGCAACTCAGTATTAAAAACCACCCATACACACACATACACTATGGCAAATTTAGCTTATTCAATTCACCTATAGCGCATGTGTTTGGACTGTGGGGGAAACCGGAGCACCCGGAGGAAACCCCCACCAACATGGAGAGAACATGCAAACTCCACACAGAAAATGCCAACTGACCGAGCCGAGGCTCGAACCAGTGACCTTCTTGCCGTAAGGCAACAGCACTACCCACAGAGCCATCATGCCACCCTTAAAACATAATGCAAAAAAGCAAGAGAAAGAAATAAAGGGAAAAAAAACTAAAAAAATTGGCTAAGTCATCCCATGACAGAATCTCCTGGAAATCACAAAAGCCTTTCCCTAGTTACATTGTTGGTAAGACACGTTAGGCTGAGGGACCCTAAAAGGCAGACACATTATTGCATTATGTATCAAGAATATAATATTGTACCATGTAAATTTAATTGAGCATATTTTAAAAAATTAACAACATCAGCTAAATGTATTGACTGAAGAACACCAGAAGATGAAACCACAAACAACTGCATTCTGTTTAGCAGGAATTGGAAGTCTAGAAATCAAAAAAGAAAAGTAATGATTCAATATAATGGAGCAACTGTGTCAGTAGTAAAATGTTCCAAAACAGTGTTTTGTTCATTTTAAGACTAATTGTGATTGTATGCCAGTAACCAGGGGTCTGTTCTTCGTACCTTACTTAGCAGAACTGTTGCTATGACAACAACTCTCGGATGAGTTTTGAAAAACTAAACGATCCTGGATTGTCAAATCATTGAAGGATTCGGATTTCTGCTTTCCAATCTGTCTCATCATGGACCAACGTTTATCCTTTTCATCATCCTGTTTCTCAGTATTTAACTGTGAATTGATTTTAATTAATGAATAAGTTAACACATTGCTTAATTTAAGAATGTTCAGTGCATTTGCCTGTCTTTATAACTATTTTCAGGAGCCAGCAAACTAGGTCAGAGGTCATGGAGACCTTGAGTGGAACTGAGGGCTGAGGACTGGAAGCAACTGTTTCTATTGTTATTTCTACGAGTTAATACTGTTCAAAATGTCTAAAAGTTATTTTGCTATTTTTACGGTTAAATCTTTTAAAACGGTTAAATCTTTTAAAGTGAACATTTACTAATGTATGACCAACTAAACTTCTCTGACCACATTTCTAGAACTGCTCGATCGTGCAGATTTGCACTCTATAACATCAGAAAGATCCGACCCTTCTTATCTGAACATGCAGCTCAACTCCTTGTTCAAGCTCTTGTTCTCTCCAAACTGGATTACTGCAACTCTCTACTAGCTGGGCTTCCAGCTAACTCTATCAAGCCTCTTCAACTGCTCCAGAATGCAGCAGCACGAGTTGTCTTCAATGAACCTAAACGAGCACATGTCACTCCGCTGCTAGTCCATTTGCACTGGCTGCCAGTTGCTGCTCGCATCAAATTCAAAACTCTGATGTTTGCCTACAAAGTGACTTCTGGCCTAGCACCGTCTTATCTGCACTCACTTCTGCAGATCTATGTGCCCTCCAGAAACTTGCGTTCTGTGAATGAACGTCGCTTCGTGGTTCCATCCCAAAGGGGGAAGAAATCACTTTCGCGAACGTTCACGCTCAATCTGCCCAGTTGGTGGAATGAACTCCCTAACTGCATCAGAACAGCAGAGTCACTCGCTATTTTCAAGAAACGACTAAAAACTCAACTATTTAGTCTCCACTTCACTTCCTAATCTGCAATTGCCTCTCTGAATATCACACTAACTGTACAAAAAAAAAAAAAAAATAAAAAATACTAATACTACTAATACTTCCCTTCTTAGACTTTACAGACCTGAAACTTGCCTTTAGTACTTATTCATTGTTGCTCTTAGTTGTGTAAATTGCTTCCTTGTCCTCATTTGTAAGTCGCTTTGGATAAAAGCGTCTGCTAAATGACAAAATGTAAATGTAAATGTAAGTGATTTTATTCAAGATAGACTTTGTGTAGTAAGAATATAACTGTCTGAATGTAGATTATACTGGTTTTTAAACAATTTGATAAAGACGGCTGACAGTACACTCAGCCTTGGATAAGAAACAGATTATACTTTATGTGTGTGTGTTCTATTTGATTGTTGATCCGTTTCACAGGTCTGGAGTCAGCTCTAATCAGTCTAAAGGGTGTCTGACGTTTATGTTTAGATATTGTTCAGAATTGTACGCACGAACCTCACGTGGAAATGTTCCTAGTCTCTGTGTTTTAACCAATCAGGTTAGAACACCTGTATGTATGATGCAGTTAATGATGTGAGAGTATAATTGTTATTGATTGGTGATTGTAAGCAGAGCGGCCTAGGAACTCATTGCGAGTGTTGAAGCTGGCTTCTGCTGATGAAACTGCAAACTATCTTCAGTCAACCTGATTTATTTATTTAAATCTCTGACTCCGGCTCTTCTTCATCTACCAGACTGGTCATTCTTTGGGTTAAACTGTAAACTATCCCTACATCATCAATAACCAAATCCAGCTAACTGAGTAAACCATGTACAAAGAACAGACCCCTGGATAACGAAGCTTGCATATGAATGTTAGAAAAACTAGAAAAGCTTGCATAGTTATCATTGCTTCATATGTTCTGAAAAAAAAAATATTGATTATAAGTGGGAGTTTTAATAGTTTAAGCAATGGCAGTGTTGCCATGTCCACTTATTTTAAGTGACCACAGGGTAGTTATTTTGGTTGTAAATCTTATTAAATTGTATATACCATTTTAATTCAGCCACCACAGCAGAATGAACCGCCAATTTATCCAGCATATATTTTATGCAGCAGATGTCCTTTCACTCATACACTACGGACATTTTAGCTTACCCAATTCACCTGTATCACATGTGTTTGGACTGTGGGGACAACTGGAGCACCTGGTGGAAACCCAGGGGGGAACATGCAAACTCCACACAGAAACACCAACTGACCCAGCCGAGGCGATCTTCCTGCTGAGAGGCGACAGCACTACCTACTGCACCACCGTGTCACCTTAATTCTTTTTTAAAATATACATTTTCTTAAAAATAGTTTTTCTTCTTCCCTTTTCAGGATCTGGCAACATGAATAAGGCAAAGTTTGTAACTTTATCCTCGTGATTATTTCCCTTCTGTGCCACATACACAAGAGAAACAAATCTATGATATACATTAAATAAAATGTTACATTACACCAGGATGCCGAATTGGAGTGTGGGGGCGGGAAGAGAGTAGAAGGGCACTCCTAGAACCCCTCAGAAATGTAGAAGGTCCTGTCCAAACACAAAATCTCTGTGGTTTCCATCTGTGGTGACTGGAATTAAATACTGTCACTGAAGTGTTCCTGCTACAACAAAGCTTCTTCCTCTTGCACATTTCCGAATCCAGCAGGATCTGAAAGAAATCCAGCAGGACAAATGATGACAATAAAGAAAAGCTCGGATTTTGTATATGGACGATACTTTGATCAGTGAAAAATGTGTAGCATTTAATATACATTAGGTCTCAAGTCAGTGTATTTAAAAAAAGACATATCAAGATTTTCTACAATTTCAATCTTATTCAGAGGATTTTTTAAAGTACAGTTAGTTATTAACTATAACAGTAACACAAATTCTGAAGTTTCTTCTGCAAATAAAAATATGTATTTACATAAAATAAGTCCCAAATAGCATACTTGTGCACTATTCTACACCATTTTGTTGTATAGATAGTATAAGTAGTGCATTCACACTGAAAATTCTGAAACAAGTAAGTGGATTTTGTCCTATAGGTGCACTTTTGACTTTTGATTATTATGTTATTATGTCTCATCCTGATAGTGAATGCAATTGTACTTATAACAGGTGTTATTTGGTAGTCTGGTGATTCAATCATTTGAAAACGTTGTTTGTTAATCGTAGACTGGAAAACAGTTTAAATTATTTTGTTGTTAAAAAAATTTTAGTGTTTCATATGGTATGAAATGCAAACTCACTAAATTAATGCACTGCACAATGAGTTTAAAAGTGCATAATCTCTATAGTGTGTCATTTGACCACACACACACACAGATGAAAATACTTCAAAATTATTTACATATTTATATTACCTATATTTCATGTATAAATAAACCTTTTATGCACAATACACGCAAACATAGTATGCAAGCAGAAATAATTTAACTTATTTGTATTTTATTTCATAGTTTAAATTCAATTCAATTCAATTCAGCTTTATTTGTATAGCGCTTTTACAATGTAGATTGTGTCAAAGCAGCTTCACATAAATGGTCATAGTAACTGGAACAGTGTAGTTCAGTAACTGGAACAGTGTGGTTCAGGTTTTAGTGTTTAAGTTCAGTTCAGTTCAGTTTAGCTCAGTTCAGTGTGATTTAATCATTACTGAGAGTTCAAACACTGAAGAGCAAATACATCGATGCGTAGCTCTACCAATCCTGAACCATGCGAGGCAGTGGCGACAGCGGAGAGGGAAAAAAAACTTCACCTGATGGGAGTGAAGAAAAAAACCTTGAGAGAACCAGACTCAGTTGGGCACGACCATTTTAATTTCTCCGCTGGCCAAAAGTCTTGTGCAGAACTTCATTCGCCGTGGTTTAAATGAACAATATATAAGATTTTATTTTGTAAACATCCAAAAAACACTTGAACAGTGTTATATGTTATGCTGACTTTTGTATTTACGTTATCCCAAATGTTTGTTCAAATGCTCTGTGTGTTCATGCTAATGATGTTACATACACTATTTCTGGTTTGGTTTTTATATAAAACAGCAGCGAGCCTTCAATATGTAACGTGTTTTATTAGACTGCACAGAGCAGCATTAAATGTATTTAGTCAGTTATGTGATAAAACAGTGTGGCTTCTTCTCCATGTGATTACAAGCAGAAAAACTTGAAATGGACTGTGGCATAATAAAAGCTCTGCTAATTTAGTTCCGCGTAATGTTTGTCTCTCATTAGCAATTACTTCAGCACTCTCAATTTGCTTTCTTTCTTCGTAAGATGAATACCACAACTCCCATGATTCCACACTCACTTATGCTATCATCAAACTATGCCTTTGTTTGTTGTGACTATGCACCCTCTAAAGGCAAAAAAAAAATATCACATACTATGCGCTCAACAGAATTCAGTATATTGTTGTCATATAACTCATTCATTGTCCTTCCCTGTTTTTCAAAATAATCACCATATTACCTGAAAGTATTTGATTAGGACTGGAACTGAACAACAGGAAGAAGAACCGCCATGATCTAAATGACTGGCACAATGTTAATCTAAAATAAGGCCATTATTAAAAACTACTCACCAGAGATGGTAACAATGAATAACTTGACTGAGGTCTTTCCACTTCTGATGATTTCTAGTTTATACTGTCCAGAGTCTGTGGTTCTGGTGTCTTTGATGGTCAGAGATCCAGTCCGTTGATCAAGCTTCATTCTGTTTCTGAATCTCCCACCTGGACCAGGAAGCGTATTGGACTCTCTAGCCCCCCCTTTGGTTTTAGCTATAACAGAGGATTCATCTCCAAACTTCCACAGTACCTCATCATCTGGCTGTAGTTCAGTATCGGTCTTCAGGATGATTAATTTGTCCATCATCACCAACACTGACATTGCGTTATCTGTCACAACAGCACAGAAACAAGCAGATTTTTATTATTTTTTTTTAAATAGGCCATACTGAAAAGCAGCAACAGCAACATGTAATATACATTTTGCAATGAATCTAATACAAAAATAATAAGCTATAAATAATTCTTGAATTTTTTTGACAATTTTTTTTGCCAAAAAATATATATGCCAATTTACTAGTATTATTGTGTGAAAGTGGCTTTTGCTACACCTTAAGACTTGGAGTTAAGTGTTACTCACCAAAGAAAGTAAGGTGAAATCTCCTGAATAAGGTTTTTGCATTTCTCCTGATCTTTAATTTATAATATCCAGTGTGTGCTGTTCTGGTGTTTGTGATGTTGAGATCTCCTGTCGTCTTGTCCAGCATTAATCGGTCCCTGAATCTCCCATCAGGTCCATGATAATAGATGATCTCTCCTGTGTCTTTGATTTCGGCTATGGGAGTGTTTTCATCCCCAAACGTCCACAGTATCTGATTTCCTGTCTGTAACTGAGCATTACTCAGTAGAGCGACACTAACTTCTTCCATCAACCAGAGTGACTTCACCGGATCTGTATAGGCAGAACACAGGAATGGTAGAAATAGAGAAATTACAACAACAAACCCAACAACCGCATAAAATGATCAAAATCAGCAGCATCACTTGCTCTAAATCTGGTACCAACTCATAATTGAAACCTGCTAAACACTGATCCTCTCAGTATCTGATGTACAGTTGAAGTCAAAATGATTAGCCCTCCTGTAAAACTTGAATTCTCTTTAAATAAATAAATAAACAAATGATCAGCACTGTTTAGTTTTCTTGGTCATCACATCTTTATATTCGACTTGCATTGCTCTGTGAAATCAGCATATCTATTATTTATAGTTGTTACATTCCTGTACATTTCTGTGTTGCGTAATTATTATTTATATATATATATTTTTTCTCGCTAGTCTCTTTCTCTCTCTCTCTCTGTGCTCGCTTGCTCTCTACCTCTCTCCCGCTTCCACTTATACAGTGGCTCCGATTGGCTACCGCTGCCCAGCTGTTTGCCGTGCCCCCCTTGACGTCATCTAAGGTCTCCAATCCAGCCGCTGCCACCGTGGCATAAAAGTGGTGACAGGACGCTACTCTGGAGGCCCTGAATTTCTGTGTTGTGCTGTGTGTCTGTGTTTTTTGATATATGTCTACTGTGTGTTACAATTTGGTATCTGTCCGTTATTTGTTCTCCATTTGTCTACCGTCTGTGTCATGCGCATCTGAGGTTGGAGAGTGGGACAGGTAAGAATGTCGTGCGACATACATTGTGCACAAGTAGCTTGAAAATCTCTGTATTAGACACACTAGGTAAGGGGCGTGCTCCACCCACTGTACTTTTGGTTTTCCCATCAGAGATCAGCGTAGGTTAGGTAGTGCGTATTAGACGCGAAGATTTCTTTTCAATAACTTCTGCATTTTTATTTTGGATAGATAGGGTAGAGATTGGGCCAAATAGATTGCTTTTGTTTTATTTATTTTTATTGTTTGGATGCCGCCCGCGTCTCATTTCTCCAACTCTCCCATATCTGGTCAAACATCTTAGGTCATTTGTTATCTGTGAAATTCAATGTCTCTTTGTAAATATTCAAGAATCTTTCTATATACATTTTTTTGGCATTCATTATTATCACTATTTTTGTAAATAAAATCACGTATTGCATTTAGCTGGTCTTGGTTTTTGTCCCTCATTTATTGATGTTGTGTGGTTGCTTATGTGTTTCACCCAAAAGTTAGTGTTACTCCTCTTCCCCTTTATTTAACATCTTTTAAATCGTAACAATAGTATTGTCTATGTTCTTTTTATGGTTATTGCTAGCCAGTTAATGAATAATTTTATTTGTGTCTAACACTTTTAGCAATGAAGTAAAGAAAAAATGACAAATAAGTATACTTGAGTACACTAATACAGCAAGTACACTAATATCAATATACTACACCTATGCTTAACGTTTGTAAGAGTAAATCACAAAACTACTTGGGAGTAAATTAGCCTTTTAATTAACGTATATTTATAAGAATTTCTTAAGCGTAACTTTTTAAACTAGCTTAAAAACAGTATAAGTTAAACCTGAGCAAATTTTTAGCTTTTTAAATTACACTTTGAAGCAAACTGTTTCTTTGTCCTGTGGCTGCCATCGCATCATGCAAGTGGATGCTGCACACTGGTGGTGTTGAGGAGACTGTATATTGTGAATATAGTAATATTTTGTTGTAATTTACAGTTTTTTACGATGGCTATGACACTTTTTTCAATACATTTAACAAGTTTCCTAAACTCTTAACACGGTTAGCACAACTTCCGTCTTCGTGGGCTATACAATTAACACATTTCTTGTTGCTTTGACACAAAATGCATCCAGTTAACACAAATTTAAAATGCTTGAACTTCTTTTACACACAAACTCAACCAAAACCAAAACAATGTAATTTTACAGTCCAATTTACCAATGCTTTCACAGAGTATGTCAGAACAAATAACATCATGTTCTAAACAGAACCTATATAGGCTAAAGCCAAAGTGAACTGCTGTTCATACTGTCAATTGAAACACAAATATATT